>NW_027509224.1:502500-520000 GCF_051911475.1 Siphateles boraxobius
TTGGTCAGTTTAGGTGCTATTGTGTAACACAGGACATGTGATGTTTATTTACGTGTCCTCCAGACAGAGAGACAAAGATATTCTGTCAGGAGGACGAGAGTTTTCTCTATGTATAGGCCTCAAACCATTTAATATAGTATTTATTCATACCTTTTAGTGTCAACAGATTGTTTGTTTAAGGGTAAAGAAGACCAGCAGCACTTTTGCAGACAGGCATGTTACATTAAGTATTGCCAAACAAGTCCATGAGCTTTTGAGTTAGATCTAGGGCTGCGTTGCATAAACCGCTAAGACTAGTCTTACAAGATAGACAGAAAAAATGTTTTCTTTAAGACCGTTTATAACTTTTTAAAAACGTAAATTGGCCTAATCTGATACCGAAAAGTTAGACTGGTTGCCCCTTGACTTACTGTCATTAACATAATGGCTGTTTATGAGACCCTTAAACTAATGCTACAGCATTTTATTAGCATGTCAGATCAATGTGGGTTTTTTTCAGTAACAAATTTATTAACTCTAAAAATGTCCCACTCAACATTGAACATTTTCTTGCATTGTCGGGTTGAAGTGCAAGCTTATTTTTGGGGGAAAAAAACCTGACAGACAATCCATTTGTGTTGTAGACGTGGGTTGCATGTTATAGTGCTTGTTCATGAATCCGCAGCTCATTCGAGAGGCGCTCGACTCCCAGGTTGACCACTCGCTAAATAGCTCATGGTGGAACATTCCAGTGTTTGGAGTGAGCCAGAGAAGAGGAGGAGGAGAGGGGGGTGACGGCTCTGTGATTGTTGGATGAGGGTGTGTGTGATGGGGGTAGGGATGGGGAATTGGTATCAAGGCAAAAAAAAAAATTCCTTGCTGAAACACCTCACTGCTTCCTGGGACAATGGCCCCTCCCCAACTCCCCAACACATGTGTGTACACACACACACACACGCTCGCACCTCGGCCCAAACTTCCTCGCCCTGCCCCCACACGTCTTCTCGTCCTCAGGGTCTGAGCCTCATGATGGATGTCTGGCCCGCCCACCACACAACCCTTTGTGTTGGTTATTTGACCCAGCAGCGTTGGCAGGGCCGTGCCCCTCATGCAACACTCAATGGCAACAGTGCAAGCCACAATGAAGGGCATTTACATCTGGGAAAAAAAGGAGATGCGAGGATGAACCCCCACTTACTCTCCGACAAACACACGATCGCCTAGAAGTACGTGATTTAGCCTCAGAAGTTGTTGAGGCGATCACCTGAGCCATGAGTGCCATAAGACTGATCTCTCTGAAGCTGCAGGAGAAGTATATCATGGCGATGGCAGGCCACCTTAAGATAGTTGGCAGAGAGAAAAAAAATTGTAAAAAAGTCTATTTTGCATCTTTAAGAGTTCCAAGTTGGGCCCTGGAAAAACATCTTCTAAATTAAAACAAAATCATAGTGATTTTTATGTTGCTTGTTTTAAGTTTATATAGTCAGAATACAGATTGCTGTTGAATGGCCATCAATGGAGATTGATAGGTTTTGGGTCCTGATAGTGTAGTTACTGCATCTGCCAGCAGGGGCAAACTAGACCATGTTGACAGACAAAACTAGAGGTATTCAATCAAGTTACAAGAGGCTCTATTTTACCTTAAAAAGAACAACAACGGTCAAAACAGTTTCTATATATGTAGTGTCTGAATTTTTCAGAAAAAAACAAACAAACTAAAACAACATTGTCAGTTGAGCCCAACTGGATGTGAAAGGTAAGATCAGATGTTTTATCAGGCTATTATTATTTTTACATTTAACAGCTGAAGGCCATGTCACAGAAAGATACTGAATGGGTGTTCAGGGTTTTCCTCTTGAACCATTGAAGACTGGACCTTTTTTATATTTTGCTTAAAACAATTATCTACTAAAACCAAACAAAACAATGTACATAATAATCAAAACTTTAATTATCTAAAAAAAGTTAACAAGTAATTGCAAAAAGTTGTCGTTCCTATACAAATAATTTTCCCAATTATGACATTGTTTATTATGAAATGCTTTTAACATGCTGATTCATGATGCTAAATGTAGATGAAAAAATGTCTTGTCATAAACCTGGTTTAGTGTAACGGCTGGAGTCATATATGTATGACAGATCAAAATAATTGTTTGCGCTGCGTTCTCGTTTTCATCAGTATTTTAGCAAAAGTATCCATTTTGCTGTTCACTTTGTTTTGCTACTGTTGTTAAAATAACTGCGTCATCTTCAGCTCTTAATGTGGCGCTTTAGCGGGAGAGAGAAGCAACGCACACGGAGCAGAAAGGGCTGGAATGAAGCACGTTTGGCTCTAGACGTAGCGGCGAAAGATCATTACCATAAACGACCCTGAGCGCTTGTGGTGTGAACTGCTCTGTTGTTTTTATGTGCTGCTCACTTTAAAATGTAGAAACAGTAAAATGGTGCTACCGTTGTCATTGTCTCGTGGTTGGATCCAAGCCAGGGTCCGGAACTGGACCACTATTTGAGGATTCCTGGACTAAACCTTTTCATGTGGTAAAATTGGGTAAAGTTGTAGTACTCCCAGAAGACTTTCAGCTTGGTCATAGATAGCTCTACAGTATTCTCTAATTGGAAACATGTTTTGAAAAGACAGTTTGAAAGCTGAAAAAAGAAAGCTGCCCTGTTTGCTTGCTTGCTACAGTCAAAGATTAGTGAAATTGAGAGAAGTGGCCTGTATTTCTAGCAGTTGCTAACAAGCCATTAGAAGAAGAAATGAACTGCAGTGTTTTTTTTTACTTGGTATTAAATACACTGGATGTTCATACATATTGAAATGAATGTTTTTCCGACATTTTTGTGTGATCAGATCAATCAGGTTTGATTGATAGTATGCCCTTCACTTAGACTACAAAAGAGAAAAACTTTTCAGAGTGGGAATGGGGTGTGATTGGTGTGAGAAGTCTCCGTAAACAGAAAGGCTGTAAAAGGTTCTTTGAAAGAGACTCAGTCATCAGAGACTGACATAAAAGCAGCTCTTCTCTTTAAGTGAGAAAAAGATTTAAACATTGGTCAATATGCAGTTTTTATTTGTATAATAACTAAATTAATCTTGAAATCTGGTTCTTAAATGCTATTGTTTTTTGTCTTTACAGATTGATGTTCGGATGCCTGTTACACATTGCCAATTAGGACACAGAATACTTATAATGGACTGATGATCATGTCCATCACCAAGTTATCAGTGGATGTTCTATAAGAGCAGATAACCATAAGGAATCAGATTTCTCACTGGAGACTAATTAGACAGAACCATGGCTAGCAAGAGGAAGTCCACCGTTCCATGCATGATTCCTATAAAAACCATGAATCTGCAGGATGACTTTAAAAGGGACAGACTGTCCCCTCCAACCAAGTACATTGGCTTTTCCTTCAAAGAGGAAGCAAGCGCAAAAGGCAGTGAAAGTTTGGGTGAGTCCTCTGGGCAAGAAGCAGGTGATATCCTTAAAGATGGCGGCATTTACACTTGTATGCCATGTAACTTTGAGACCCAGGACCTAAATCTTTTCCTTGATCATGTCTACAGCGGGCACCCAGATTTTCGCATTGACCCCCGTTTTCTTTGTGTGGATTGCGGGATAAGTGCTGCAAAATTTGAGGGCTTAGCTCTGCACAATGCCCGTGTCCATCCCAGTACGATAAACACCACACTTCAGCTCAAAAAGAAGGACACCAGGATTATTGTAGAGCAGAGTCTTTGCATGGAACCATGTGAAAGCACAAGCTCTAAAGAGACTGAGATATCCATTACCAAGACACCAATCATGAAAATGCTGAAGGGTAAATCAGAACTCAAAAGGATTGTTGTTTCTCACCCTGCCTCTGATGACCCTCCGCCCTCTATTACTAAAGCGGTGGGCAAAAACGACTCTCCTGCAGTTACAGTGACCCATGTGCCCACTATTGTTCACAGTGGAACAGCCAGCAAAGTTTCTCTGCCATCAGCCATACAGATTGTTAATGGCTCTGGGGCTTTACCCATGCTGAAGACGGCTGTTACACAAGTTGTGTCTGTTGTGCAGAACACAAGTCTCATCCAACACACTGCTTCAGTCTCCTCATCCCACTCCTCTTCATCATCAAGTACTAAGAATCTTCCAAAAGTGATGATCCCTCTCAGCAGCATTCCTACCTATAATGCATCCATGGACAATAGCAGTTTCTTAAAGACATCATTTAGCAAGTTCCCTTATCCAACCAAGGCTGAGCTTTGCTACCTTACTGTAGTCACCAGGTATCCTGAGGAGCAGATCAAGATCTGGTTCACAGCACAGAGGCTAAAACAAGGAATCAGCTGGTCTCCTGAGGAAATAGAAGATGCCCGCAGAAAAATGTTCAATACAATCATACAGGCAGCGCCTTCCAATGGCCAGCAGCAACGTCAGACCCAACACACTGCTACTCAGCCAACTATCACAGTTCTGGGCACAACTGCCATCCCTCACATCTTACAAGGTAGCCTGGTTGGGCAAGGAGGGGTGATTGTCACCCAACCGATGATGGCTAATGGAATTCAGGTCAGCAGAGCCCCTGTTGCACTAGCGGTCACACCCAAACATCAGGCTGCTGCGAAGCCTATGATGCAGGCTAGGCCCGCTGCAGCCCTGGTGGCTGATAAAGGAATCAGCATGGTTTTAGGCACTGTTGGTAGCAGTAGTAGTGGAAATTGCAGTAGTAGCAGCAGTGCTAGTGTTAGCAGCAGTTCAAGCAGTATTAGTAGTACCAGCAGCTTATGTAGCCAGGCTAGTGTAATCAGTGTTGGTGGCAGTAGCACTGCAAAGTCAAATAGCAACAGCAACGTTAAGGTCAATACAGCAGGTACTAATGGCACTTGCGTTCAAAGCAATGGTAATATTGTGAAAAGTGAGGGTAAAAGCAATTCTGAGGCTAAAAGCAACATTAACAGCAAGAGCAATAATTCATCTGCCAGTACGACTCCAACCACTACCTTGGGATCTACAACTACAACCGATAGCACAGTACCAAGTAAATCAGACTCCCCATGTCCTATCTCTATGAACTCTCGTATGTTCTCCTCCTCTAACTTCCTGGATCCCAGTTTTAACAAAACCAAAAAGTCCCAGGGACAGCTGGCAGCCCTAAAGGAGAGCTTCCTTGTTAGCCAATTTCCTAATCAAGAGGAAGTAGACAGACTAATAAGCCTGACTGGTCTGTCTGTGCGTGAAGTACGGAAATGGTTCAGTGACCGTCGCTATCACTTCAGAAATCTGAAGGGTTCAAGGTCAAGTGGCGGTGGTCAAACTGTTACAGCTACTGGAGGCATTTCCCAACTCGATACACTTGCTGCTGTAGACTTGTCAGAAAACAGTACACCCCCAGAGAGGCCCAAAACTCCCCAGCAGTCCCCTCTCAGCCCCTCACAGACACCATCACCACCAACTCCCTCACGGCGTCCTCCACGACCCCCATCGCCAGATTTCACCGCTATACGGTACAAAGAGCGAGAGCCTCACCAGGTTCGTGCTTTGGAAGCCAGTTTTGCACAGGACCCAGATCCATCTAGTGAAGAAGTTGACCGGTTAAGAGCAGAAACGAAGATGACTCGCCGTGAGATCCATGGTTGGTTTGCTGAGCGGCGAAGGAGAGTAGCAGCAGAGAAGAAGAAAGAGGAAGCTGAGAAGGCGGAAAAGGAAGATGATGATGCGGGAGAGGAAGAGGTGGATGGAACACAAAAGGAAAAAACTAGCAATGAGGAGATGCATGAAGCTGAAGATTCCTCTATAGAAACACAAGAAGTCAAAGAGGGGAAACAGAGGGATGAGACTGGCTCTGAGCCTAAAGTTAACCCTATCAAGATCAATCTCAAAATGTTGAAAGTTACTGAATCTAATGGAAAAGGTGAGCCTGAGGGAAGTCAACTGATTGAAGCTAACAAGATGCCACAATCTAGCTCTCAGACAACTGTTTCTCAGGCTTCCCCATACCGAGGGAAGAAAACACCTGAACAGCTCCACCTGCTGAAGCAAGTCTTTGCACGCACCCACTGGCCCAGTAGTCCCCAGTACAATGAACTGATAGCTAAAACGGGTCTACCACGACCAGAGGTGGTACGTTGGTTTGGAGATTGCCGCTATGTCCTGAAGAACGGTCAGCTCAAGTGGCTTGAGAGTTACCAGACCATGGTAGATGAGGAAGACTTTCAGAAAGCTAACATTAGTGTTCTAAAGGAGCACTTCCAAACACATGGTAAATTAGATGAGACTAAGTTGGAGGAGATTGCCAAGTCAAGTGGGCTAGGTGAAGAGTCGATCCGGCGGTGGTTTGTGAATAAGACACCACTTTTATTGGAGGAAAGGAAGTCTGACAACACAGGAAGTGTCATAACTGGGTCACCATCTGCAACCCCAACAGAGGCTGCTGTAACGTCACCGAATCCAGACCATGAAGACGTAAAGGTGGAGGAGTCAGGGAGCAGGCCGATCTCGAAGGATCAAACCACAAAGTCAACTATTGAAAGCTCAACAAATACTACACAAGGTGATTCATTTTCTGTCAACTTAGCCATTAAAATAATTACATTGTAGTCTATTTGAGGATGGGTGAATTGTAGTGATAAAAATGTATTGGCCCTCAGATTGTCCTGGATAAAGTCATTCTTGAGTTTAATACTTGTTTAAACTCTCTCTAACTCTATTGTTTATTGCAGAGTCTGACTGAAGAGGAGAGTGGATGCATGAATGGATGTAAAGAGCTATCAGCCTATGGGATTACAGCACATGTGACCTTTAATTGAAGGCTTTTTTTTTTTAAATGTCAGATGAAACTTTAACAGGAGCACTGGGGGACACCTCTACGACATAAAACAACAACTTTCTTCTATAATGAACTTTTTCACCCAAGAATTACTAGCTGTCCCACTGTTCAAGACGTGGTGTGGATTATTTAAGGTCAGGATACACCCCTTCACCAGCTGCTTTTTCTATTACGGACCTCGGCTTTGTGAAGTGAGACACCCAAGTGTTTTCTTGGATGGGTATTTCTTTCCTTCTACGTCTTCTGGAGAGGACTTGCCATTTTAATGGTAATGGTGGTGTACGAAGCGTAAACTGCACAGCTCTCATTGAGCCCTTTTGTAATTCTTAAATATGACTGACATAATTGCACCTCAGAGAGCTTAAGTTGTGTGCTGTAGGTGAGCATCAATACCACAGCACTGTCCCCCCCTGAAATGTCATTGAAAGTAAAAAATCTGTAAATTCATATCAGATTCACCAGTGTGAACGCTTAGGCTTGTATGATTTTTACAAATATTATTTGCAGAATAAATTTAATAAAAAATGGTCATGGATTTTCAGGCAAAAGAAATCACATTTCATTGAATAAGTACTTTATTCTCAGGCTTGATTATGTTTCATATGAAAAGCAAAATTAAAATGTATATTTCCTCCAATATAGCATAGGCACATTACAGAAAAGGCTTGGTTTGTAACTAAAAACATTGGTAACAAAACACTGAAGCAAGAAAGCATAGAAAAAGGCATGCATGTCCAACAGGGGAGCTTTTGTTGATGTATATATGTATACATACACCAAGGCACATGAAAGATGATGCAAGGAATTAGTAGAAACTAAATTTACAGCCTGGAGAAGGGCTACAGAAGAAAAGTAAAGGGACTTAACACTAAAAACTAATTGAGGGAATGTTGGCAAATTAGGAATAAATGCAGGTGAACTTAAGTGATTTCCCTCTGAAGGGGTTTGGCCTTGTCTTTTCTTCAAAGCCCAGGATGTGATTATGTCCCTGTGTCTTTCTGTAATTTTTCTAGATTGAAGAATGGCCATACACTAATCACAGATACAGATTAGGGAAAAAAGGGGAATGGCAGAATTTATGCATGCATCCAAAGACTCCAGCCAGTTACACATCCCTTCAAGTTAAAATTCCCCTCTTCTCCAATATTCAATGTAATCAACATTTCTGCAAATGCCCATACAGGGGAACATACATATAACTTTGGGAGTAAACTTCTTGAGCATCTTTCAGACTTTTGATGCACAGAACCAAATAAATATTGTGATAAAAGTGCCATAACTTTACAGCCACAAGACAAAAAAATGAAATAAAAATCTTAAAAAGGGGGCTGCAAAGCACAAGTAACCTCTGTATAGTCACCTTGCTCCATAAAAACACACTTGGATCCCATGGTCAAATGGAGAGCCAGGTAAAGCATCAGTCATGGGAAAAATAATGCAACACAGCATCACAATGGCTTCTGTAATGATTCCACATGGCGTGTGTATGTGTGCCGATCAGTAACATCTCAACCTCTACTGGCTAAACAAGTGAACTGCATGAAACTGTTATCAGAGCTACAATAAATATGGCCTTGTTTTTACTGTACATCAACTGTAAATACTGAGGTTTAGCAGTCTTAGCCTGTTTATTAATAAATGACAAGCTGCGTTAGGGCAATACTATGGCATAATGCAAAACTAAATAACTGCTTGGCACAAAGTATACATCAAAAGAGGGAATGATCAAAAATGCCCTTACTCTTATCCACAGTAGGGGGGAAAAACAAAAAACATTTATATCCCAAAGATCATTGAGTTCTACTAACCCAGTGTGCTGAGGTGTGCACACTTATTTGGTCCCAATTTCTTGTACACACCACCTGCACAGTCTACCTTTGGCTTTCTTTATACAGACACAATGACTAAAGGTACTAAATCATACACAACAATTCCTCCCTATTTGATCTGATAAGACAACACAATAAAAAGCCTTCAGGAACAAGACATTTCAATAGCTAAAATGTGGAGGAAGAGTACATGATAAATCACAGAAATGGTTTTAGAGGGATAAAATGTTCTGAAATGAGATGGTCCAAGTTCTGCTCTGTAAACGAAATACACAACATTTCCAAAGCTCCCATAGCCTGAAACCCCCACCTGAGCGGTTTGTGAATTAACGTCCAACAGTGCAGACTGGCAATACATAAAACAAGTAGAGTGATATTGCTCTCTGCTCACTTGATAACTTCATAACTTTATTTCAAATTAAAATAAAGGCCGTTTTGAGTTCAATATTTAAGAATGTCTTCCTTAAGTTCAGACAGCAACGACTTTCAATCAGATCTGCCTTCTGCCCACCTAAAAGAAACACAAGAACATGTGGATCCCTGGACACATCCAACACTTAAGTCCACCAAGAGGGAAGAGAAGAGCGCAAGAAACAATTAAAAAGGCAAAGCCCTGATGTTAGAAACATACTCGTATAGAAAAAAAATACAATAACATCATGAAAGTTTAAAACAGACGTTTAAATAATACAAATAGTTGATCTGAAATGAAACTAAAAATGTGGAGTGAGAGGCTCTTTGAGAGCAGATCAGCTGCAGCGCTTTTCTAACTGACAGCAAAATGGGCCGCGCACACACACACATTTATATATTCATATATAAGCCAGAGACAGAGTAAGGAAAAGTATTATTACTCCATAAATGTTAACCTGGAATCGGTTTCAAAGTGATGAATGATACAGCCCCCACTGAGTCCTGAACCCCTGGCCCAAACGCTGTGTCCCGGAGTCAGAGCACCCCGTCCCCTCCGCCGCAGATTCAGATCGTAGCGAAGCAGATATTTGTTCATTTCTGTCCGTGAGCGAAGGCTCCATTCACCCCGCGAGCCCCTCCGCCACTCGAGAGAGTCGCAGAGAGAGGGAGATCTGTCCAAAAACGCTGGCGATGACGATTTCCATAGAAACGGGTTTCACGGCAGTCCTTGACATCATCAGCTCTGAGGGAACCGCGTCGCTGGCCTTGCGTCTGCGCTGTCCATCCGTCGCGCGCTCAGCCGGTCCTTTACGCGCGGTTGTCGGCGCTGACGCGAGCCCTGCGAAGCCTGCGAGGGAAAAGAAATTATAATTCAGCCATTAAACCTGAATATTGGGTCCACATGAACCACCCACTCAGACAGGAAGAGGCCATCTCCAGTAATTCAAAATTGGTCGTTTTTGAGAAATCTGGGTTACACTTTATTTTAAGGTGTCATTGTTACAGTGTAATTATATATTTAAGTACTGAGTAATATTAAGCAACTACATGTACTTACTATAGGGTTAGGGTAGGATTAGGTTGAGGGTTAGTTGCATGTAATTATGCATAATTTACTGTTATTACTATAGTAAGTACATGTAACATTTAACAAGGACACAGCATTTTAGCACTTCTGGGTTTTTGGTTAAATCCTTGACATACGGTCTGTGGTAAACACAAGCTTTTTTGCTTTTAAGGCCCTTTCACACCGAGCGTCACGTGATTGACTGCCTTCAGCTGATTCACACCTGCACCATGTCTGGCGCTGACCGAGAACACATTTCATGCATTTCATAGGTTTTCCCATTTGGCTTTAACCTTGTCTGTTGTACACGTCACACTCTTGCAAACTATTATAACTCAAACTTTCAGGGAAAATGTTTTAAAGAATTGTTGGAAACTTAATGATGGTGACACTGACCGTGGTGTAGTTCATTTATAGCATATGTTTAGCTTTTAACTTCTGACGATTATATTTAAGCTTCATAATTCATAAAAGTTGTTCATTTGTGGAGATTATCATGATGAACAAAACAATAATAATACGATTTTGCAGACCAGCACCACTCTGTTATCTACTCTAATTACACTGATTTCAGATTCATCTGCATCAAACATCAAACAGAAATAGCAATTGACAGGCCCGTTCCTGTGATGTGGGCGTTTTTGACCACAATAAGCTGCAAAGTGGACCAGCTCATGGACTGCAAACTAATATTTACCACAACTATATTATTCATCATCTTAAAGTCAGCATGAAATGAAAATTGCATGTTAAATGCATGTCATTAAACTTGCATGAACGCATTATTCAAGATAAGATCAGATTTTTTTGCCTCACATTTGACCAAAATGTCAAAACTCGATCTTCCTGTGAAACGACATACTTCTCTCGATGTATCCAATCAACAACTGATGGGTAGAACCAAGTCCAGCCTATATTTATTCTTTGCTCTACATCACAATACGTGAGAAAGATCTGTCGCAACTACACGCTCTGTATTAATTATTATTGTTTCATCAATAAAATTAAACACTAATTTCACATTTTTTTCTTTCAATGATTCAAGCACTTTTCAAGTACCTTTTCATATACATGGGTGTTTTTAAGGGTTTTCCAAGACTTACATTTCAGAAAGCATTTTTGAAGCACTACTTTTTTAAGCACCTTGTATAAACCCTGTCTGTCGCAACATGCGTTTCATCGCGACTACACGCTCTGTATTTATTGATAAAACAATAATGAATAATACAAACGTTAATTTCAAATATTTTTTCTTTCAATAATTCAAGCACTTTTTAAGTACCTTTTCATATATATGGGTATTTTCCAGAACTTAAATTTCAGAAAGCACCTTGTATGAACCCTGTCTGTGCGTTTCATCGCGACTACATGCTCTGTATTATTTGACAATTCCTCATCTTTTTCAAAAGCAGGCTCTTTAAAGTGAACACACCTCCTGTTGTCATGGTCCAACAACGCCTCCTGGGACACTCTGAAGTCATCCAGAGGGGACTGGTAGCGGGCCTCGAACGAGCCCTCCCGAACGCGATACCCCAGGGCCTGCCCCGGAGACGAGGGCAGAGGGGACATGGAGGAGGTGGAGGACACGGAGCTGGTGTCCCCCGTGCGCTCGCGGCCCGCCTGCAGGGCCACGCCGATCGCCCCCGCCGCCGAGAACGGGCTCAGCATCTCCCCGTTCTCATGCTGGAGGTAAAAGAGATCGCCATCACAAAACAGCACATTCACTTAGCCAACCGAATGAGGATCCTGAGGTGCGCTTAACATACTATGATCTCATAGCCCACCCTTCCTCTGACGACATCCATGTGCACCAGCAGGGACGCCAACTCGAGATCCTCGCTGTAGTTGTTCTTCAGCGGCACCGACCGGTAGCCTACAGACCACAGGAGGGCATTGGTTTTTACATTCATTACAGGACAAACTCATTTCAGGGGTGTCCAATCCTGCTCCTGACTTAAAGGGATAGTTCACCCAAAAATGAAAATTAGATCATGATTTACTCTCCCTCAAGCCATCCTAGGTGTATATGACATTCTTCTTTCAGACGCACACAATCGGAGTTATATTAAAAAGATGTCCTGGCTCTTCCAAGCTTTATAATGGCAGTGAATGGCATAGTCCATAAAAGTGCATCTATCCATGATAAAAGTGCTCCACACTGCTCTGGCGGGTTAATAAAGGTTTTCTGAAGCGAAGCGATGCTTTCTTGCAAGAAAAATATCCATATTTAACACGTTACAAAGTAAAATTCTAGCTTCCGGCCAACTGCAGTCTACCTACACCTAAAGCGCAACTTACACAACTCATGACGTCAGAAGTAGCGTAGTGAGTCATGGCGTCGCGTAAATATCATTTATCATTCGCAGTTCATCGCATTACTCGCATAAATTGTGCTTTAGACTTAAGAGGAATCCGTATGTTCGTTTGGTCGGAAGCTAGTTATTTTGCTTTATAAAGTTTTAAATATGGATATTTTTCTTACACAAGTGCATCGCTACACTTCAGAAATGGCCATTATTACATTTTTTAATATAACTTCGATTGTATTCGTCTGAAAGAAGAATGTCATATACACCTAGGATGGCTTGAGGCTGAGTAAATCATAGGGTAATTTTCATTCTAGGGTGAACTATCCCTTTCAGCTTCAACCCCAACACACCTGCCTAGAGCTCTAATGAGGACCCTAAAGCCCTGGATTAGCTGATTCAGGCGAGATCAGGATCAGTGCTAAACTCTGCAGGACAGTGGACCTCCGGGAGCAGGACTGGACACCCCTGATTTATTTAGACATGGGGAAAGTTCCCTTTGGTCATTGATTTGGGAGCCGTACCTGTTTTGAGGCAGTTGATTGGGAACGTTGCCTGGGCAAGAAAGTTCTGGTCATTGAACATGTCGATTTCATAGACCACGAAGCGCAGGAATGCAAAAGAAGGGTTGCAGACGGTGAACCGGAAGGATTTCCTGGGCCAGGTGGGGTTCAGACCGTTGTCCGCTGAGAGTAAGACAGGAAAATATTTTTGTACAGATGAACTCTAGATTCTTAAAGCAACTTTAATCCCAGGTGACCCCACATAACACTACACCGTTTGCTCATGTCCACCTCACCTTCAGAGTCAGTCCTCTGCTTGGCGTTGTCGTATTCTGCTCCACAAACTTCAATCTCGATGAGAGGGCAAACGATGCCTCGACCATGTTTGGGCAGGTGGCGTGCTCCCAACACCTTAAAACACACAAAAGCTCAGTTCCCTTCATTGGCAACTCATATTTCATCACTTTTCAATTTGCCAAAAAGTTTAAAAAATGTGACGATACCAGCATTTCCCTCTAGCATTTTGAGCACTGTCGAACAGGTTCTTAAACACCTCTGATTGGTGCGTGAACGCAAATGCCAATCAGAGACATATATTTTGAGCATGTGAACGCAATGGCCAATCAGAGACATATATGTTGAGTGCGTGAACACAATGGCCAATCAGAGACATATATGTTGAGTGCGTGAACACAATGGCCAATCAGAGACATATATGTTGAGCGCGTGAACACAATGGCCAATCGGAGACATATATGTTGAGCGCGTGAACACAATGGCCAATCAGAGACATATATGTTGAACGCGTGAACACAATGGCCAATCAGAGACATATATGTTGAGCGCGTGAACACAATGGCCAATCAGAGACATATATGTTGAGCGTGTGAACACAATGGCCAATCAGAGACATACATGTTGAGCGCGTGAACACAATAGCCAATCAGAGACATATATGTTGAGTGCGTGAACGCAATGGCCAATCAGAGACATACATGTTGAGCGCGTGAACACAATAGCCAATCAGAGACATATATGTTGAGCGCGTGAACACAATGGCCAATCAGAGACATATATGTTGAGCGTGTGAACACAATTGGCAATCAGAGACATACATGTTGAGCGCGTGAACACAATGGCCAATCAGAGACATACATGTTGAGCGCGTGAACACAATGGCCAATCAGAGACATATTTGTTGAGCGTGTGAACACAATGTCCCATTAGAGACATATGTTGAGCAAGTGAACACAATGGCCAATCACAGACATGTATGTTGAGCACGTCAACGCAATGGCCAATCAGAGGTGTTTAATAATCCGCTCAACAGTGCTCGAAATGCTAGAGGAAAATGCTGGTATCTTCACATTTTTTGACAACTCTACTTTTAACTTATCGGCATTGGCAGATAACCTGTGTTCACTTGGTCCAAAGACCAAACATTTTTGCTTTAAGTATGCGCTTGGCTTCTGGTTGCTTTAAACATGTTGCCATTCTATGGTGACACGGTGTGAAAGTAATGGAAATAAAATCCCCTAGCTACATTTGCACGGCCACTTCTAAAGATTTAGTTTTAGGGTGTATTCACACCAGGAAAGTCCGCTAGTTGCTTTTGTCCGGACCAAATACAGGTCCTTCTCAAAAAATTAGCATATTGTGATAAAGTCCATTATTTTCCATAATGTAATGATAAAAATTAAACTTTCATATATTTCAGATTCATTGCACACCAACTGAAATATTTCAGGTCTTTTATTGTTTTAATACTGATGATTTTGGCATACAGCTCATGAAAACCCAAAATTCCTATCTCAAAAAATTAGCATATCATGAAAAGGGTCTCTAAACGAGCTATTAACCTAATCATCTGAATCAACTAATTAACTCTAAACACCTGCAAAAGATTCCTGAGGCTTTTAAAAACTCCCAGCCTGTTTCATTACTCAAAACCGCAATCATGGGTAAGACTGCCGACCTGACTGCTGTCCAGAAGGCCAACCTGAAATATTTCAGTTGGTGTGCAATGAATCTAAAATATATGAAAGTTTAATTTTTATCATTACATTATGGAAAATAATGAACTCTATCACAATATGCTAATTTTTTGAGAAGGACCTGTACAATGTGGATTTTTGTTTGTTTGGTGTGGTTCACTTTCACACTACAAATTTTAGGTTCACTTGCAAAAAGGGCAAACAAAACCACACGAGTGCTAAGGTCATCCATTCATTGGACAGAAGCAGAGTTCGCTTGGAACCAGACTGAGAACACCTCTTCAGCTGGGTCTCAATCGACCCAAACAAGACAGCTGTGAATACACCCTCAGTCTGTCCTAGGGATGCATTAGTACCTCAATGCTCAGCGTGATCGGCTCCACCACTCTCAGAGAGTGCCGGTCAAAGGGATCAAAGATGTCATCCCTCATGATGGGCGGCTGCAGCACATACCCGCTCCTGCCGTTCAACATGAAGAGCGCCTGATTCATATGCATGGGCTTATCTGCAGAGAGACCATCACAGCGTTAGACGGCGGGACGCCCAGAGACAGCACTGAGCGCACTGGCCCTGCACGCACCTGCGGTCTGGAAGTTGAGGGCCACTAGCTGACTGCCACACAGCCACATGGGCAGCGGGTCGTAGTTGGAGGAGTCCAGGCGCTGGCCACGCGGGTAGATGCGCGAGAGCTGAAGACGGTTATACTGCAGGAACTTCTTCCCCTTGATGCGGTTCACGTACTTCTCCGCTTTGGTCTCGGGAAACGAGGACATGTCCCGGAAACAGGCCCGATCAGTCCCAATTTCTGAAGGAGACAGAAGAAGCCAGGGTTTATCTTGAGGAGTTACGTGTGTTTGTATATTTAAGAAGCGTTTCCCAAGCATGTTCCTAAAGCCCGGGACACACCAAGCCGACGGTCGGGTAACGTTTGAGCATCGGTCGGCTTAGTTTTTTTAGTGTTTTAGGGGTGTAACGATACACTCATGTCACTATTCGATGCAAATCATGATAATAAACTGACGATACTATTGCGATATTTTATTTTCACGTTATTACACTACGTGAACTCACTCAAGGCCCACAGAGAAGGAAATGAATAGTTGAAATAAAGTCGTTATTTTTGTTTTTTTTGCGCACAAAAAGTATTCTCGTCGTTTGATAAACTTAAGATTGAGCCACTGTAGTCACTTGGACTATTTTAACGATATCTTTAATAACTTTTCAGGGCTGGCAAGTTTCAATCCCTGAAGAAGCCTATGGAGGAGTGATCCAGCTCTCAGATTTAATCCAAAATATCTTAATTCGTGTTCCGGAGATGAACGAAGGTCTTACGGGGTTCAACAACATGAGGGAGAGTAATTACTGACAGAAATATCATTTTTGGGTGAACTATCCCTTTAATGCAGTAATGTAACTGAAAGCTTTTTAATGCAGGCATTCGCTGGATCTCTTACACACACTCTCCTGGCGCTCGCTATGTTCCGCCTCTCCCACTATCAATACGTTACAAGCATAAACCATCTAAAACGCTTTGAATAATCATACTACTAAAACTAAACGTCATATGGTGATTTAACTGGTGTTACGCGCTTCAGATAATCAATGCAATCTATTATTATTATTGTTTTAGTTAACAATAATAACCCTGGTTTGGACATGATACGACATGAGCTGGAACATCACTTTTCCACAAAACATCAATGAGTTGAATGTGACGTGTTGGGCGTCTCACTGTCTTCATCGAAGGGAACCGGGCGGCAGTAGATGACCAGGTCCGACAGCTCTAGAGCGATCTTCTTCCTTCTCTCCATCATTTTACCCTCCTCGATCTGAAGGAGAACAAACACCCGTTACTCATATCAAACACTTTCACACTGTCTGTGGGAAAAGCAGCACCTTTACTCTTTCAGATAAGCTCTGAACACACAATTTTCAAGCTCAAGTTTGTTGTAAGATAGCGGAGAGATGTAGTGACAGGTGTTCACGGTCAGTTCCTGTATAGCTGAGAGCAGGAGATAAGCGCTGACCTTGGCTTCAGAGGTCATGGTGACCTCGCGGATCTTCGCCACCCAGTCCTTCAGCTCGTCCTGTGAATTCGCTGCGATGTCCAGCACTGGGTCGGTGCGAGGCACAGACACGGGGACCAGAGAGAAGACGAACTGTCTGATGCCCTTCCCTTCTGTTTTCACCACTACAGCAGAGAAACACACACACACACACAGATGTGAAACAGCCTTTTACTGCAATCTACATATTTCTGTGCGAAACAGGCTATTCGACGAGAGGGGAAATGAATAGCATAATTTAATTCATCAGGCATTGGTGAATCAATTGAATTTATGGTCACAAAAGTCTCTATATAGCAGGAGGTTGAAGGGGAGAGGATGAAAAATAATAGGTTTTGGTGACGTCAGCTGAAAAGGAAATTTGTTTTAGAGGATTCATTAGAGGTTCATTCATTTTGTTCAAAGATTATGACCATACATTTTCTGTCTTTGGAATAACACGCACTGTTGATCCCTTCACAATAAGACCAGGAACGTGTTAAAGAAAAATGTGTGTCAATTGTCTGATGTGGATTTCTAGAAGTTAC
>NW_027509224.1:522500-695000 GCF_051911475.1 Siphateles boraxobius
ACTTAAAATAAAGCGCATGAATAAACAGAGCGATATCATCCGCTGGTGTGGACAATAATATAGTTATATTTGTTGTTCTTGCTGTGGGAAATGAAGCAGTCAGTCAAGTTTATATTATTTAGTAAACTTTAAAAGTACGAATATCACTTCTCTATCTATAAATACTGTATTATTTTGGTCTTTCTGGCCCTTGAGTTTACCACTGGTTACCACGGATTGAGTTTGTTACCAACAAACCAAAAAGACAACACCAAAAGGAAAGATGAAAAGAACAGGTAATAAATATATATATTTGTGTTATATGTATAATGTGGTGCTTTTTTGATGATGTCAGCTGTGTTTAGACAGTAACTCACCAGCCTCCTTCCTGTTTGTCCACATTTTGAATGATGGCGCTCTTATTAAAGGAAAGTTCATCATCTCGCTGGGCTTTGTATTCGTACATGGCTCGTACTGTGCACTACACACACACACACACACAGGTGTCACACACTAAACCCAGCACGAGGAGAAACACTGTCTACATGCAGCACGAGAGCACAGGCACCTTAAACGTGGGCATCTGATTGGCTTCCACGTAGAATCCAGGGTTACGGCCCTCGTATAGCGACCCATAATCAGGCTCCTGCACACACACACACACACACACAGAGAGAGAGAGAGAGAGAGAGAGAGAGAGAGAGAGAGAGAGAGAGAGAGAGCGTTCACTTCAACTGACTAACAATTAACCCGTAAATCTGACATCCTTTCAAATAATGGCACAGCAGTTTCCATGAAAGACTGTAAAGGACGTGTCTCGATTCCCTCACTCCTAAACTAAACTATCGACTGATTCTTGGACGTGTACAGATGCGCTCAAGGATACGGTCTCTCAAAAGACGTTCCAGCACTTATTAAGAAAGCAGCCTGGACTGCCATTTTCTTTTTTTTTTCTAACTTAACAACACTATTTTTAGAAAAACTGAATATGTCTACAACAGCGCGCACCACCTTGAGACAGCCTCACTTAAAATAATGAAATAATTGATTTTAACTCACTTAGAAAGCATGACACTAGCTATGTTTACATGGACACCTTTGAAATCATTCCGGTTGACGAATCCGAACAGTGTTTACATGAATGATCTTTTGACAATACAGCGTTTCCCACTGGTGTTGCTATCCTGTGGCCTCACAAAAATTAAATGTCATCAGATAATTCATTCTGACTGACGTGGTTACATGTGACTTTATTCCAAATGCAACTAGTCCTATTATAATTGGATTATTACGGTCCATGTAAAGCTACTTGTTGCTAAACTCCAGTCAAGCCTATAGATACGAAAATATAGTGCACGCTCTTTCACATAACACCAACTTCTGTCATTTTGCTCCTAAGAAAATATTTGAGAACTTCAGAATTTTTCAAAAATCGCACTCTTATGAACTTAGGAAATAAGTAAGACATTTTTTAAGAAAGAGTGCAATTTTTGAAATAATCTGAAGTAGGTGTCAAATATTTTTCTTAGGAATAAAATGTCGTGAAAAGAAGTTGGTGTTATGTGAAAGAGCGTGGACTATATTTTCGTATATCTATTATCTTCTATCTATTGAGAACTTCAGATTTTTTCTTATGAACTTATAAAAATGTATCTTAAAAAAAAGTCTTAACTTGTTTCCTAAGAAGATTTGAGTGTCTTCTTGAAGCCGTTTGAAGACGCTCTCCCATGTGGATAAAATTGAAAACGGCGTTTGCGTGTTGTAGTGTGGACTGTGAAAACCATGACGTGTTCTGTCATGTGACGCATATTATACCGATAGATATCCATGTTTATAACGATATATGCTGTTTACTTTCAGTGATACGTGACTTATACAATCTTCATATACAATGAGTGTGACCTGAATGCACAAGCAAGCGGTGAGATCTTCTGGGGAGATATGTGACGTGGCAGACGAGCAGCGTGAGAACTTCATGATGCCAGTCTCTCTGTATCTTCTCACTGAGCTTTTATTACACTTCACGCATGCGCAGTGTGTGTGTCCCCTCACAGCTGGGGATTTCTGTGTGCATCAGACTGTAGGTGTGCAGCCGGAGACTTGCAGCAGGCCTACGCTTTTCTCTCTAGACACTAATAAGTTAATAAAAATGGACCACTCTGTCAGAATCACTCAGTTTCCACACTGACTAGCTTAGATAAGGGGAGTTTTGATAAGTTCACCAAAAATATCTGTCGTTCTGCCCTCATGTCTATGATTATGGCCTTGTTCACTCCTGCTTTTAAAGGGATAGTTCGGCCAAAAATGATATTTAACCCATGCATTACTCACCCTCAAGCCGCTCGAGATGCATATGTCAGTCTTGTTTCAGACGAACACATTTTCAGTTATTTTAGAAAATGTCTTAGACCCTTTAGTGGATATAATGTGAAGCAACGGGGTCCACCTCCTTCAAGTCCCAAAATGTGCATACATCCTTCACAAAAGTAATCCATCCGGCTCCAGGGGGATAAACGAAGGCCTTCTGAGGGTAATCCGTGCGGTTTTGTCGTAAAAATATACAAATTTAAAACTTTATAAATGGAAATATCTGACTTCCGGCAACGATCGACGCGCGTTCACGGGTGATGGAAGTCGGCGTACGAGGTATGACGTAGTTTTGTTTTGCTCTGCTCTCTGGCTGCACTGGCGCGTTCGTTCTACGTCACGACGGTTCCTACGCTACGTCATACCTCGTACGCCCACTTCCATCTGAAGGGTCTAAGACATTTTTACTAAAATAACTGAAAATGTGTTAGTCTGAAACAAGATTGACATATGCATCTCGAACGGCTTGAGGGTGAGTAATGCATGGGTTAAATATCATTTTTGGCCGAACTATCCCTTTAAGAGTGTTTGGGTCGATCGGATCACAAGCGGACGAGGGAGACACATTCCTGTTTACACCTGGTGTTTTAATCCGTCTCTTTTGTCCACTTTCAACCACTTCTGTCCTGATTTCTTCAAGGGGAGGGTCTATGGGCGGGTAAATGTTTGGGCTTTTTCAGATCTTTCGATGGATAAAATAAGCTCATGTATTTTATATATGAAGAGACGACGGGAAACACACGGAGAGAATCAGCTTTAGTTTCCGCTCTGACAGACACAAGACCAGCCGAACACTGTGAGTGTGTGTTAGACATCAGGAATGGTGAGAGAACATTGTGCTTGATATGTTTTTCATCTTCAAACCAAACTTGGGTCTCCAGCCGACAGTTTAAATCCCGTCTGGCTCGAGCTCTTCCCATAATGTTCACGCATTAGTTCAGTAGACGGAGAGAAGACGGTCTTTTGTGGCTGTTTGAACATATTCAACCACATGAGCGTTACACTACTAAAGCAATCCGGTCGAATGTGTTTTCTCCCTCTGGAAGAGTTGGAAAGTGGACGAGCCGTTTACTCCTGCATTTAGAGTCGTCCACTTGTGATCCGATCGACCAAACGCATCTTAATACCAGCTGTAAAAAGAGCCAATCTGTCTTTCATGAAAAGTCTCAGCGTTTTCTTTTGTTGTCCAAACAAATGGACAGTTCGGTTTCAAACCGTTCACAAAATATCTTCTTTTGTGTTGCTCATACAGGTTTGTAACGACAGGGAATTTCAGAATTTTCATTTCCAGGTAAACTATCGTTTTAAGCACAGATTAGATGATGATGTCAACCCAGATGTGTGTATACACTCACAGCCGTGCCGATCTTCTCCAGCGTCTCCTCGTTGATGGGGTAGCGGAGCTTCATCTTGCGGTACAATGGATGTTTCTCATAGTAACTGATTAAATCTACTAAACTGTCAAACTCAGAAGTACCCAGAACCACCGTCTGTCCCTCCTGCTGCACACGGCAGTGCTTTATCTTGCCCTCCGCCCTGAGAGCAAACAAGAGAGTGAGGAAAACTACAGAAACAAGGACGCAATGAAAACATGAAAGCGGGAGTGTGGATTTTACCGGAAGGAAATGGCGAACGAGTTGAGTTCGGTCCTCTTCCTGACGAGGAAAGCCCCGTCACGTGGGACTCTCATCAGCATGTTCTCGGCCTGGCTGCGGGACAGGCACGCGTGGTACCACCTGCACACACACACACACACATAATGGTATTAGACCGGGAAAACACAAGACAGGAAACACACAAACCCCCGCTCCACATCCACTGTGGTTATTCCCTGCGAGATCAGAGGCAAGTTTGGAGGCAGGAAGACTTTTGGGTTACACTTTATTTTACAGTGTCCCTGTTACATAATTGCATAATTACATGCAACTAACCCTCGACCAAATCTTAATCCTACCCTAACCCTATAGTAAGTACATGTAGTTGACAAGTACAAGTGTAACCCTTTATTTTAAAGTGTAACCCTTTATTTTAAGGTGTCATTGTTACAGTGCAATTATACAGTTAGATATTGAGAAATAATAATTAACATGCACTTACTCTAGGATTAGGGTTTAGGTTTGCATAATTTATAGATATTACTATAGTAATGTAATGTGCAAAAATTACACTAAAATAAAGTTAGATTTTTTTAAATTTATAGAAATTCATATTTTTATTCAGCAAGGATGCATTAAACTGATCAAAAGTGACAATAACAGCATTTTAATAAATTAATAAATACTATCCTGATAAAAATAAATATTTTTTATTTTCACCATCTCTCTCTTTTTACTATCTATTTTAACTAATATTATCCTGTATCACTGTTTCCACATAAATATGAAGCAGCACGACTGTTTTCAACATTGATAATAATGAGAAATGTTTCTTGATCATCAAATCCTCATATTAGAGCGATTTCTGAAGGATCATGTGACACTGAAGACTGGAGTAATGATGCTGAAAATTCAGCTTTGCTCACAGGAATACATTTTAAGATATATTCACATAGAAAACAGCTATTTTAAATTGTTTTAAATGTTTGATCAAATAAATGCAGCTTTGGTGAAACAAAGAAAATCTTACGGACCAAATCAATATTTGAGGAGAGCCCCCAAATAAAGATAATTAACAGTATGCCATATATTACACTGAGCTCAATCTATTTATTTTTTACACCTTTTAAATAATTTATTGGCCATTGTAATGTAGTTGGGCCATACATATAAATAATTATCCATCAATAAAATTTCTTGGGGCTTTTCCAAACCATTTTTTTTCTCCCCAATTATTGTTTCAGCCCATATTCAAAGCAGATATGATATTTTTTCTGCTTATTCTTTGATAATTTCTCTTATTTCAAAATGTTTAGTCCTTTTTAAGACAGTATACTGTTATCCATCTCAGAACTGTACATCGTAACATGATAATATCATTGTAGGTCACTAATGAAATAATACTTTGTGATCATACTGACCAAAACTCTCATAGCATCCTTATTCTTAAAGTGACGGTGCAGTTTTTTTTATCCATACCATCGCAGTCAATGAGGCCCATCAACTGTTGGTTTACCCACATTCTTCAAAATATCTTTTGTTTTCAGCAGAAGAAAGAAACTCATACAACTTAAAGGGTGAGTAAATGATGGCAGGTTTTCTCTGACTCCTTCAGTTGTGAGGCGGGTGTGAGACTCACTCTTTGCTCTCGTGAGCGTTGGTTTGTGGCACTGGCTCAGTCAGCTTCATCTCAAACTCGTTGCAGCGCAATGGAACCTGCTGGTAATGTGTGATGAGCGCGAACAGCGTGTCGAACACCAGGTTATCCGTCAGGAAGAACTTGGGGCTGCCGGCTTCCTGGCGCGAGTGAATCCTGCAGTGCTGAACGCGACCCAGGCGCCTGAGGAGAGGGGAAACAGAAACCTTTTCACCTTACAGTTCTGTGTCCATGTAAACAATCGGTCACCGCTACTCCGCGACCCTGGCGAGGTAAGGTTGCCGTCACCAGAAGGAGAGTGTGTAGTCTCCCACGAAGGTCTCGCTCTCCCGCACCAGGAAGGAGCCGTCGGGCGCCCCGGTCTCCAGGCAATACTCCGACAGAAGCCGCTCCGCGATCTGACGCCCGTCACGTCCCGCACCCAGCTTACCGTGAAACCACTTCTCCGTTACGTGCTGGTCCATGCCATTACTGATCTAAAGAACACAAGGACGCAAGAGTTCAATCATACCAATGCATTTCACAATTATTTTCGCTATATAAAGTCATGGCCTAATGGTAAAGGGGGCAGTCATGGCCTAATGGTAACAGAGTTGGACTGGTGACTCAAAGGTTGCTGGTTCGATTCCAGTACCGGCAGGAATATGACTGAGGTGTCCTTGAGCAAGGCACCTAACCCCCAATCGCTCCCCGGGCGCCACTCAAGGCTGCCCGCTGCTCTGGGTGTGTGTATCCATGTTTGCAGTGTGTGTGTGTTCACTACTCACTACTCTGCTCCTAATGTGTGTGCACTTACTTGGATGGGTTAAATGCAGAGGTCAAATTCCAAGTATGGGTTACTATACTTGGCCATCACGTGTCACTTTCACTTTCACTTTCATAAGCTGACCGATGGTTTGAGTGACGCTCACACATGAAGCCGCTGCTCAGAGCGTGCGTGAGAACTGAAATGAGTGCTTTTTGCCGCCTAATTGGATTTGAACTAGCCCTGAAAAGTGAAGCCAAAGCGTCTCGATCGCCCCCCGGTGACTGGTCCTAGTATAGGTCATAAACCCCGCCTCCTCATGTTATTCAAAGGGACGTGAGACCACCTAAAATAAATTACACTTCAAATATACTTTTTCCGAAAGTAGTTGCTGTCATTTTCTGTTGTTTTTATGACGCTGATGTAATTTCAAGTGTCTGTTTTTAAAATAAGTTTGTTTTTAGTTAGTTACGTGATGCTATAAAAACAGTGGCTTGACGTCATGATCGACAGGTTCTCTGAGCGAAGTAGTCACTGAAGCACCAACAGACTTCGGGATCTTCTGGGGACTGAGGAGATTGTATTTACTTTATTTTAACAAGCCTCTTGTCGTACTACAATCAACAGACATCAAAATTGGAGCAGAACGGAGGAACGGAGCAGACAGAGGCCACTTAAAAAAAGTGCAGAGTGCATTCGCAATAGTGAGGCCTGGGCGTCGATTTCGGGGCTTTACTTCCTGCTCACTACTGCGCAGGTCTGGTCCCGAAATCACAACTGCGCAGACTCAAGTCCCAAGATGTCAGCGCCATATCAGGACACGGGCGGCTTCACTTCTCGCCAAAGGAAGAGAGCGAAGGGGCGACGTCCATCTTTTTTTACAGTCTATGGTTTTGAACAGTAAAATTCACACACTTATGCGTTAAAGTGACCATGCCTATGCAAGTATCCTCATAAACACAGACATTCATGTCTTCAGTGAACCTAAACAGTTGTGAAAGAAACCGGATGCGTGTCCGTATATTAGATCCGTGCATTCGCTCTTAAAGTGACAGTAGCCTAATATTCCTGCTGTGTCTGTGTCATTAATATTAATCAGACAATAAAAGTAAAAGATAAAATCACTGACTGCTTATGACTGAATGACTTTAGTAACTTTAATAAGAATAAATGTATATTTAATGTACATGGTGTAAATTGCATATATAGTTAACCGTAAGTTAATTATATATAAACTATACGTTTGCTAGTTAGGCTAGTTTTATTGTGATATTGAGAATTATGAAATAACAATGATATCAACAAATTGTATTTCATAAAAACCTTATTTATAGCAAACAACTATATTGTGATATATATCATTATCGTTAAATAAAATTACTAAGAATAAGATTTTAGTCATATTGTGTGAATTGTGTGAAAGTTAGTTATTCTATAGCAGAACTAACCACTTGTTAAACGAACAAATCGGAAGCATTATATTCATCAGCGTTGAGGAAGGTACTTTAAAGTATTTTGAGCATTAACCTTGGCAAAAAAAAAAAAAGAACTGAATCGAAAGCAGCACAGAAACTTCTGGGGAAACAGAGTTATAAAAAGTCCCAGGCAGAAACTGGGGGATTTTTTTTTTGGACGGTGTTAAACAGAGCTGATAGTACAGCAAGTTTAATGATGGCTCAAAGCATTATCAAGTTGTGTTTCAAAAAGGTCATAATGCCCTTGCTATTTGCTGGGGGAAAAGGGTGATCACACTTTATATTAAGTGTCTTTAACTACTATGTACTTCCTTCACAACACTTGTGCTGTTACTGAGGAGGATACGGGCACATTTACAGACACGTTTGGTGATATGGGTCTGTTTAGTGTCAACAGTGTAATTATAGATGTAATTACAGAAACTGTACATGCAGGTATTTTACATGCAGTACACAATAAGTGCATTGTACCAAATTATTAATTTAAATGTCATTATATAAATCATCCACCTAATATTAAGTGGGAAAGCTGTTAGAAAGAAAGCTGTTGCCACAGTGATCCATTTTTACCATAATCCTGTTTAAAGAGTAGACAAAGTATGATACAATTTTCAGTGATAAACCTTCTCGTACAATTACGGCTCTATTAATAACCCTCTGCCGATCCTACGGTCCGTGAGCGGTAAAAAGTCACACGTTTTGCGTCAGCCGGTGGACTTTTGCCGACAAATAAAAGTGAATTTCTCGGCCCAGGAAACTCAGTGTTCATTTGTTCATTTACATATACTAACGACATTGTAACAATACAAAGAAAAGACACTTTAAAATGTTTACGACTCTTAAGCAGGGTGTCTACAGATATAAACTAGTTCAATTTAAGCCTTAAGACCTTTTTAATGCCACTGTGAATTAAATTTAAGACCAAACCTGTGATGGAAATACACATTATATTACATGCGTATATGTAATATTTAATGTTTAACCTAAGTAATTGAAGTAATTTAATATTAACCACTTGTTTATTGAACTAAAATCAATAACATTTGCAATCGTGAGAATATTCAGTAAAAAAGCTCCCGTCATGTTACGTTACTAAACTATATCATATGTTTTAAATAAAAAACAACATTTTGAATTTTTAATATCTGTGAGTTTTTTTGCTTGCTGTTATGCTCATTTGTTTTGATTTCTCACTATAAAATCTCTCACAGAGACAGGCAGTGCGAGTCTCAACAGAAATACATCATTATCACAATCATAATCAATCAAATTCGATGCTTCACTGGTTATATGACGGACATTGACATTTAGCGGTAATGTGACCAGAAATATTTGAGACCCATCGAATCTGAATTTAAGACATTTTAATACTTTTTAAGGCCTTTTATTAGGATAACTTTTTAAAGACATTTTAAGGACCCGCGGCCACACTGTTAAGGATCCACAAGGACCCCATTTTGGGGTGGCTGTGTTTTCCTCACCTCTCGGTGCTCCTCCTCATCCTCGTTCCCTTGATTACTTGACGTCTCCTCAGAATAATAGATCTTATTGCTGGTCAGGACAAAGAAGTGAGGGTACCACTCCTGTGAGGACGACACCAGTGCACATTTATCATGAGATCATCATGCCAAGCGATTCAACTGTCCTGTAAGAGTGGATGAAGAGGATCTCACGTGGTTGATGGGGTCCTCCAGGTACAGGATGCCGTTCTTGATGGAGTTGCTGATGTCGTTCTCGGAGTAGGGCGTTGAAGACGAGACCTCCTCGTACGCACTTCCCTCAGCTAATTTCTTGTGCTGAACACATCAGTTCAACAATAAACGTGGCTTGTTGAGAACCTGGCTGGAGTAGCCAAAAACACAGTTTCCTGCCACAAGACCAGTGACTCTCACCTTGATAAGGATCTTCCTCTTGAGCTGATTGGGTGAGGGCAGGCCGTCCGCTGAGATGTCCACCGCTTTGGTCAGGAGCATGTCTCCAAACACTTTCCTAAAGGAGCCGGCCATGTTTCTCTGCTGGACAATACTGCAGTGGTCCTCGATGGAGAGGATGATGGGATATCTGCATGCAAACACAAGCAGCTCAATCTGATTATCGCATACCGCACATTCTTGAAAAGATGGCCATATCTAATCATCACACGAGCGCAGACGTCATGTGGGGTTGACCAGAGACACTCACTCGGACGTGACGAAGGCATGTTCTTTGATGGTTTGAAGCACATCGCTGAACTTGATCTTGGTGGTGAGGGTGTGACCGTGGTAGATGACAGGCATCCCATCAGGACCGTCCCAGCAGTCCACTGCAAAACACACACACACACACACACACACACATTACAACGGCCTGCCAGATACACAACATGCCACAACTCATAAAACTTGCTATAGTAGTTAAGTCACCATTATTTATAGAGCGCTTTATACAATACAGATTGTTTTAGAACAGCTTTACAGTGATAAACAGGAAAATAATGATTCAATGATCCAAACAGAGTTCAATTCTGCTGTAAAGTAGCTCTGAAAGACAATAGTGAACATTGTTATTCAGTTGAAATAATGTCTAGAGTCTAATAAAGTCTATTCTTATAGTTATGATAAATAGTTATAGTTTACAAAAACAATATTCACTGCTTAAAAATAAAATACAATTTAATTGTCCATTTCAGAGTTTTGTTTATCTTTTTTATTGTACGTGTTTGTAAATTTTAGAAGATTAATTTAAAATAAATAAGGAACATGAATAAAAAAATTAAAATAAACAAACCAACCTAAACTAGCAAACAAATCAATTATTATTAAATTTATTTATTTTTATCCCAGAGCACAGGATGCTAAAACTGCAGTATAGTTATTTATTTTATTTTTAACTAACTAAGTTAGTCTAGTCCTATGGTTATAGTTCTAAAATAAATAATTAAATAGTTTTAATTTCAAATTAGACAAATTTCAGCTCCTAAAATAAATAAAACAAAAATAAATTAAGGTATAATTTAATTGTTAAACATTTGTGCTTTTTGTTTGTTTATTGTTAGTGCATCAAAAAATTCAAAACAAATCGGAACAAGCAAATCAGAACAACAAAAACAAACTGTTTAAATTAAACAAAAAAAATTTTTTTTAAACAATTTATTATAACTTATAATTTTGTTTAATTCCCAGAACCTAGGACACTAAAACTGCAGGATATTTCTTTCTTTATTTTATCATTTACTAATTTAATAATATAGATACATGCATAGTGTCATAATGTTGTAGCCTGCTAGTTTTACTACTGGGAGAAAAAAATAAAAAGTATGATATATTGTTCATTGCAATTATTGCAAAACTGTATTTTCAGCATGTTAGTTTCTGGAATGGTAATATTTTAGAATCTATTTGTATATGAAGCATTGATCATTACTAAAAATAGTGTTGCGTTGTGACTTACACTCGATGCATCTGCAGCCCATCCGCAGACAGCGGGCGTACGCCTCCAGAGACGACTCGCTGGAAAACTGGTCTCCAGTCAGATAGCTAAAAATACCAGCACAAACACACACACACACACACACACACACACACACACACACACACACACACACACACACACACACACACACACACACACACACACACACACACACACACACACACACACACACACACACACACACACACACACACACACAAGCATCAGTGACCCTTTCACATTTATTACAGCTTATAAACACTGCAGACGCTGTATAAACACGTTCAAAAATTCGTTCCATTCTGTCAGTCTTTATCCGGCTCCCTTTGAGCCACATAATAGCTTTATAATCTAGTTATACCGGTTAAACATCCTGAGACAAACAAACCGAAAAAAGCTAAATACTAACTTTAAAATCAGTTAAATTCACCTATCTGAAATATCATATGAAATGATATAGGACTCTGTCCACTCGTCATCTGGCTTTTTTAGATCCAGCCACTGATGTCAGACATGTGTTCCTATTCAAGGTCTACAGGTTACTGACAGATGCACAATACACTTTCTCAGGTAACTTCTCTTTGTTAAAGTATATAAAGTATATACACATACATTTTTAACTACACTTACACAGAGCGCTAAGAGAAGAGATAATGTGTGTACAGTACACCTAATGTAGCGCATCTATTTAACATTTTACTGAGCCTTGTTCATCAGAGTTTTAAATTCTAGTTGCTGTGTGTGTGAATGAATGAGTTTCCTTCAGTCCTCTACTCCAGTGATCTCATCTAACAGACACCTATCAACGACAACCACCCCATTCAGAACCACCAAACAACTCCAGAAAAATAGTCCTTTTACACAAAAGCACAGAACTTTATGTTCAGATTATGCATAATAGTAATATTGTAACATCTTAGAGAAAGATGTACTGTGCTAACTAATCAACCAAACTACTAACGAACGAACGAAACTAACTACCCAACTACCTAACTAATAATCTACCTAACTAATTAACCATCTACCTACATAACCATCTACCTAACTAACCAACTACCTAACTAACAACCTCCTAACTAACCAACTACCTAACTAACCATCTACCTAACTAACCATCTACCTAACTAACCATCTACCTAACTAACCATCTACCTAACTAACAACCTCCCAACTATCAAACTACCTAACTAACCAACTACCTAACTAACCATATACCTAATTAACCAACTACCTAACCAACCAACTACCTAACTAACCAACTACCTAACTAACCAACTACCTAACTAACAACCACCTAACTAACCAACTACCTAACTAACAACCTCCTAACTAACCAACTACCTAACTAACCATATACCTAAATAACCATCTACCTAACTAACAACCTCCCAACTATCAAACTACCTAACTAACCAACTACCTAACTAACCATATACCTAATTAACCATCTACCTAACTAACCAACTACCTAACTAACCAACTACCCAACTAACAACCTCCTAACTAACCAACTACCTAACTAACCATATACCTAAATAACCATCTACCTAACTAACTAACAGTCCACTGCAAAACACACACACACATTACAACGGCCTGCCAGATACACAACATGCCACAACTCATAAAACTTGCTATAGTAGTTAAGTCACCTTTATTTATAGAGCGCTTTATACAATACAGATTGTTTTAGAACAGCTTTACAGTGATAAACAGGAAAATAATGATTCAATGATCCAAACAGAGTTCAATTCTGCTGTAAAGTAGCTCTGAAAGACAATAGTGAACATTGTTATTCAGTTGAAATAATGTCTAGAGTCTAATAAAGTCTATTCTTATAGTTATGATAAATAGTTATAGTTTACAAAAACAATATTCACTGGTTAAAAATAAAATACAATTTAATTGTCCATTTCAGAGTTTTGTTTATCTTTTTTATTGTACGTGTTTGTAAATTTTAGAAAATTAATTTAAAATAAATAAGGAACAAATAAGGAAATAAACAAACCAACCTAAACTAACAAACAAATCAATTATTATTAAATTTATTTATTTTTATCCCAGAGCACAGGATGCTAAAACTTGCAGTACAGTTATTTATTTTATTTTTAACTAACTAAGTTAGTCTAGTCCTATGGTTATAGTTCTAAAATAAATAATTAAATAGTTTTAATTTCAAATTAGACAAATTTCAGCTCCTAAAATAAATAAAACAAAACTAACTACCCAACTACCTAACTAACAATCTACCTAACTAATTAACCATCTACCTAAATAACCATCTACCTAACTAACCAACTACCTAACTAACAACCTCCTAACTAACCAACTACCTAACTAACCATCTACCTAACTAACAACCTCCCAACTATCAAACTACCTAACTAACCAACTACCTAACCATATACCTAATTAACCATCTACCTAACTAACCAACTACCTAACTAACCAACTACCTAACTAACCAACTACCTAACTAACAACCTCCTAACTAACCAACTACCTAACTAACCATCTACCTAACTAACAACCTCCCAACTATCAAACTACCTAACTAACCAACTACCTAACTAACCATATACCTAATTTACCATCTACCTAACTAACCAACTACCTAACTAACCAACTACCTAACTAACCAACTACCTAACTAACAACCTCCTAACTAACCAACTACCTAACTAACCATATACCTAAATAACCATCTACCTAACTAACAACCTCCCAACTATCAAACTACCTAACTAACCAACTACCTAACAAACCAACTACCTAACTAACAACCTCCTAACTAACCAACTACCTAACTAACCATATACCTAAATAACCATCTACCTAACTAACAACCTCCCAACTATCAAACTACCTAACTAACCAACTACCTAACTAACCATCTACCTAACTAACAACCTCCCAACTATCAAACTACCTAACTAACCAACTACCTAACTAACCAACTACCTAACTAACCAACTACCTAACTAACAACCTCCTAACTAACCAACTACCTAACTAACAACCTCCTAACTAACCAACTACCTAACTAACCATCTACCCAACAAACCATCTACCTAACAAACCATCTACCTAACTAACAAACTCCCAACTAACAAACTACCTAACTAACCAACTACCTAACTAACAACCTCCTAACTAAACAACTACCTAACTAACAACCTCCTAACTAACAAACTACCTAACTAACCAACTACCTAACTAACCATCTACCTAACCAACCATCTACCTAACCAACCGCCTACCTAACTAACAACCTCCTAACTAACCATCTACCTAACTAACCAACTACTTCCCTTATAACATTTTGCCTCTTTGAGTCGATTAAATTTATAATCTAATCAACCAACTAAAACTAACAAACAAAGAAATAAACAAACTAAACAACTAACTAAACATCTACCCAACCAACTAACTCTTTCCCCATCCAGCATTTTGCCTATTATGAGGGTGATAAAATCTATACTCTAACCATCCAACTGACCAAACCCTTCCCCATCATCTGACATTTTGGCTCTTTGAGGGAGAATCATTTTATACACTAACTAACTAGACACTCAACCCAACCATCCTCCATCCTCTAGCACAGGGTGTGTAATCCTGCTACTGGAGGGTCACGGGACGCTGGAGCAGGAAGAGGTCTGGACACCCTGATCAAACCTTTTATTCACTTAAGGGGGACTGATTTTATTCACCTAACTAACCAACTAACTAATCAACCAACCAAACCTTGCCCAATCATCTAAGATTTTGTTTCTAACAACTAACCAACCCATCAACCAACCAACTACTAACCAACCAACTAACCAACAACTAACTAACAACCTAACCAAACCTTCTCCCATCATCAAATTTTTTTGTTCTTTGATGGAGAATCACACTACCCAACTAACTAATAGATGATGGAAAAAGGGTTGGTTAGTTAGTTGGGTAGTGAAATTCTCCATCAAAAAACCAAAATAACACCAACCAACCCTTTCCCATCTAACATTTTGTTTTTAACTAACTAACTAACTAACTAACTAACTAACTAACTAACATTGGCCCTCAAGGAGCAGGTCTAGCACCCCAGATCTAACAGGGTGTTTTGGTTAATTGAAGGGGATTCATTTTATGCACCAACTAAACAACCAGCTAACCCTTTACCCATCATCTAACATTTTGGTTCTTTGAGGGGGATTATACACTAACAAACTATCTATCTAACCATTGGATGAACTGCAAAAAAAAAAAAAGGATGTACATTATCTAGAGTCCACTAGTAACTAGATACCCCATAGAGATAACTTTAATAAACATACAGCCTCAGTTTAATCAGAACAGTTCAGTTACATACTGGGAATGTGCTTGAGTGAGCAGCGCACACGCCTCTACTCACGTGTTGTGGGACGAGGAGATCCAGTAGTGGGACAGGGGGTTGTTCATGTCCTCTGGCCGCACCTGATCGAGCTGTGAGTCCCAGATAGTGTTCTCTTTAGAGAACAGATACGTGAGGAACTGAGAACCACAAAGCATGTTAGCGTCAGCATGCTGAAACTGAAGACAGCAGGCATGAGTTAGTACTGTACTATGAGTTAGTACTCAGCACTGCTGATCTAGACCTAAACCCTAAAACTAAACCGCTTTAGTTCTACAATTTTCTAGAAAGGGTACAAATTATTTCAAGGGTTTTTTTTAATCAGTAAAAGGAACATGAACCAGGAAATGCTCTGTCCTATTTTTATTTTCTAAAAAAAAGAAGCAGAAATATTTTTTTACTTTGTAGACACCTTTATTGTTTGTGTGTAAAATAGCTACTCCAATTATTTACTCAAAATAAATGAGGAATGCGTGTCAAATATATTTTTTTATAAACGCTTTCTCTCAATATTAACTATGTGCAATGAATAGGATCACGTTACTAAAAATTCAAAGTTTATAAACAAGATTACATCTTTTTCAGGAAACTTTAATACAAACACCTAATTTAAATAGATCAGGAAATTAATAAGCAACCAATTAAGTAAAGAAGAGGTGGATTGACATATCAAACAAACAAATCTGAGGTCGCACGATACTGCAGTGAAACAGGAAGTGGTGATGTTGGTAAAGCATGGCGCTTGCAACGCCAGCGTTGTGGGTTTGATTCCCTGGGAACGCACATGCTGAGTAAATGCACTAGTCACTTTGCATAAATGCGTTTGCCAGGTACATAAATGTCAATGTAAATGTCACCTCGTCTTGATGATAATACGGCTGCTCGATCTCTCGTAGAGGATCCTTCAGGTAGTGGAACATGAACTCCTGCACCTTGTTATTGTCTGTGGCCCAAAGCTCCTGATGACACACACACACACACACACACACACATTAATATGAAACGGTTATTACCAAACATCTGAAGTACAGATTCTCAGACCTGCCAACCTTGAAATTATTATTATTATTATTTCACGAATGCACAAAACTTGCAAATTAATAAAAACATTATGAACTTTATGAAATGATACACAATTGTAGGTTAAGGTCGTGCTGAAACTATATTTCCCTTTTTTAAATAATCCATTTTGCTGAGAAACGAGGAGCGTGAACTAAAATGTGCAGCTCCACGCGCATGCCCTGGAAACTCATGAATATTCATGTTGGCTCCGCCCACTGCCTCTACAGATGCACAACTCACTTTTGCTCCACATTTCACGCCGCAAAAGGGCGAGCGCGCGAAACTTGTCACTTGAAAGCGAAAAACAGTGTTTGAGATTCGTCGCAGCAGATTCAAGCATCTGTAGTTTTGTTCTTGTGTTTGTGCTAGAAAAATATTCAAGATATTTGTGAGAAAATTTTCTACAAGTGTGCAACTCTCATTGGATGAATTCACAAGCTGATTTGCGGATGAGCAAAATTTCTCCGTGACTTCACGTTTTGATGCGGGTGTGTAAATGTGTTTCGCACCATATTCACTGCAGCAACTGTAGAAAAATGTGAGCGCACGAGTTTCTTAATTTGCGATTTGTAGAATAGGATTTGTGCTCCTCCAATGAAGAATTTGAGAAGTTGAAACTGTTGTGTTGCGTTTGTGGACAAGAAAAAAAAATCTAGAAGTTTGCAACTCAAAACATTTCTCTCTGTGACTTCAAATTTACTGATACATATTAGGGGTGGGCGGATCGATCCTGAAGTATCGATACTTTCGATACTGACGTGGTATCGAAAAGGATCGATCCTCACATAAAAATATTGATCCAAATGTGTTTTTTTACCAGTAATTTTTATTAATTTAGAACGCAATTCAGTCCGAAAAAAAGCTTCTAAGTTTAAAAATAAGCGAATGTTAGCGAATAATTGTGTAGGGTAGAACTATTTCTCCTAGTCATCTGGATACAAGACGAAACCAATCAATCACAGAGAGCGTTCGATGCTGGGGCTTCGGTCTCAGTGCGTTTGGGAAACGAAGCCTTGCTTAGATGACAGAAACAATCGGGAGTTATTTCGCAATAAACAAATTAAAAGTTTACATAACGGTTCAAAATGTTGACGTCAGTATTTATTTATGACGTATAATATTTTTATTCAACAAAGGATCGATGCATTAAATTGATCGAAAGTGACAGTCAAGGGTTTTACAGGGGGTTTTTATTATTTAAAAAAACAACTATTTCATATAAATGCTGTTCTTTCAACTTTGTTCATCATGATACATTTTATGCAAAATTATTTGGTTTCCACAAAAACATTAAACTGTTTTCAACATTGATAATAATAAGAAATGTTTCTTGAGCAGCAAATCAGCATATTAAAATGAATTCTCATGAAGGATCATGAAGACTGGAGTAATGATGCTGAAAATTCAGCTTTGATCAGAGGAATAAATGACAGAATAGCCTATGTTAAATTGTAATAATATTACAGTTTTTACTGTATTTTTGATCAAATAAATGCCGAAGAGAATTAAAAATCAGCCCCCAAACGTTTGAACAGTAGGCTAGTGTACAATAGTGCATTACTATAATTAGGGTAGTTTGGTAAAAGTCATTGACTAATTACAGGCGAGTTGAGAGCACAAATCACAAAATATTTAGTGGTCATGAAAACGTATTCAGATTTAGCATATTAATGATGCATTCACCTCATAAATCATGACACACTGCTCTAGCACAGGAAAGTGCATGTAAGTTCAAGTGCATGCTTTTAAAATTAAAAAGTATTGGTATCGGTATCGATATCGGCGATACTGGCCCTGTATTTACTTGGTATCGGATCGATGCAGAATTTTGCAGTACATGTGTGGCTATTTTGCCTAGAAATCTAGACGCACCCTAGCGGCAGCAAAAATTATTCTGCAGCCAGTGTGGTCTAGCAACTCTCCGTTGACGTTCAAGCTGGAAAAACCTAAACTGGTCAGGCCAATCAGATCGTGTATAGAGTCGGCGGGCGGGCTTAACATAATGACGACAGAGTTGGGACAGTTCACTGCTACTTGAAAACAAAGATGGCTGCGGCTGCTGGCGAACAGCGGCCTTTTGATTTGGCTTTGGCTTTTTTTTTTTCTCGAATCTGGAGGATTTGAAGTTAAACTTTTCTTTGAAACATGAACAAAGAACAGCTATGCTCTGGCTCTGACTCCGTCGCTCTGACTACGTCACCTTCTTCGTTGCTCTGGTTGGTTGTAGCGCTATCCTATTGTGTGCAGAGGGAATTTGAAAGACAACCGTCTATCCCGCCCCTCGGATTGAGGCATGCCAGTGGAGAGTTCCCAGACCTAACATCTTGATGTGTCTGGTATGCCAGGCTAGTGGCTATTCTCCACAACTACAAATTTCACCGTCACAGGCGTTCAGCTGATTTGAACCAAAAATACCTTCATAGTTCCCCTTCAGGAGTCAGAAGTGCTGTGACTACTGTCCTGTCCTCGCGGATGAACTCAGTCAGACGGCGGCCGCGGGACTGGAAGAGGATCGAGCGGGATTCTTTATTTCTGTCGATTTTCAGTCTCTTTTAATGATAGGTCTTACGCATCTATCAATCATCCCTGCTTGCTATTTGGGGAATGAACCCAGCGCTATGATTGGTCGAACTCTTCTTCTTTTGCTGTTGCTTTACTTGAGGACTGCGCGTGAACAGAGAGGCGCGTCACCAGGTTTTTGCGTAGTTTAGAGTGACAAATCGTACCAGCGTAGTTTGAGGTCAAAAAGCGTACAGGTTGGCAGGTGTGGATTCTCTTCCCTCAACAACCCACTCTACTGTACAAAACAGGCTTGTGCACAATTCAGAATTGAATTGAGAATGACTCCTAAATTCCAATTCAATTCTTGAATTTGAATTTATGTCAAAAACAGGATCTAGAATTAAAATGAGAAATTGAATTAAAGGAAGCAGAATTGCAATTCAAAACAAATTCTAAGAATTTCATATAGATATTTTAAGTGAAGTGTTTAACAGTGAAGCTTTACAGTATATGTCAGATATGATTGCATTACATATTCTATAAATGATCATAGTTTGAACTACTTGTACAGATTACATTAACAGGAAATATTTTCCCCCAGCAATGAATGTTAAAAGCTCTAGTCACAGAACAAATAATTAAGTTTGATTTATTGTAATTGTAATTTTGTGGAACATGACTCCAATAATTACTTTAGTAAATCTTTAGAAGAAAAAAAAACAATTTTAGGTGGACTTTTGTTATATATATATATATATATATATATATATATATATATTTGAACAAAATGTATGCAGGGTTGAGGATTGAGTTAACTAATGAAATTATGTTATTGAATTAGAAAATGAATGTAATTGTTTTAGTTGTATTACTGAGGTAAAATGTGTAATTTAATTAGTTACTAATCAAATTAAAAGGAAATTGATTACATTGATAAAGTAATCCAAATAAAATAATCCAAACCACATTTATAATGAGTAACTTATAACAGTAAGCAATTACATTTCTAAAGTAACCTTCCTAACACTGAATGTGTGTGAGATTCAACATATTCTCTCTGTTGTGTGAGTAGTGTGACACCCGTCACGCTTTGTGTTGTACCGCACAGCATTTTCACCCCTTGTCCCGCACGTCGCATATTGAGAAAATGTACCGCATTTTTATGTCTGTTTGTTTTTAATTATCATATTAAGGAAATGTGCATGCGTTCTTTTGCCTTTTTAAGAAAGCATTTTATTTATTATTTTTGCGCCGTAGTTTTTCACCTATATTTATCAGCGCTTCGTCAGAAGTACAAATACAACAGCCGTTTTTAACATCATATCCAATGGTTGAAAAGAAAGGAGTAAACACGGTCACTAGTGGGTTGTCAATCAAAATGTTGAGCGGTGATTCGTTCGTTCGTTCCCTCCCTGTCAGAAAACAAATGGATAATTCGGTAAATAAAAATTTTAATTTAACAGTATTGATCAACTTATTGCCTGCTGTAGTTGTTTTAATTCACATCCTTTCTAGAAATATGAAAGTGTTTGGTGTAATATATTCTTAATATATAAGGCTGTCAATAAACTAATCTCATGTTGTTTTATATTTTATTTGTTCATTATTTATTTTGTTAGATTTTAGTTGGACTTGGTCAGAACTGTTTCAGAAACAGTGATCTGCATGATGCTGCTGCCTTGCTCAGTGATGTTGAATTTAAATGGCAAGTAAAATAAAGACATGTTATGTTACATTGGTGATGTAATTGTGTTGTCTGGAAGGGACTAAATAACAAAGTATTTTTATCAGCTGAAATGCAGAATACAAATGTTTTATTAAGTTAAATGGACATTATATAACAGTTTCAGGTTATGTTTTAGTGTTGGTAACATGTCCCACATCGTCCCACATTTGGTTTGTTTGATGGTGGTCACCCTATGTGTGACTGTGTAGAATTTCTTTGAATTGCCATGAATTTAATTCCACTTCCTGTCAATTCAATTCAAATTCCAATTCATGAATTGAATGGAGGCCAATTCTGAAATTCTAAATTTTGCACAAGCCTGGTACAAAAATATGCATCCAGTTAATGTGTAAATACAGTGACGGCTGGTTTGGTTTGAGCAATAAAGTGAAAAAAGTGCATATCTAACCTTCTGATGTTCAATTAGGAAGTTCTGGAAGTCCTCCAGTGAGATCTTCTGTTCTGGTCTCTCAATAAACCTGTCAGAAACACACAGATCAGCGTTACAGCCGCTTGTCTGGAAACCCAACACATGTTCTACGATGTCTGATAACAATTTAGATACATTATATAAACTATAATAAATTACCATTTACTAATAGGTCTTTGTGTGCACAATTCAACTAACTAACTAACCAAACAACCCTTTCCCCAGCTTACATTTTGGCTATTTAGATTGATTGGTGATTACATTTATACTCTAACCAACCAACTTACTCTTTCCCTTTCTTACATGTCGGCTCTTTGAGGGAGAATCATTTTATACACTAACTAATATAACTAATCATTATATTGAACCAACCCCCCCCCCCCCCACACACACATCCTCCAGCACAGGGTGTGTAATCCTGCTAATAGAGGGTCACGGGACGCTGGTACTAACCTAATCTTTCCCAATCATCTTACATTTTTGCTCTTTGAGGGAGAATCAATTTAAAATCGTACCCAACTCACTAATCAACCAACCAACCAAATTGTTAAAATTATCTGATAACAATCTAAATATATTACATAAACTATAATAAATGACCATTTATTAAATAGTCTTATTGTGCACAATTAATAATAGTAATAATAATAATATAATAGCCTAACACTTAAAATAGTTCAATCAAATCCTAATAAATAAATTCTGCCCTATATTATTTATTACTGAATATTCTGTTTTACTTGTAAATATATCTTATGAAAGTTAAATGTGTTGTAAATGATGATTTATGTGATTCTTAAATTCCTTAGCTTGAAAAAGAGAAAGATTGAGTAAAGCGAGTGAATACCTTTGTAGCAATGGAATCTCCATCTATAAACAAACAGAAAAAAATGATTATGTGAATAATACAATTGATACCCGATCTTGTAACTGTCGCAATTTCAGCTCCAGTCCAGTAAAACACCGCGGTAAAAACATCAGCCGCTAATCAACTGATGAGATAGCAAACAGACACTCAAGTGATTCAACCTACACACACACCACATTGAGTGCAAGGGTCATCAGTGCGGTGTGCGTGTGTGTGATAGTGTGTGAGAGTGGCCTAATGGCTTTTAGCCGATAGATCTTGTGGCTCTTTAAAAGGGCCAGTATTGACGCGAAGGCCATTTGAGACGCGGGACACACTGATGGGGTTTGAGTGGCTCTGAGGAGGGCTTCACCTCCACCAACACACACACAAACGTGAACTCACTGATTTCTGTGCATCAAACATCAGGCTGCGGTACAACTGGGCGAAATGGCTATACGACACATCTCCATTCCTCAGCTCTCCCTCCTAACCAAGAGACCACAGAAAATACAACCAATATTAATATTAATAAAACACTAATAATGTCCTATAATTACAAATGTATCAACATGGAGTAAACAAATACACAATATCCAGTGATGTTACTGCAGTTAACGATGCAACCAAAAAAACAAAAAAAAAATTCAAACCACAATTATACAATAAAAATCACCTAAACAATAAATTCCACACTAATAAGAGAAGTGAGTGGAGAGAAGTTACCGGGAGTTTCTCTCGTAAGAACCTCATATTGGGAACCCTGTAGTTGACTTGACACAGCATTCCCTTCAGATCCTTACAGGAAATCCTGCCAAAGAACACAAAGTTTGGGAACGTGGTTATGAAAGGGCTTCACATGAGGATGCTCAGTATCGTTCGTTTCAACTGCGTTTACATCGCTTTTATTCCTCTCGTGACTCGTGCACTTCTCACGATATAATCAGTAAAAACATTTATTGCTGAAAAAACGAATCTAAAGTTATTACATGCATGTTTAATGTACATACGGTCATCTGTGTTATACATCTATGCCTGCTGTGTGTACAATACACTACTGTTCAAAAGGTTGCGGTCAGTAAGATTCCTTTCAAAGAAATTAATACTTTTATTCAGCAAGGACCCATTAAACTGATCAAAAGTGACCGTAAAGACAATGTATTATTGTACGATCATTTAACAACAAAATATTTCTATTTAAAATGCTATTCTTTCTGTTCATCAAAGAACCGTAAAAAATATTTATCACAGTTTCCACAGAAATACGAAGCAGCACATTGATAATAATCCGCTTGTTGATCATCAAATCCTCATATTACACTGATTTCTGAAGGATCATGTGACACTGAAGACTGGAGTAATGATGCTGAATATTCAGCTTTGATCACAGGAATAAATTCGATTTTACGGTATATTCACATTGAAAACCGTCATTTTAAATTGTAATCATATTTCACAATATTACTGTTTTTCCTGTATTTTTAATGCAGCCTTGGTGAACAGAAGAGACTCTTCCAAACGTTTGACCGGTAGTGTAAACCATATACAGATATTGTTAGTATATATACACGTGAAGAGGCAGCTTTCCATTGTGATTGGAAAAGATTATTAATTTCTACTGTGTACGTCACTTTTGATTCAGCCACATACGTTGACAAGCTGAAAGTGTCGCGTTTCTCATCAACACACGACCACCATTTCACCTGAACACGACACCTCACACACCTCGTGTGTCTTTCACTCGCTCTCTGTGCATTTACCTTCACACACACACACACACACACACACACTGAGCTTTGTTTCCTGTTGCAGGATGTGCCATCTCTAGCTCTATTTACCCAACAGGAGTGTGTGTGTGTGTGTGTGTGTGTGTGTGTGTGTGTGTGTGTGTGTGTGTGTGTGTGTGTGTGTGTGTGTATGTGTGTGTGTATGTGTGTGTGTATGTGTGTATGTGTGTGTGTGTGTGTGTGTGTGTGTGTGTGTGTGTGTGTGTGTGTGTGTGTGTGTGTGTGTGTGTGTGTGTGTGTGTGTGTGCTAGGCCAGGTACCTCTGAGTCAGCTATTTCTCCCCAAGGCATACATCACAATATAGATAAATCGAAAGGAAGATGAGATCAGAATCGCTACGTCAGAGAAACATCTCAAACACACACACACACACTATCTGTCCATCTGTGTGTGCGTCCCTCAGCGTGATCGTGCGCTACACCAGTTTCTCTACATACCGGTCTTCCCTGTTGCGATCCACCGCGTAAAACTGCTTTCTCAGCCACCTATATAAAAAGAAAAAAAGTATTAATACAACACTTTAATGTTTTTTTTGTTGTTGCTGTTTTGGCTATTCACTTTTAAAAACTCACAATTATTTATAGTTTTAAGTCACGTGACTGTCGCAGAGACCTGGAGGAAAAAAACATCCACAGATGTGCAGAACAGGCCTGTCGATTTTGAATTTCATAAAAACAATTTCAAAATTCAAGTATTAAAATCACTAAAAACAGCAGGACTTTATAGAACGCTTAACATAAGAAACACTTAAATTGCCTTAATGTACCGAAACATTCAGTGTACATCTTATTAGAAAAACATTAGAGCTGCAAGATTCTGGATTCATTGAAAAGCAGGTTTTTTTCATTCTAATAAATTTAACGATTTTCCCACGATTCTGAACAGACAACTAAACAAAACAACCTGTAATTTACTAGAGGTTCTGACAAAATGTTAATTGCTACAGTCTATTTAAAACATATTCAATTCATTTCAATTAACGTATATTTTTTTAAATTATGAATGAATATGACTAAATACAATGACTAAATACTTCACTTGTTTCATTACTGGCTGAATCAGTGTTTTTGAATGAATCTCTTGAATGAATGATTCAATGACTCATTCAAAGACTTCACTTGTTTCATTACTGGATGAATTAGGCTGCATCTGAAATCCGATCCTTCCCTACTATACAGTAGGTGAAAAACAGTACGTCACAAAAGTAGTATGTCTGAATTCACAATACTCATAAAAGAGGCAAAAAGTCCCCGGATGACCTTTTATCCCAGTACTTCTGTGATCATTCGAATTACTGGAGTACAGACCGGGTAAAAACGAGGAAAGCCAGTAGGACTTTATTTTACAGTCCTGTCCCGTGTACATACTATACATACAATAACTGGGTAATAACTAGCTACTAACCCTAAACTTAAAGGATTAGTTCACCTCAAAATTAAAATTTCCTAATAATTTACTCACCCCAATGCCATCCAAGATATCCATGTCTTTCTTTCCTCAGTGGAAGAGAAATTAAGTTTTTTGAGGAAAACATTTCTGGATTTTTCTTCGAATAATGGACTTCAATGACAACCAGCGTTTTGAAGTCCAAATCAATGCAGTTTCAAGAGAGACTGCTTCAACGGACTGTGCACGAGCGCAGCTGAGGAGGAGGGGCTTGTCTAGCGAAACGATAGGTCATTTTCAAAAAATAAATATACTTTTTAACTACAATTGTTCGGATTGAACTAATCTGCAACGCGCCGGGAACTTCGTCATCACGTTGAAAGGTCAGGCTCGATGTCGCCGGGATCGAGGGCACAACGCATGATGACGTAGTTCCTGGCGCATTGCAGATCAGCTCAATCCGAACAATTGTAGTTAAAAAGTATATATATGTTTGTTTTTTTGAAAATGACCTATCGTTTCACGAGATAAGCCCCTCCTCCTCAGCTGAGATCGTGCACAGTCCGTTAAAGCACTTCAAAGACCTTTGAATCGGCATTGATTTGGACTTCAAAACGCTGGTTGTCATTGAAGTCCATTATTTGAAGAAAAATCCAGAAATGTTTTCCTCAAAAAACTTAATTTCTCTTCCACTGAGGAAAGAAAGACATGGATATCTTGGATGGCATTGGGGTGAGTAAATTATTAGGACATTTTCATTTTGAGGTGAACTAATCCTTTAACCCATGTAGTTACCTTACATTACCCAGTACTTTTTTAGGCAAGTACACTAATACCCCTTTTCCACGAACAAGAACCAGGTGCTGGTTCAGAGCTAGAGCTAGAGCCGGTTCGGAGTTGGTTCGACTGACGAGCTTTCAAAGAACCGGTTTGCCTTTCCACAGGCTAGAGAGCCATCACAGAGCCAGATCTTACGTCACTGTACACATCTCATGTTGCCCAGCAACGCTAGCGCGGCACACACAAACACACCAGGCTTCTTCGAGATGGTTCGGCACTGCGAATCTCGAACTGCGAGAGCGATCCAAAAGCAGAAGGAGTCGTATGCTCTCCAAACACTCCCACAGCTCCGATCAGTCCATGCCGCTCCGATGCATCTCGAACAACATCTTCCATCAACAATGGCGGTCGTTGCGTTACTATTTATGCTCATGGCTTTGCAAACCTACATCGGTATCCAAACACGGCGAATCCAGCACGTTCGTGCAGCTCGCCGTAACTTGCATTAACGGACATTACAATCGAGCTGCTATTAGCACGATTAGCTGCTATTTAAAAAATGGCGGTCACAAGTTTCTGTTTGTCTTGTTGGTCAAGGTAACAATGATTTGGTGCTACTTAAGAACCACTTTTACTGGTTCGGAGCTGGTGCTTTGGTGGTCGAAAAACAAATAACCTATTTGAAACTAGGCTCTGGCTCCGAACCAGCACCAGCTCTGCCTTGGTGGAAAAGGGGTATAAGTACACATACTGTAAAATAAAGTGCAACTGGAAAGCCTTGTTTTATTTTCCAGGTTAGCGTTCCTATAAGGGTGTGACATCACTCTTTAAACCCACTTGACATGCGAACCCAGAGCTTAATGGTTACCATCAGTCAATATCTACTGGGAGAGGGGCACGTAGAGGTCAAAGGTCACCTTTCTATCTGCAGGGGTGTGGAGGAGCTTAACGTATCCGACAACAGCCAGCTCAAACCCTTCACCCACATGACCATCTCCTCATCTGAGGTCGCTGCGGGACACAGACAGAGGAACACAAGCATGAGTGTGTGTGTGTGTGTGTGACTGCCAGTGGATGTCTCTGGACGCTCACCTGCCAGACTGAGCGCTTTGAGCCGAAACTCAGTCCCGTAGAGGATGACGAAGCAGTGGGCATGGTCGGGCCGCGCAGACGAGTCCTCCACATACCGCTCAAAGTCCCGGGACTTCTGCCCCATACGGATCTCCTTAATTTCCCGAATATCAACTGAAAGGGACACAAGAGACAGACTTCAGTCAATCAAACATGTCTTGCCCGATGTCTTTTACACATTCACCACAAGGGTTAATATGAAAGATGTTTTCGGCAATGTCCTTCACCTGGAAAGAAACTAAACCATTTAGATGTTAATCAATTTATCTTTAACTAGGGGTGTGAATCTTTGGGTTGAGGTTTAGTACATAACTTCCGTTTAAAATGATGGGGTCCGTAAGATATTTTTTTGTTTGCTTCTGAAAGAAGTCTCTACTGCTCACCAAAGCTGCATTTATTTGATCAAAACTAAGGTAAAAATTACAGTATGGTAGTGAAATATTTAAAATAACTGTTTTCTATCTGAACACAAGTTAAAATGTGGTCAAAGTTGAATTTTCAGCATCATTACTCCAGTCTTCAGTGTCACATGATCCTTCAGAAATCACTATAATATGAGGATTTGATGATCAAGAAACATTTATGATTATTTTCATAAATCATGCTGCTCAATATTTGTGTAGAGACCATCATACTTTTTTTCAGGATTCTTTGATGAAAAGATTTTTTTTTAAAAGCATTTATTTAAAATGCGAATCTTTTGTAGCACTATAAATGTCTGCTTTGGATCAATTTAATGCGTAACGCCTTGCTGAATAAAACCATTCAATTCTTTCACACTAAAAAAAACACTGTCCCCAAACTTTAAAAGTACAGTAATTCGATCAACAATTTAACAACAGTTAGATTCAGTATTTCTTTATTGGAGAAGATTATACTTTCCCTAATGCATCTAATGCAAAAAAAGAAAAGCTATTTCAGGCCTCTCACTGCAACAACAACAAAAGGAACCGCATTACCTACAGTGGATTATAGTATAAGTGAACACACACATGCTAAAGTTAAAAAAATTATCTTTTTGGAAATTGATCTTAATGCCTTTAATTAAAAAAAGAGGAAAAAAAACAACCTTTAAGGACACCAATATTCTTTGTGAATGAATAACGTATTGTAAATAGATAAAAGTTCTTCCTTAAAATACAGGGTGCATAAGTCAGGACACCCCTATGTTATATTCACTGGCATGGTGTTATTTCAGTTCGGCTAATAGCTGGTTTGATTTACACTGAGAGATGATCTTATGGAAAGTTCCTCATGCCAATCTCTAGGTATGGTGAAGGATGTGTGTGATGATGTGGGATATTTTAACTCCAGAGGCCAAGGGAACTTTATCAGGATGCATATTATCCTGGATCCATGAAATAACTGGCCTTTAAAAATACAAATCTGCTGACTCTATTGGAATTTAACATAGGGGTGTACTGACTTATGCCCTCTGTATTTTAAGGAAGAACATTTACTCATTTACGATACATTATTCATCCATGATTTTTTATTCCTCTTTTTAGTCAACTTTAGCATGGGTGTGTTCACTTTGCAAGACACTGTACATAAACACGCACAGCGCAATACTAGCAGTGTGAGGATCACATGTGTGACCAGAGAAGTGAACCTGCATCTTCCACATGAGCACCACAGCCTAATGTGTCAAGATGATGGCATGAGATACCATCGAAAATATTTCATCTCAATATTTCATCTCAATATTTCTCAAGGAAATCTATTAATGTTTATGACATGTCTGCCTACACCTAACATAAACAATGATAAACAACAAATACAAAGTTATACTTTCAGGGGTTTTCAGAATGGTCCTCGGTGGTGGCGGATGAACACGGTCATCCACACACACACACACACACACACACAAAACAAAGTAGCGCACCCGTGTACAGCGAGCCCAATACTGACAAAATATCCAGAGTAAATGTGAAAAAACAGATTGTAATCCTATTTACTCAGATTTAATTCAGGAAAGATCATAAAAAAGTGCTTAGAACCATTTTATATTAAAAAAAATCTACATTTATACGTAAAAAGTCACTGAGTGACTGATTTAAAAAGTGAAAAAAACAAAGAAACATTACGCATTACAAAAAGATTGGCAGGTCTAATTTTTCATTTAGACTCCAAGACTTAATGCACAGATCATTTGACATACAGTATCAGATGTCCCGTTCCGTCCAGTGCATCGGTTATCACCGTCAATCGGATTCAATCGTGGTTGTCAATCCAGAAACTTGAAAAATATATCATATACAGAAAGCGAGCAAAGATCGCTACCATTATAATCACAGAAGCGGTCAATTTGTTCAGTTCAACACGAGATACACAAAGCTGCACTCTTGCGAAAACTGCCGTTATAATCAATGAAGCTGTGATGAATCTCTCATTGACATCCTTTGTTGGTTATAATGAAAGGATTCGCGAGCGTGGCGTTCTGCACGGGTTGGATTCTGACTGAAGCACCTCCGATTGGCCATTGTGTTCATGAGCTCAACAGATACGTCTATGATTGGCTACATTGCTGAACGCCGCGAAAACACATAATTAGAAACCTTTGATGCTCTTCACAGTGTTTACACAAACAGTCACAGGAGCGTTTGAAAGCAGCAGATATCATGTTAAATTATCAAACAAATCTTTATTAAATTAATACTAATTTCGGTGGCCACTAAAATATTTTCAAAGCAGAAAAAAATTAACTGCAAAATGAGAAGAAAAGTTGCCTTTGGTGAGTAAATAAAACAAAGTTACTTCACTCGCTGGACCAGATATTCATTAGAAACTACAACATGTTTAAACCAAATTACAACATTGCTTAAAGTGCCCCAATTATGCTATTTTAAAGGTTCCTAATTTTGTTTTGGAGTCTCCTACAATAGAGGGTTTACATGCATCCAAGGTAAAAAAACACTTTCACCTTCTCATAATATACACATTGCAGCGTCATCCTGTGATTGTGTTGTGGTCGTCCTCTCCATTATTTATTTGTCGTGCAGTTTGATCTATAAAACCTTGCAGACCTTTTACATTACATACAGCTATGAACACACTGCATGAAAGGGAATATTCAAAAAAAAGCATAATAGGGACACTTTAAGCCAAATTAGGGATAATCTGATTCTGAGATAATCTGAATATCGGTAATAAATATGTATGGCAGGTAAATTCTTTATTTACCTACTGGAAGGAGGGAGGTTAATTTTGCACTCTGCCTGTAAGTCTCATCAGAAAGAGAGTCTGTGAGGTGTGTGTGTGTGTGTGTGTGTGCGCGTGCGCTGAACACACTCTCCTGTTTCTCCTCACTCTAACCGCACTCATCCTGTGCTGCTCTGACAGAGATATAAGAGAAACGCAGGTGTCCTTAAATAAGAAACTGAATGAATATCTTTTTATCAACATCAATTTCCTCGTAATCTCACGTCATATACACAGAAAAAACACTGGCAGACCACAGCATAAATATATTTATATATTGGTATAATTCTGGATCTCTAAAAACGTCTTTTTCTAAGTTTAAACTTTTTGGATCAGGAACACAAAGCAACTTCTCATCTACACTTGCGAGACTGATCGCATTATACAGTAAAACACACAGAGCGGTTCACACTGCGTTGAACTCGTCTGCGGGATATAACAGGAGAGATCTGGAGTGTGTGTGTGTGTGTGTGTGTAGTTCAAGATTAGACCAGATTCTGGAATATTTTAAATTCTTATAACCTACAATCATATGGTTACTGCAATGCCACTGTTCGGTTTTATTCATTTATTCAAACATACAGACCGAAAATTTAAAGATTTGTATCTGAGACTCCATATTAATATACTATCATGTTGTCGTCTGTAGAGCTGCTTATTGATGAATTGAACTTCTCATAATTGATGAACTTTACACTGTTATTGAACTGAATTAACACTGAACAACGACACTACTGTGTTGTGTAGAACTGCATACAGCAGGAAGTTGGCATAACTAATTATTATTTTCATGTTTATCAACGTGAAGCTGCTTTGCAACAATCTTTATTGTGTAAAGAGCAGTATAAATAAAAATTACTTGACCTATTATGATATTTATTGTGGTACTGTGACTACAGAAACAATTTTGTAGGTTTTAATCATTTTTAATAAGAGTTTCACTCATACATGGTGGTTCTATGAAGAACCTTTAACATCCATGGAAACTTTCCATTGGACGAAAGGTTCTTTGGCGAAAAATTATTCTTAGGATTTTCAGAATGTTTTTCATACTGAGAAAAAAAAGGTTATTTTAAGAACGGATCATTGAAAGGTTATTTGAAGACCCAAAAATAGTTCTTCTATGGCATTGCTCTGAAAACCGCCATTTACATTATTTTTAAGAGTGTACAGTTGTGCCAATACAATCTAATAGTGATTTTTATTATGATATTGTTTTGATTCGGGTTGTCGCTACGGCTGAAAAACTAAAATGTATTTATAATTTAAATATTTAAAAATAAACTGGAATTATTGAAAGACATCATTTCAATTAAAGGGAAATAAGTAGGTTTTCAAAAGCACACCACAAGAGCACATAACAAATGGATAAAACCCAAACAGCATGCATAGCATTCGAATATTTATTGCTTCAATTATGCTTCAAAAATCATACTAATAATAATAATAACAACATTCTTAAAGATTTTAACAAAGCCTGATTTTGTGAATTATGAAGTAATGTTTTTCTACCTCATCTTATTTTCATCAAAATTAGATTTTTAGATTAAATTAGATTAGTTGCAGAGAAAAAAATAACTCCAAAGGAAGTGAAGTCACTCAGTCGTGAGGCACAGATCGTTAACGGCGGCGGGTCCTTGTGGTAATTACAGTGTGTGTTGGCCAGGAAATCTAAATCATCCATCGACCTCGAATATGCCTTATCATTTGAAACATAAGTAACAACTTTAATGGCCGCTCACTCTAACGTTAACCGAGATAAATGTGTGATACTATTATTAGGCTCATTTCTAAGTGTTTGTGTGGAGTGTTGAAGCTGAAGAATAGTGTGCTTTACTGAATCACATCGCTGGAGCCATCACTTGCATTTTTTTTACTTAAAATACTGTCATTTTTTATACAGATAAGAGTAATACATCATTCCAAACTGTCAAAACTACTTTTATTCGTGTACACTCACAATAACAACAGAACGTTGTGCTTCAGTAAAATAAAGAAAACAAACAGGACGTGCTTTCTGCCGTCTCGGTCTCTGTGAACTGAAGTGCATCACATAAATGAACCGAAACTCAGTGCATATACTGTAGGCTACATGCCTCACAGACAAATATATCTATAGAAAGCTTGAAATGTCTACTTTTAAACCAACCAATTCAAATATTATGATTATGTAATCCGTATGAAAGGTGCATTTCTCTCTAAAGCAGCGTCCACTACATCTCTGCAGCGACACTGACACAGAAAACACTAGTTTAATTAATAAACGTCTCCTAAAATGTCCCCTTTCTATTTTTTCCGACACAATCATTATCATTAGGCTACTGTTGCGGTGAGCTTTATGCGTGCGCTTGAGTGAGGAATAGATTAGTTGGGTAGAAACTGAGTAATATGGATTACTGAAGCTTTAATACTTGTAATTCAGAATCAGTATGTATGATTACACATACAAGGATTTTGTCTTGGTGACAGAAGCTTCCAGTGTACAGACAGAATGAAAGCAATAAGACCGATAATAAAAGTAAAATTATTTAATAAATAAATAAATATATATATATATATATATATAAAAATAAATAAAAATACACAATATACAAAATAGCCTATATATACATGTACAGATACGTTAAATACAATGCAAAGGAATGTGAATAAGAGGTATGGTTTGCTAAATAAATAGGAGTATAATAGTGTTTTTTATTGCCCAGAGGGGCATTAAACGGTTGATGAGGTAGACTGGGGTTAGAAATGTGTCTTGAAACGTGTCTGGCTGTTCTGGTGCTCGGTAGCGTCGACAAGACGCTCAGTTCAAGATGTGGCCTGGATGTGAGCGGGCCACAGTGATTTTGCCAGTTCAGTTCTTGGAAACTGGGAAGAAAATATCTCCGGACTATCCGCTGTAGTCTTCTAATTAGATTATAATACATTTTAAAACACTCCTAATCAAACTAGTTTTTTTATTGAATGACAACTTTGCAAAAAACAATTACTGTTCAGTGGAATATACATATTTTTCCCTTTTTTTTATTACCAGAACATACCCCAGCCCATTACAAACAGACCTGTATTAAGAATTCCTACAAGAGATGATTTAAATCACATTTTAAATAATACATACAGGTGAAATAGTTAAGAATGGAAGAAACTAAATGCACATCTTGAAAAAAAAAATCAATAAAGAGACCAAAAACATAAATAGATAAAATGGAAAGAAAAAAATGAAAGAGGGGAGGGGGGTGGTCGCTACTCTGATATTGTACTTGGTTTCTCAAAAAATGTCAAGAAGGGGCGCCATATTTTGTCAAATGTATTCTCAGATCCTTGGGTGGTGTAACGTATTTTCACTAAATTCATACAGGACATAATTAATGTCCCTAATCCAAAGTGAGTGGGGAGGAGGAGCGGGATCTTTCCACTTGAGTAAGATAGCCCAAGACCCAATAAGGAGGTAAGTTATTCTCACATTGGCAGTAAATTATTCATAATTCATTGATTGTCGAAAAAATATTGTGTAAACTGGCTGGGCGGGATCACACAGACCAAAACAAAAACATTCATTTCAGAGTACAATAACAGGCGGTAGCATTGTTTTTAGGAGAAACAAGCATGATGTGAGTTTGGCATGTTTCCTGCAAACATATGGCATGTTTATGCTTTAATACAGTCCAACAAAATTACATAAAGCACCTTTAAGTTCACGGTTCTCTCATGGTCACATGACATGCAGGTAAACAAAATATTTCCTCTTTTTTAGTAAGTGTTTTATTTTGATTGTTTTTATTTTTCAATTATTTATTTTAATTTTACATTTGTATGATTTAAATACATAATAGCTTTTCATTAAACTCACAAAACCCCATGCAGTTCCTTCACAGACTATTATTAATATTTAATACATTTTATTTTGTTGTTGATAAATAATAGAATATATTTTCTTTCTCTTTGTATTTTTACATCACTATGGTACAAGATAATCCTATTTAAATCAATGAAATAAACAAATTAGCTCAAAAGTAATGTAAAAGCAATCAAAAAGTAGTCTGATTATATTACCGTAAATATGTAATGGATAACGTAACTAACTACAATTTCTGTCATGTAATTTGGAATCAGTTACTGACTAAAATGTATGAATCTAGCAAGCACTGAAAATATAGGCTACATTAGACCCATACGCACTACCGGCACATCCGGGAACTTAACTGTCGATTTCGTCACCGCCCCTTTTTAGGGGTAAATAAACTAGACTTCCCATAGACTTCAATACAAAATAGCGTCACAAAACAACGTCCGTACACAGCCGACAGGCGTGAATAACTTAAGAAATCACTAAGATTAAACATGTCAAGTAATTATATGTCCACCCTGCCCGCCATAGAGCGTGAAAGATGCATCAACAAACTTAATTTGGTCAATTTAAAAACGTGTCCCTTCTTTCTCCCAGCGTCAAATTGGTGAAACAACACCTGTAGGCCGGCTGTGTACGGACGTTGTTTTGTGACTCTATTTTGTATTGAAGTCTATGGGAAGTCTAGTTTATTTCCCCTAAAAGTGGGTGTGAATCTGTTCGGAGACATTTTATGACTATATATATTAAATGCTCATTATAATTTAGTATCCCCCCTCCCCCGAGTATATATTCAAGTAATTAAATTAATATAAACATGCGATTAGTCGACTAATGTCTTAAATGATGGACTACTAGTCGACTGAAAAAGCTTGAGTCGGGAGCAGCCCTACTTGCAACACATCTTAAATTCAAGAGGACATTTACATTTTTGTATCCGAATACACATGGTCTTAAATAAAACAAATTTCAATTTGATCTTAAATTCATATTGGAGTCACGTTAAATGCGGATGCATAGCAGATGAAGCTGAGAACCAAGTCAAGGATTCGTAAATGACTTCAGGAGAATATCACAAGTAGGAATCCTAATCAGTTCATTTCACAACATCTTTTCTAAACCTCATTAGTGAACTTACAAAAAAAAACACCAGCCTGAAAAGCCAATCCAACATACTGGCATCTACGACATGCCTCCTTTTTTTGGCAAATTCCCCAACATTATGGGAAGAAGGTTTTTGGTACATATTTGGATAATAGGAATCCAGATTTGTTCGTTCCATGTCCGAAACCAGCCAGTGATCTCAAAACATGCAAGCGTTGGATCAGACTCTGAAGTAGACCACATGTACTAATAAACTAAATACGTTTTAAATAACTGGCCAAAAGCAAAATATATCTACGGTTGCACAAAGAAACAGTAGAACACAGTGTGGTGGATGTTTTAGAAAGGTGAATATGTGCTGAAATATACTCTTAGCTGAACTAGCACTTGTTCTTTAGGACACTGACTGACCATTGTTCAAAGCTACATGCATGCAGGCAAAGTTACCTTTATTTTAAGAAAAAAACAAACATTTTCTCAGTTTGGATCTGCAGAAAGTATCTTGCTTCTTGACAATTGAGTAGATTTTCCTATGCAAATTTCACTATATTCTCTTCTTTTAATTGCAACATAACCTGATACTAAGCTTGTGCTTTCGGGTGCAGAGTCATTTTGTTTGACGGTCATAGAGTAACCACCCTTGAAAAGCATTTAAGAAATCTCCGTTATTAGGTCAATTAAAAATGTCCTTAATGAGGCCAATAAAGAAACTAGTCAAACTTAAGTTAAATCAAGGATCAGAGATGCAGAATAAATCAAATACAATACTATAATATCAGACTTCAACCACTAGTACACAATTCCTTGAGCAATTGAGAGTCATGATTTGTTTAAAATAGAAATCATGTTTCTCCCAATATTCTGAACCTACAACTAAACAAAACAGTCATTTAAAAAAAATGTATTTCATTAATTTGAATTAATGTTGTTGTTGTTTTTATCAGTTTGAATGAATGGTTCAATGACTCACTCATAACCTCGGCTTCACTTGATTCATTACTGGATGAATCAGCATTTTGAAGAATCTCTTGAACGAATGATTCAATGACAATTTCTTAACAGTCTGTTGTCGCCACCTACTGGTGTAACGATGTAATCGACAATCTTTATCTGAAACCTCAAGTTAATTTCACAAGGTGATTTCCCTCTATTTTGATCGCTACTGTAGCCAATGTTTAATTCCCGAATGTAAACTTTAAAATCGCAGTCCTTCTGTGATAATATAATTACTTTAACACAGAAATAATGAAAGTGTGGTTGAACAGCCTGTTTGTGAAGCGGTTTCATAACTATACATGACGACTGCTCTCCCTGGATCAGATCTGAATGTTCGCTGTGATCGGAGGGTTAATGGTCACAGCCAAATCGTTGCCATTTAGGAAAGAGATTGCGTGGGTGTTTGAATCGAGATCGCGAACTTTTAACAATTAATCGGGCATCTCTAGTTTGCATCCATCAAATAATCAAATGAGATGAAGTACCTTTTATTTTGTAAACTAACAAACTACCTAAAAATGTGCATTACCACATGATTATTTAATAGTCGTACCAGTCACTCCTAAATCTAAGTGCGAGTATCTTCAGGTCTGAGTAAAGGGTGTGGTGAATTGTGGGTGAAAGGTCTGCTTGTTAGGGTGTGGGGTTACGGGTTCGTTTCTGTTGTAGCATTGTGTAGTTTTCGGCACAGCCGTCCCGACCCGCAGCTGTCCCCGTCTCCCTGAATCAGGACAACTTAAACTCAAGCACACTGCTTTGGGTCAAGTCTAACACCACTAAAACCTCTACTTTCTGACCCAAATCAGAAATTCATTAGTCGAGTCAATTTCTCTTTAAAGATTTTTTCCGATAAAACTGAACTCACCAGAATTTACAAGAACAAAGTACTGGCATTTCACCCAAAAAATATGACCTGAGCGGGGCCAGATACTAGTGTCCATATTTGCTCCATCTGTTTCTTTTTATATGTTAAAGTTGGAGAGTACAAACACAACAGTTCTGCGGAGGAAGCCGCTCTCTAAGGCAAACACACACACACACACACACACACACACACACACACAGGACAAAGGCAGTTGGCCTGAGATAGGAGCTTAGGCTGGGTGCAAGAGAACCGCTTGACAATTCCAAACAGGGCAGCAGGAAACACAAGACTGCACGGCACAACCAAGAGTCTTCCTGCCTCGCAAACACACACACACACACACACACCTTAAGAGACTTCTGCCACGAGACATCCAACAGCAATCCATCAAAACATCACATTTAAAAACTCACAGGCACTTCTCGAAACGTGATTCATTAGCACAATTTGTCCCAACAAGCTCCTTTGACTTTGGTAACAGGACGGAACGCACAGAGCGCTTTATTAACGGCTGATTCTGTGATAATCCAGCATGAACACTTGGTCTGAGGGGGAATTAGGTCGTGAGTTGTGGGAAAGTTGGCTTATCAACCAACCGAAACATTGGTAACTGAGCTTATCTGGCCGGCTGATAAAGAACAACGCACTGATAATCAGACAAAATAAAGGAGAATATAGGAGTACAATCACTTTAGCATGAAGACCAAACCAAGCACGTCATGCTTGACATCTGAACACGTTCATCACCTCTTCACAGTCTGTGTACACAACACCTACGACTTAAATGTTCATTTACAAGAATCGAACATGCTTTAAATGCTTTCAACTGATCCATACAGTTAAACAGCATTCCAGAACTTCTCTTCTTTCTAAAGACCTGTCACTCGTGTTCCTCACGTTGTGTCATGAATAGATGTCGAACAGAAGTGCCTTTGAAAACTTGTTGCCGTGGGCAAAACATTACGGTACATGACGTCTGTGAATAGGTCGAAGATTACTATTAGGATAACGATTCCAAAAATAAGCCGAGTCACCTTTGAAAAACACACTTTATTCGTGACAAACGAACACTACATGGCCACAACGGTTTCCAAAACTTCACCAGTAGTGATTAACTAATCATATATTCCCCAATACCATGCATACCTCTCATCCCTTTTATCAAGTAATACATCGACAATATTTGTCCAAAACAGAAACGTGAATTTCAGGTTTTGGACGAAAACCAAAACGGTGAGATTAAATTAGCTCTGCTTCAATGTTGAGTTACAACAGGTAAACGTATTAACAACTTTACCATGACCAAACATTATGCTATATGTCAGCAGCAATATGTCAAATAACCTAACCCTAACTTTATTAAGACTGGTTTAATTCATAACCTGAGAACACGACACCCTGGACAGCATAACAAGTGCAGTTACCCAATTACCCAAATTTAATTAGCAATACCTTATCTCAGTGCATCACTATATGATTTGACCAATGAATTTATAGTTAATGGATGCGTTTTTTTTTTTTTTACGTTTGTGGGGACTGCACTCAATGCAAGTAATTTCAAAACAATTTAATATTTTAGACCTAAGCATAATCAATAAAACTAATATTCTCTAAAACCATAAAATTATAATAAGAACATTATAATGGTGTTTGGGACATGGCTTTAAGTGGTGAGACTTTTGTAGTTGTAATCAGGCTATCAGAAAATATATTTAAAAAAATTGGATTTAGATTTATTGCCCAATATAATAGTTATCAGCTTTCGATATCGGCGAATATTCATATCGGTGCATCCCTAATAACTAACAAAACTTATATTCTCTAAAGCCATGAATTTCCATTCTTTCAACAACAACAAAAAAATTGTTTTAGGATGTTCTGAATATTCATGACTTTTTCCGAGCTGGAAGTCACACTTTTTTTTTTAAACATTTCCAGGTTTTCCATGACCGTAGCAACCCTGCTCTGTCTTCAGCCTGATCTCATTACGTTTCTGCACACCTAAAGCAACAAATTTCCTGTGACGATGAAAGTCCTCACCAACAGAGAAAAAATAAGTGAACGTATACTTCATAACACACAGTTAAAGTCAAATAAAATCCATCCACTCCCAGCCAAAAACATCGATTACTTCAACAAACCCTGCATACCAAACAAGTAATGGGTTTATTATTATATCCTTACATACGCACATCTGATTTAAGAAAGTCACATGTAAGTTCAGACACGCGATTACACCACGGTGAGGCTCATTGGGCGTTTTTTCTCTTGCGTTTAGTGTGTGTGGTGCATCCGGAGCAGAGCGCAGCTGTGTGTAAGACATCCCGCCGCAGGAAAACAGCAGCACAGATGAGCACAGACGAGCCTGCCCTACATCAGACCAGTGTTAGATGTGCTCACACACGGGCCAGAACCGAGCCGGCCCAAAACAAGAGCATTCATACTGACCCAGTCCAGTCCAGCAAGCCAAAACCATCAGGAACAAAGCAGCAGAGCCGACTGACCACGCATATTACACTCGACGCAAAGCTCAAAATGAACACCTACACAGAAACCCAGACATACATAATGTGTAGCAGTCAAAACCCCGGTCATTTTCCAACAAGAAAACTAAAAATAGACTGATGAATAAGCAAAATGTCTTGACATGAGGACACATTGGCAGTGCAGGTTTGTGTAATTCAGGGAGTCATTATGTTTGGTTGAATACGCTTTTATAAATATGGCATCAACCACTTTAAAGGGAAATAGTGTTCAGTATAAATAGCAAAGGGCTGTGGGGACCAAAAATGTGGTTATGAAACATGCAAATACCACACCAAGTAGCCTTTCTGAAGCCATAATGCCGAGCACTGATTTACTAATCCAACCAATCTGGAGTTAAACACCCAGAAACAAGGCTTAACTTACTTTCGCCCTCGATCTTATCCGATCCTCTGGTCCAGATAATCTGTCTGGTCTCAAGCTTGACTTGAAACGTCCTCCTCTCGGGTCTTTGAGACTTTTTGGAGTAGAAGAGCGTGAGTACGGTGCCCAGCTCGAGATCCCGGTAGAGATTGTTCACCTCGGTGTCGCTCATTGTCCAGGGTACAGGTCCATTGGAGGAGAAGCCCGCGGTCGCAGCCATTTCCCCTGTTTGTTCTTCAGTTCCTTTCACAATAATTTCCTTTCAGAATAATAATTCACAGCCTCCCGGGCCTAAGGAGGACACCCTGAAGAGGAGGGAGACAAACGCGCATCACGAAACAGCATTACGCCACGGCAGAAATGCACGCACTATATACATTGGTTATGAAAACACACACACACACACACACACACACACACAGACAAACAGAGGCCTGCTGTATGATGCATTTTCATGTGTAGATTTAAATTGGACTTATTGGCCTTTTTGGAGGTTATATAGACAACCATTATAGACCATATAAATGGTGAACAGCTAAATTGATAAATTAGTGCATAAAACTGCATGTGCTGTTAGTATTATTATTCATTTATTATTATTATTATTATTATTATACTAACAGCAAATCATTATCCCTCATATGTAAAACGCAAGACTAGTATGTTTAAATAGATTTGAGTTGATCTAATCTAATACTATTTAGTTAGCCTAAATAAAATCTATTGAATACTGATCCAAAGCAAACAAACAAAAACACTGATATGTTACTCTATTATTAATACCATCAAAATGTACATTCTTAAATTGTAATGCTATATAGAAATCAGACTATAACGTTACATGCGATAGAAATATCGGAGGATCTATATTCCGATGATGATTGTGGTAATAATAATAACAGGTTTGTTTTGTCTCACCGTGTGTGAATGCAGCTGGCTCTCTCTGGCGCTCAAGAAAAGCAGAATCACAACAGCGAGTGTGTGTGCAATCTCAGCGGCGCGCATGTCGTCCGGGCTCGCGATCAGACGCGGGTTTGGCGGATACTCGCGGTGTGTGTGATCGAGCCTCGCGAGTGTGTGTGTGAGATGATCTGCTCTCCGCCATGAGAGATCTGTGTGTGTGAGAGACTGAGAACCCTTCCCCCATCAGCCGATCCCTACAGCAGCGGCGGCACACCGAGAGAGCACGGCCTCTTAAAGATACAGCGCGCACTTTCACCACCGACAGCGCACTGCGCACTGCATACTTGTCTCAGAGTGCGTAAAACTGACAGCATGCATTGTGTGGCTGTTTAGAATAGCATACTACAATACCGCACTTACGCTTTCTGTGTGTATAGCTACTGAGCACAGTATTTTCAGTATGAACCAGATATTGACCTAGACAAGACACACACAATAATGAACATGGGTTTGTTTGTAGAATGTTTGAAATGTCAATCTCAAGTGCAATGCCGATTGCAACCTCACACACACACACACACACACACACACACACACACACACACACACACACACACACACACACAAAGTCAATTATTCATCTTGGCAATATTTGCTAAGTATATGGCTGTTTGTGTTGTTTTGCTAAGACTGTTTGTCGGGGTTTACCCGAACTACTTTTCTTGCTGGTTATATTGTTATTGATTTGATCTTAAAAAAATAATAAACAGTGCTGGTTTTCCTGGTATTTTGGCAAAGACAGGTGTGATCTGTAACCTTATTCTCTGTTGGGTTCCATCGTGACTATCAGTTTGCTACACTTTGTATGTTCTCTGCTTTCCATCTTCATTATGGAGTAGGCCTAAAGAAGTGTATGCAGGGTTTAAAGGGGGAATGTTTTTTTCTCCTCTCCAACCTTTACTTCCCCATAGATTAGCTTTACCTGCCTATCCACCATTCAGTCGGTAAATTATTTTTTTTCGTTCTCTTTTAAAGATCGGATGGGGGGGCCCATACATACCTTCACCTTGGGCCCCCAATTTGCTAAATCCGCCACTGTAAACAATGTTTGGAAATACCAGCATAAACTGCACAGAGTACAAGTCAAGTCACCTTCATTTATATAACGCTTTTAACAATATACACTACTACCATTAAGTGTAAAATATGTCTGTGACAGCAGCTATGTCCTGAATCAAATTCTGCTTAAATCTTAAAGTGTGTAAAACAGATAGTATGCATTGTGAATGTTTATAATAGCATACTAGTAAACTGTACTACAATACCGCACTTACGCTGTGTGTATACTAACCTAAGCAAAGTATTTTCACTATGAACCAGATACCCTGTTGACTTAGACAATGTTCAGAAATACAACACTAGCATAAACTGCACAGTATATAGGTACACTGTGTAAAATGTGTGACAGAGCATTCAGAATGACTATGTCCTGAATCAAATTCTAGTTGCTTACTCTTTACTATGTACGGCATAATATTGTACAATATAAGTGTGTGAAATATTATGCAATATTATGGCTGTTTGTAATAGCATACTATGGAAACACCACATTTACGCTTTCTGTAATGTATGTATATGTGCACAAGATTTTAATTTTCTGTATGAACTGGTTACTCGGGTGACCAAGACTGCGTCCGAAATCGCATACTCTCTTGAGTAGGTATTTATTTTGAGTAAGTAATTACTTCACAACCGCTAAAAGGGTATGTTCTATATAGTATGAATGTGTGTAGTATGACTATAATCTGGACGTACTACATCCGCCATGTTGTCATTATCATGTGACCTACCAGGGTTACTTCACTACCGTTCACAAAATCCTCTCCCGTGGCCTGATGGGACAGTAAAGTGTCGATCGTATGCACACTTCAGCATCTCACCAGAAGAAGAAGGTCATCCAAGTACTTTTTACCTACTCTTTTATAAGTACTGTGAATTCAGACATACTTCTTTTGTCACATACTGTTTTTCACCAAGGGAAGTATGCAATTTCGGATGTTTTCGGCATGCAATACAAGCATACTATTACTATATACTGCACAGTATGCACTATATGCCTACTAATTGTGTAAAAAATATGACAGTATGGAATTCTAGTTGCTTACTGTTCAGTATGTACTGCATAATATTTTTTTTAAATGTGTGAAATAGTATGCATTACGGCTGTTTGGAATAGCATACTACTGTACTATAGTACTGTAGTGTGTGTACTATGCTCAGAATTTGAATTGTCTGTATGAATTGCATGGACAAGTGACCAAGTGTTTTGAATACAATATTAGCATACTGATTACTATATACTGCACAGTATGTGTAATGCCAACTAATTTAGTGTATAAAGCATGTGAAACAGTATGCAGTATATGTTCAGAATGGACTACTAGTTGCCCTGTTCAGTGTGTACTGTGTACTGCCTTCTTTTTTCTGACATGAAACTATGTGGTATGGCTTTGTACAAAGAGGAATACAAGGCTACTGTACAAAAACACTGTTAATTAAAGCTGCAAGCAGCATTTAGCGGTGTTCAAGCAGTTAAGGCCTTTAAGGCCGTTAAGCACAAAAGCATCAAAAGACATTAAGTTTTATTTAGCATTAATTTAACCACTGACATAATAGATGGAAAAGACCATTTACAGCCAATACAGGCAATTTACCATAGGAAATATATGGTTTTAAAGCTTTTTAACAGTTATAGCGCCACCTATTGTCCGATCTCCATAAAATTTTGCATGCTTGTTAATGATGTTATGTCATATATGCTCACCAATTTTTGTGAAGTTCTGAGTTTTTATTTATGATTTATAGGCTTTTGAGTGAATTTTGCCACGCCCCTTTTTCTAAATGACCCTGTTACAGCCACACAATTAGAAAATTTCAACTTTTTTTCAATAATTATTGATCTAGAGAGTCCAGACAATTGTCCTAGACTGGTCTGGTTCCGATCGTGCGAAAATCCAGGGACTAGTTCGCAAAAGTAGGTTTTTAACATATTCGTGAATATTTAATGAACGGTTTGATTGACAGCAATGGTTCTAGAGGCAAAGTTGTTCATCATGAGGAGATCTATCAAATGATATGCATTTTGTGGGGATGTGTGCAACACCACGTGATTACAGAGCCGTAAAACTCATTAGCGCCAACTAGTGGCCGATTTCTTTTAAAACTCTTACAGACCTTTTGGGCCATGAGTCGAACATGCCCATTGAGTTTCGTTCCGATTGGCTTCCGTTAACCTCGTCTCACAGGTGCTCAAATTTATTGGCCGATGGCGGCCATGTTTTTTGAGATACGCCAATATCCTTTTACACATACATGGGGCCTTGGACCAAGACACTGCATACCAATTTTCAGGTCAATCGGACTAACGGTCAGGTGGCCACACCCCCTTTTATGTTTTTTTAATGTTATAGCGCCACCTAGTGTTAGATTGACGCGTTTTTTTTACTGTGACCTCAAAATCAACTCATTCACATGTGTACCGAGTTTGGTGAAGCTATCTCATTTACTTCTTGAGTTATAGCCATTTTAGTAAAATAGGCTCCGCCCACAACATTCATTTTGCGCCCTCTAGCGACAGTTAATCAAAATTTCAACTTTTTTTTAATAATTATTGATATTCAGACTCCAGAGAACATTTTGGCACTGGTTTGGTTCCGATCGGGCGAAAAACCAGGGACTAGTTCGCAAAAGTAGGTTTTGGACAAAATTGGCCATAACAAATTTTTCTTGGTAACAAATGATTCTAGGTCAAACGGTCGAGGAGTTATGGGCAATTTAGTACTTTTGGTTGCTGTAGCGCCACCTATGGGCCAATCAGGGTCATACTCTGATAGGTTCTCCCCAAACTGAGGCCCTACCATCTGGCCGAGTTTCAAGTCTCTAGGCCTTACGGTTTGGGCTGCACGATGCGTTTTAGGTTTTTTTTTTTTTTTCAAATAGCAATTACAATAGGTTTTCAGCACTTCGTGCTTGAACACCTAATAGGGGACCTTTTTGCCCGTTATAGCGCCACCTATGGTCCGATCTCCATGAAACTCTGCATGCTTCTTCACCATGTCATGACACGTGCTCATCAGTTTTTGTGAAGTTCTGAGTTTTTATTTATGATTTATAGGCTTTTGAGTGTATTTTGACACGCCCCCTTTTCTAAACGACCCTATTACAGTGAACCAAAGGGCAAAGTTCAACTTTTTTTTGATAATTATTGATCTAGAGAGTCCAGAGAATTGTCCTAGACTGGTCTGGTTCCGATCAGGCAAAAAACCAGGGACTAGTTCGCAAAAGTAGGTTTTGGAAAAAATTGGCAATAACAAATTTTTTGTTGCTCAAATCGAGAATCCGAGATATACATCTTGTCCGCCTTGAGCCAAGGAACACAGTGGTGCAAAAAGCTTGATTCCAAGTCAAACGGTCTAGGAATTATGAGCAATTTAGAAACTGAGGCCCTACCACCTGGCCAGGTTTCAAGTCTCTAGGCCTTACGGTTTGGGCTGCACGATGCGTTTTAGGTTTTTTTTTTTTTTTTCAAATAGCAATTACAATAGGTTTTCAGCACTTCGTGCTTGAACACCTAAAAATATGAAATGAAACCACGCATTATAGGAGAAATGTTTTAAATAGTAGTATACTACATTGTTGTCACACAAGCTCATTAAATATACACTAATTAAAATATATTATTTAGCATTTTTGTATTCTTTTTTATTTTATTTTGATTGTCTGATCAAGACTAATGAGTCAAAATACAAGAGTCGTAGCAATCTCTACTTGTTTTTATATATTAAACCAGGGTTTGAAATGAGAAGTGAGAACAGGTTGGCTTATATGATGGATGCCAATGGAGAAGAGGCTTTAATATGCTGACTTTTGCAGGGCTGCCAACTTTTGAGTTTAGCTTGGCGTGAGACTACTCCAACGAGGGGGGGGGGGGGGGGGGGGGGGGGGGGGGTCTGCACACGCAAGGTCTCTCGCTCGCTTACCTCTGCCGTGCGCGCGGTTTGGAGCACAATATCTTTACTCTAGATTACGGGATATTTAACTAATTTGCGGTATAACTAGTCGATCACGAGTGGCTCAACAGGTAGATATATAGATAAACTCATCTTTCAGGCATTTTACCTACCGGGTTGACACTTAAGCGTGAGAAATCGGGGGTGTGGCGTGAGAGCGTGAGAATTGGGTCAATTGCGTGTGTCTCACGCTCAATGCGTGAGAGTTGGCAGCCCTGCTTTTGTGAGGAAACAGCTGATGACTTTACGAATTGACATCTTATCCACTAAACTTCAATGTATTTACCATTAAACATTCATTCTGAGGGAGTTGTATTTGGAAGTTACAAAACTTCATTTGGAATTAAGTTTTATTGATATTATATTTCAAATTTAATAATAAATGGGTCATTCCTACGGTTTGGTGGATGTTGGACTGAACATTTTTTTTCTTTTTTTTTACTCAACGGAAGGAGAAAATGTCGTTCAGAAAGCACTCAAGTATAACCTAATAATTCTGATCAAATTTTCAATGGGAACATATAACATAAGTCATTTACCCACCCTGTAACATTACATTTTTACAATGCAAAGTATAACAGGGTGGACCTTTTAAGCTAATGAAGCCCAGGTAGGAAAGAACAACATAGTAGCAAAAGATTAACATTTACCAGAAATGTTAAGTTATAAAATAACAAGATTTTCATGTCCAATGTAAATTGACACAAGAGAGTGGACATGTTATAAAGTATGCTATTGGTTAGTCTTCTAGAAAAAGAGAGAAAATGTATGACTAATTCTAGTCACTAATATTGACTAGTTGCTTTCCCTCTAAGGAAATGATGTCACATCTAGCAAGTCACATGATTTAGGGCATATGTAAGTAACAGGGTGGACTGGAGTTCGTGGGACAAACAAATTTAATGGTTTTACACAAAATAAATAGTTTTTTTTGTCAAAGAAAATAAGTACATTCACTAATTTAACAGCTAATCTAGAAATATATATCTAACTTTTTATTTCAAAGTGAAGTTCGGAAAATATTATTGGGAAAATTTGTGTCAAGTTTTTTTTATTTACATTTCATTTCAAATATGCAGTGTTGTTTCATGGGGACATGAAACCCACCAAACTAAATATATTTAAATCTAAACAGCAATTTTGATAATCTGGTTTATTTCTGATATTTATGTTTTGGCTAGTAGTTTCAGAATTGTCTGGCAAGCGAAAATGTCCATTTTAAACACAAGTGAAATTGGTTATTAGTTTTCACTTGGTCAATAGATTCCTGGTTCTGAAACTCTTACAACCATAACCTTATTTTTTGTATTTTTCTCACAGAACACCATGTTTTGCGAATCAAAACTGGTGTGCAGCATAATGTCACAGTATAGAGGCTTGCAATTGCACAATGCCCACATAGGAAGAGGTTATAAACCAAAGCCACAGATGCAGATCGCTGCCTTCACACGTTCAGAGCACAAGGCACGGAGGATGTGACCTGAAAACCTTTATTCTAGGTTTACAAGGCTAAACAAACAAAAGTTTCATCAAGAAAAACCCGTTAGCTAAAGCTATTCTGCATGTACCTGTACATATAAATCTGTCCTTTATGCTTCATTTTTCTCAAATATTAACAGCAAAAAAACACAAAACTAACCCATGGCACCTATTTGAGTGTCATATATGTTGCATTCAAGACCCAATATCATTTCAGTTCCATTCTGGCTTTACATTTCGCTGTGTCATAAATGGGGACGATACTGTAAACAATGTCTATATGCATCAACGGACTTAACAAGAAATCTTAAACTAAACATGGTTTATCTTAAGGGTTAATGTAGGATTGCATGAACTGTTGACGTCTTACTACACTAAGGAGAAGCAAAACCAACATTAAAGCTTACATAGTAATATTGCCTAATAAATTATAGGAAAATGAGGATGTTTCATGGTGTGATTTATCTTGCATATAACATTTACAAGAAAGCCTGACCTCTAATCATGTACCATATGACTTCAGTGTAATTTATAGTCATTAAAAAAGAAAGAAAAACAGTCCTATACAAGTTGGCCTTTTCACAGTTGGTATAAACAATAGTTTTTTTTAAACATCAGTATCAAATAAAACATGGTTGAAAACTTATGGTAAAATGTTAAAAAAAGACCAACTGCGTCTCATATTTACAGTATGACCTTCTTAAAAACTGTAAGCAGAACTTTACAAGACTTATCTAACAGATTTCTATAAACACATCAAAGTGGACAGACATACCTTTTTCCATTGACAGTGCATATCATGGACTTTTACTGAATCATTTATGGATTCATAATTTAATTGGAATAATTGTTTTAATACATTTTATATAAGCTTATTATAAATAGGGCTGTTAAACATAAATAATTGTACTTTCACGAGAAACAGTACAGAAATTGAACGCACAATAAAAAGGACGGACAGTGCTCAACAGAGGGATAATCACTACAATGAAAGGAGACACATTCTTTTGTTAAAATACAGCTCTTTACACACATAAAAAACAATGCACATCCCATGTACATCCCTGATAGAAATATTAAAATAACTAGGAAAGACGTTCATATTTGTTTACATTGCGTCATCATGACATTCGTGCCTCTGATTGTTTTTCTTATATATGCCAGCTAAAACATCTATTTACATGATTTTTCATTACACATTTCTTATTTCACTCAAAGGTTGTATCAGCGATTTCAGGCCCAAAAAAGGCCCAAACATAAATTATCACATTCATCTAATCTTTCCTAACGATCCGCTAGCTGCCCGCCCCATAAGCAGGCCGTCAAAAACCCGCGTGTCTGTAGGCAGCCTTGACTCTGAGATCTGCACACAAAAACAATTGGGTTCACCAACCACTCAAAACCAAAATAAATAGTGTTCCAACTTCCAACCAATCACCGACAGGGGGTGTGTGTTGTGAGGGTTTTGCGCTCGTGCACGGCTGCACGCGAAGTCGGAGCTGAAGAAGAAGCCAGCGTCTATCAACGAACAAGAGAAATTGAACATGCCTGAGTCAATCCCCAAGAGGAGGAGGAGGAATACCATCGTGTTTATTCCAAGACACGAATAGTTATCGGGAAGGCTTTTGAAAGGTGGAGAGAACTCAAAGAACTGACATTTTTTAAATCGGACGCCGAGGTTGCACTGTTTCTTCTGGACAGGTGAGTAGCTGCTAGTGCTGACTTTTTTGGATGCGAACTGTGTGTGAAAATATCATTCTTGAAAACAAATGAGTGAAGCTCGACTAAACTTGGGTAGCTCTAGCTAACGTAGGCGTTTTCATGATGCACGAAACAGGAGGGAGGGGTGAGCTAACTTGGTTTGTCTGGGATCTCGCTTCAAACACAAACAGAAGTGACGTCACCCACAATCGCTGATACAACCTTGAAGGCCTATCAAAAATTACATTAAAATATACAATTCATCAATATATCTGAAGGCTAAAACCAAAGGATGCTAAAACTGAAGGCATGGTATGAAACATTGGCAGCTTTTCTTGTGAAAAGACACGGTGTTCAGCAAGGCTCAGTAACAGGCCCGTTTTGTTTTCAGCTAGAAGTTAAACAAATAACCACTGAACTAATGTGCGGCCTTATTTTGAGAAACTATCGGCTTGTGTTTTTAATTTAAATTCATCTATCCTTAACTGATCAAATCACAAGCAAAAATATGATTCAATCGTGAAAGACACATTTTATATACAATTCATCAACACAGCAACAATATAAAATAAACTCTAAAACTCAAAGTCCTCCTCTGCCATGTCGATAGCCCAGGCAAACTTCTCTCGCTGTGTTTTGTTGTAGATTTTCTCAATGGAGACTCCCCATTTTTTGCACCTGTGGACGGACAAAGGAGTTACAAGAGATCATGGCCGAAGAAAATCTCGTTCACAAACGCACATTTAGCATGGGTAAAGGTCAAACGATTTTTTCCCACGCTTTTCCAAAAACAAAACTGGTGAACATTGTGTCACAGTAGGAAGTTTTCCCCAAAAATAGGCCAAGAGGTGAGCTGATGACCCTTCTTGGGCCCAAACCGCCACTGTTTCCCATCCACGGATATTACGAACAAGAGGAAAACTGCCCGAGCACATTGTTCCTGTCTGCATGTTTTTCCCCTCGAAAGGACTTAGAAGAGACATAAGCAACCTACAGTATTTCTACACGACAAACACTAAAGTAAAGTCAGACTACTAGAATAAAGTCCAACTTGGCGACATCACTATGAGTGCGCACAGAGACGGCATCTCTTCCTCTTACCAGGCGACGGAGATCCGCGGGTCCAGGTAGTTGAGTTTAGACGTGCCTAACGCAATCTGCTTATTCTCCTCACGGTCGGTGGCCTGAACCTCTAGCTTCATGAGCTGTTCAGAGATCCTCTCCACTGCTCTCTTCTTCATGTCCACCGCCCTCCAAGAAAAACACACACGTTTATCATTGTTACATCTGTCAGCTGCAGGTGCCATCATGTGCCAACTGATGTCCCTCACCGTTTACATAGACCAGAGACAATTTATACAGAGACTCTTCCTCAATCCGCAATACAACTATATAGGGAAAACCTGTAACGCCAAAGATGGCGGTTGTTTTGGCGATTTGGCGACCGCAAGTTGTGTTGTGTGCAAGATCAGATGAATCCACATGGAAGAGGGTGACCCTAACCCTAACGCGAAGGCACCGGACTACCAAGTTAAAGCATTTTATATCGACCACAAATATGTTTAAGTGCTCGGCACAACACCGGCATTCTGGATAGAAGTAAATGAAGTTGGTGTCGAGAACCCTTGCGCATGCGTAGTAAAAGTATAACCTGTGGGGAAAAAGGCTTTTTAAACTTTATTTTGGGGCAAAGTCATCAAACTTTTTCAACGATTTTTATCATATTTTACTGCAGTCTTATACATGCAGTTTTTATGTCCCAGTGACCAGTGAAAGTGCAGTTCTGACTGCCTGCCCATTCATTTAGATAGGAGCCTGGTCTTGTTAGTCCGAAATAGTGGCCCAAAGGCGTTGCCAAGATGGCGGCTGAGTGGCATGACTTGCCTAAACCCTCTCCTCATTATTAGTTTATCTGTTTCAGCTGTGTCTTGTTTCATTTGATCATCACCCGGTCTATTTAAATACCTTTTGCCTTCATTCAGGATGAAGTCTTGTTTGTTTGCTTTTTTGGTTAACATTCTGTCAGTATTTTGAGCAGTTCCTGGTTTCTTAATATTTATCTTTTCCAGTGTTTTGGATTTCTTGTTCCTGTCTTCCTCTGTGGATTGGATTTGTATTTCGGACTGTTTACATGTGCTTGATCCTCTGCTTGGTATGGACTATGACCTTGATTACATCTGATAATAAACTGCGTTTGGATTTTCACTGTGTCTCCTGAATGCTGTCTCGCCACCACAACCAAATCATTACAATCATGGCTCGGATATAACACTACACTTTTTATTACCTGCACCGTTAATACATATTAGATCAGTTTCCAGTTCAATTCAATTAAATGAAAACAAAAGAATTAAAAACTGAATGCCAGTCGAAGCTTGCTTACTTTTTACTTTTCTCATCGCGAAGCGTCTTGGCTTTGGCTTTGGCTGCTTTATGCTCCTTTTTGGCAGCAGAGAGCTGTTTCTTTTTCTCGTCTATCTACAGAACAATATAAAGGTTACAAAAAAAGGTTTCCCTTTACTGATGACAGACAAAATAGACCCAAATTCACATTACTCGTGATTTTGAATCTCTCTCACCTTGATCTGCAAATTCTGCATGGACTTCTCAAAGGTTTTGGGTGGCGCCCTCTGGTGGTTACAGAGGAGAGCCACGGCTCGGTTTGCTCTGTTATATGAGAGGATCTTCTCAGGGATGTTCTCGTCAGCTGTAACAATCAGCAGGAAGGACGCTTGAAGTCAGTTCATTAATTGAAATAGAATATTCTCAAATAATTTGCCAAGTACACAGGCACGGACAAGAGGAGAGAGACTCACGGCTGGTCAGTTCTTTGAGTTGCTGTTGGAGGGTAATAGACGCGTTGTAAGTGCGAAACACTTTGGCCGTCAGCCCATCCATCAACTCTTGCAGGTGTTTATTCAGAATTGATGTCTGAGGAACAGCCGACAGCGCATGTCACATTGACTCTATAAAGCTACTGTTATCATATTTAATTCATGAATTTCTTTGGCCTCTAAATTATCAACATGATCAAAACTTTGATATGTTCATCTCTCAATCATCATTTTATTGCATTGCACTAAGTTTTAAAACTACAGAGCTTTGATCATAAAAACTAAGCTTTCAATATAGAGATATTGTCACAGTGTCTGGTTGTGTTTCCCTGGGGTTCACTAGAGTTCCTCGTTTTCACGGTGTCATTCACAATAGACTACATTTCCCAGCATTCTGTTCTGCCACTCATCAATCCGGGGAACTCTCCATCCGAAGAGGTTCCGCCCCGGATGAACCTTTTCCAGTGTTTCACTCTGTTCCAGCCATGAGCCTGCATCTCGCCATCAAAGACGGCGGTGGAGGAAGAAGACTTCCTGCCTTCCCAATGAACCGGATGTCGTGCCCAAGCAGGCCGCTGTCGTCCCGGAGGCCGTCCCCGTGCAGCCCGCTGTCGTCCCAGTGGTCGTCCCCGAAAAGCCTGCTGTCGTCCTGGAGACCGTGCCCGAACAGCCCACCATCAGTCCTGCCACGGCCAGGAAGACGGTCTTTCTCTTTTACACATTGGCTGTGCTGCACGCATGGAGGAAGCATGTTGTCCCGGAAGCCGTGCTCATGCAGCCCGTTATAGTCCCGGAGGTCGTCCCAGAACTGCCCACCATCAGTCCTGCCACGGCAAGGAGGGCTGTCTTTCTTTTTTATGCACTGTTCTGTGTGCATGGAGGAAATACATGAGTTCGACCAATCCAGAGACTGTTCCTGAGCCGGTTTCTGTTCCTGAGCCGGTGTCTGGTTCCTGAGCCCGTGTCTGGTTCCTGAGCCCGTGTCTGGTTCCTGAGCCCGTGTCTGGTTCCTGAGCCCGTGTCTGGTTCCTGAGCCCGTGTCTGGTTCCTGAGCCCGTGTCTGGTTCCTGAGCCCGTGTCTGGTTCCTGAGCCCGTGTCTGGTTCCTGAGCCCGTGTCTGGTTCCTGAGCCCGTGTCTGGTTCCTGAGCCCGTGTCTGGTTCCTGAGCCCGTGTCTGGTTCCTGAGCCCGTGTCTGGTTCCTGAGCCCGTGTCTGGTTCCTGAGCCCGTGTCTGGTTCCTGAGCCCGTGTCTGGTTCCTGAGCCCGTGTCTGGTTCCTGAGCCCGTGTCTGGTTCCTGAGCCCGTGTCTGGTTCCTGAGCCCGTGTCTGGTTCCTGAGCCCGTGTCTGGTTCCTGAGCCCGTGTCTGGTTCCTGAGCCCGTGTCTGGTTCCTGAGCCCGTGTCTGGTTCCTGAGCCCGTGTCTGGTTCCTGAGCCGGTGTCTGATTCCTGAGCCGGTGTCTGGTTCCTGAGCCGGTGTCTGATTCCTGAGCCGGTGTCTGATTCCTGAGCCGGTGTCTGATTCCTGAGCCGGTGTCTGATTCCTGAGCCGGTGTCTGATTCCTGAGCCGGTGTCTGGTTCCTGAGCCGGTGTCTGGTTCCTGAGCCGGTGTCTGAGCCGGTGTCTGGTTCCTGAGCCGGTGTCTGATTCCTGAGCCGGTGTCTGATTCCTGAGCCGGTGTCTGATTCCTGAACCGGTGTCTGATTCCTGAGCCGGTGTCTGATTCCTGAGCCGGTGTCTGGTTCCTGAGCCGGTGTCCGGTTCCTGAGCCTATGTCTGATTCCTCAGCCGGTGTCTGGTTCCTCAGCCGGTGTCTGGTTCCTGAGCCGGTGTCTGGTTCCTGAGCCGGTGTCTGGTTCCTGAGCCGGTGTCTGGTTCCTGAGGCGGTGTCTGGTTCCTGAGCCGGTGTCTGATTCCTGAGCCGGTGACTGGTTCCTGAGCCGGTGTCTGATTCCTGAGCCGGTGTCTGATTCCTGAGCCGGTGTCTGATTCCTGAGCCGGTGTCTGATTCCTGAGCCGGTGACTGGTTCCTGAGCCGGTGTCTGGTTCCTGAGCCGGTGTCTGGTTCCTGAGCCGGTGTCTGATTCCTGAGCCGGTGTCTGATTCCTGAGCCGGTGTCTGATTCCTGAGCCGGTGTCTGTTCCTGAGCCGGTGTCTGGTTCCTGAGCCGGTGTCTGTTCCTGTTCCTGTCTCCCGATCGACTGTCTGCTTCGCCCTGGCCGCCCGATAGACTGTCTGCTTCGCCCTGGCCGCCGGCTAAACCATCACCCCCTGTTTCTGTTCCCTTCCATGGACCTGGCCCCCCATCCCTCCCCCTGATCCTCCACCGTTCCACCTCCCTCCTGGACTCCTGTTTTGTCTTGTTTTCTGTCATGGAGCGTCTGGTAGCCGCTCCGTAGAGGGGAGGTTCTGTCACAGTGTCTGCTTGTGTTTCCCTGGGGTTCACTAGAGTTCCTCGTTTTCACGGTGTCATTCACAATAGACTACATTTCCCAGCATTCTGTTCTGCCACTCATCTGTTTATTGCACACAGCTGTTTCCCATCACCTTGTTAGTTCTGTGTGTATATACACCCTGTCTGTTTTAGTGTTTGTCACGCAGTCGTTGTTTTATGTCCTCGAACTTCTGTGCCCTGCCTTTGCCTGAGTCTTGTTGGTGTTTTATGTTTTGGACTGCCTTTTGGATTTTGAACCTTGCTTGGACTGGATTGTGATTACGGATTACCCAATTAAACATACTGCTAATGGATCTGTCTTTCCCTGTGTGTGTTCGTGACAGATATAGAGTGACGACTGATATTTATATGCATTTTATGCATCTGTTATACTGTTATGAAGATCTCACTGATCTACATCACAACCTTACGGAACTCCTCGAGTATTCTCACTGTATTTATGAGCCATAAAAGCCTAATGTCTCAAATATGATACTTAACAAAAAACACATATGTAACCTTTCTTTTTAAATATTTTGTCTAAAGGTTCAATAAACGTACATTTAAAAAAAAAAAGACGCACACCAGGAATGATGATGTTCATGTTGAAATGTCTTACGTTGAGCCGGTCAAACAGATCGTCTTCCGGCTGCTTGTTTTCAAGAAATAACTGTAGGTTTTTAAAGACCTAACACAACAAAAATTATATATATTTATTAGTTATAAACACTGAAAAACATTCCCTCCCTCCCCATAATCCCGATTAACATATCAACAATGTCTCTCTCACTCTTTTCTCCACTGGGATTTTGTTGTAGTAACGGATGGAGTCTTTCCCCAGGAAGTCAAACTCCACCACGAAGTCCTGCCGGTGGAGCTGAGAGAAGAGCTTGATGTGCTCGACGCGCAGAGAGCAGCAGCCCACCGTATCAGCCGTCTCGCCCTCGTCCTTCTCATTACCAGCCCTCAGAGCCAGCTGCACACACACACACACACACACACACACACACACACACACACACACCACACACACACACACCACACACACCACACACACCACACACACATCACGCACGCACGCACGCACGCACGCACACACACACACACACACACACCACACGCGCACACACACACACACACACACACACACCACACGCGCACACACACACGCACTTAGGGTAAGAGAAAGGGTGGAAAACTGTCTAAAAATGTTGATGCCAGAAATTATGCAAGAAAGTTACAGTTAAAGTCACCATGAAATCAAAATTGACAATTCTTATTTTTTATCGTTTTGTTTTGGTTCACTTTTGAGTTTGGATTAATAAATTGCACATAAGTTTAATTCTATTCACCTTCAGTGGACATTTGTGACAAAGATACAATAATCTCCCCATAATTAGGATTATCTCACTTCTACCAAGGATACCGGATCTATTACTGTCGATCTATTGCTAAATGTGCAAAAAATAAATGATGTCAACAAAAATATGACTCATAAATATGTTTTGATAAATTATTGTCAGCAGATATCAATGTTAATTTATTATTATTATTGTTATAATTCATAATATTTTAATCAAAAATAGCCTACTTAAACAAGATTAATGAATTTGTCAATGTGAAATAAACATTTGATTAAGGACATTTTTGTCAACTAATAACTGGTTTTGTGTTTGGCTACCAAGTGGGCCCTGAAGAAAAACAAATTGAGAACAACTGCTATATTTTTTTTTTTTAATTGATAGGATATGTCTACGATATCTTACTTTAATGAGGATTCACCATTGCAGTTTTGTTTGCAGAAACATTCCTCAACAGAAGAAGAGATACTGATGATCACAGTCAGAATGTGTGTAATGAAGTGAGACCTTGTCAATAAAGTAAAGTGCGACGGCTCTCTGTCGGATGCGCATCTCTTTACTCCTCCAGTCCTCCCGGTACTGCGCTCGGATCCGCTCCACACACTTCTTCAGCCGGCGCGCCGTCTCGTACTTCTGCCAGTCCTTCTCTCCCTGAGACACACACACACAACTTAACTAGAATCGAGGAGTTTCATTTTTACTGGAGCGAACTCAGAAGTTCCTCATTGGCATTTCATATGTTTTAATAAATATATATATTTCGCACAACCATATGCGCACTCCTGTAAGGTGTCTTCTCCTATGCCAACCGTCAAATCACAAAACAATCTTCCCCGTCTGTCAGTATCGCCAGAGCCCGTCTACGGAGAGCCTGTTCACTCCCTATTAAGTCCTATTGTACCGAATTTTGCTTGTAGTTCCACTAGAGTTCCACTGGGGGCGATCGCCCATGAGTGCAAAATGAATGGGAGTCTATGGAGCTAGACGGCTAAATTTGTCTCTTTCACCCGATTGGTCGAAAGTTAAATGAACGAGTACTTATGTTTTTTTTTTCGATTTCTTACAGGTTGAGTTGTTGTTGCCCATTACACGCTAGCATTCTACTAATGAACGCTGATTGGTCAGTGAAGGACTGATTACGACCATAGATACCGTTTGATGGCATCGTAGCATCCGAAGCGGGACCAGAATGTTAAGGGGGACTTAACTCTTCTAGCACGTGTATTTACCTGTGTCAGTGGTGTTGTCTATGCCTCGAGAGAAAAGAAAGTGCAGAGCGCGAAAGCACCAAAGTGACTGAAGGATTGCCGTAAATCAGTATCTCTGGTCGTACGATGTGTATGATGTCATTGACATTTTAAAAGACGTTTTAAAGCAAATAAGTGACTCTAAAAAATCGAACACGCAGCAATGTGTAATTTCTTTGCATCTCCTTTCGACTCTAACATTCAAATTACTAGACATAAAATTATATCCTGGGAAAAGTGGATTTTGACGGGTATAGCTCCATAGACCTCCTTTCATTCTGCACTCGTCCTGTGAGCGCCCTCATATGGAGCCAGAGTGGAACTGCAACCAGTTCAGAAGCCGGACGTTTACTGAGAGTGACAGTTCTCCCCTTATTAGACATTCTCTGGTAACGCTCTGTTTAGTTCCTGTCTCTGTGAAGCCCCTCCTTCTGAAAAGCACACTGTGTTCTGATTAGTCGGCTGGACCAATGATAAGCCCCCTTTCACACAGAGATTCCGGAAAATACACGGATAATGTGTCCTGGGATCGTTTGATTTTGGTTCATTCACACTGCCAGTGATTTTCCGGAATCTGTGAGTGCGTTCACACACATCCCGTAAAGACACGTGACGTCAGGATGTGACGTGTTATGTACGCGTCGAAAACATGTTGTGGTACAACAGCGGGAGTGTTTTTGCATTGCTGTGAACAACATGGCTCGAGCATTTTTTTCCGGATTCGGTCGTACACTAACTAGGGATGGGAATTGATAAGATTTTAACGATTTCCGATCCGTTCCGATTCTTTAACGATTCTCTTATCGATCCCTGATAGCACTGTATGGAAAAAAGTAGTCATATGCTTTTTTTGGCAAAAAACAAGTGGTTTTATTTGTTTTAAAGCTTACACTTGAGTAGGCAAACTGAATAATAAATAAGATTTACAAAATAAATAAAAAAACCTCTTCTGTAAACACAAGCATACAGGTCAGAAACTCTTCCTCCTAATATTGAATTAAAACAATTCTCTATAAAAACAGGGATGGAATAGTTATACATAATACAGTGTTTTCATAGAATATGCCTGTTATTTGTAAGACGCCAGTGATATTAATCATTACATTACCCAGTTCAGCGGAGGTTACGTTGCTGCTAGGTAGGGTAGTTGTACGCAGCGGATCAAAAACACGGCATTCCTATAATTTAGCACCATGGGTAGATATATGTTTAAGCATGTTGCTTGTATTTGCACCCTTACATGAAATAACAGCCTTGCAGTTATTGCAAACGGCATCAATTTCGTCTCGTTTAGTAAAATAAAGTCGTCTCTTCCTCTCCATGATTCCCTCCTCTGCTCAAATCTTGTTGCAGTCATGACGCACAGAAGCGTAGGACGCTGTGCTATGGTGCCCGATAAAGGACAAAAGGCACAGTTGTGAGTTCACGGTCTGTAAGGCTGGGACTCGGAGCAGGAGCATCGATAAGAGGACTCGTTAACGTCGAGGGCATATAATATCGATGGTTCATATAACTTAGAACCGGTTCTCGAGTGGTACCGGTTTTCAATTCCCATCCCTAAAGCTGATATACACGGCAACTTTTTGGGCAATGTCGCTGGGCAATGTTGCCGTCAACGGGCAATCAGGTGAGACACAGGGCCCACGACCGATCTAAATTATCCAGATAGACATTTATTGTCCATTTTCAATAGGAAAGTGCCCAAGCAACAATCACTCAGCAAGATTGCCCAGCAACATTGCTCAAAAAGTTGCCGTGTATATCACCTTTAAGGTGATGATACACAGGGCAACTTTTTGAGCAATGTTGCTGGGCAATCTTTCCGAGCATTGAAAATGGGCAATACATTTCTCTCTGGATAATTTTGATCGGTCATGGGCCCAGTGTCTCATCTGGTTGCCCATTGACGGCAACATTGCCCAGCAAAATTTCTCAAAAAGCTGGCCTATGTATCATCACCTTAACACTAAGGCCCAGACCCAATTCGCATACTATCCGTCCTAAATAGTATTTGAAAATAGAATTAGTACGTAGTACAAATCGTAGTATGTTGAAATGAGTGTTTTAAAGATACCCGGATGGTCTACTGTTTCCGGTCAGAATCCGAAGTGCAGATCGATGCGCACACTAACGGCTAATATTACCCACAACCAGTGTTGGGTAAGTTACTCAAAAAAAGTAATCCACTACAAATTACTAATTACTACTTTAAAATTGTAATTTGATTACATTACTGATAACTGCATGTAAAAAGTAATCAGATTACTAATTACTTTACTTTCAAGTTACTAGAAAACCTATTAAAACTACAAGAATACACTACAAAGTGAAACTCAGTTCTTTCCGTAATTTAATATTGCAGAATACAGACATCCCAAGTCTCCTGGAAGTTCTGGGAGTCTCCCGCATGTTGATAGCGGCTCCCTGATGCCCGCAAATTAGTTCAAATCTCCCGGAATCTCGAGCGAGCGAGAAAGAGCGCGCATGAGAGACAGAAGAGAGGGCTGTTTCTCAATATGTTCTTGTGGACTTGTGAAACGTCATCAGTCGCTGCCCAAGTACTGTTCCAATTCAAAGTTCACACCTAGCCAAGTCCAGTTCAAGACCACTGATGTGTTCCTGATCCGCCCCTTTTACCAAGGATGCATCGAGAGGTGACTTTAACTTTGTAGCCTATTAGAGAGCTGACTTATGTTTGACTGAACTGTTTGCTTTATTTCTATTTGTACAGCTTATTATACCTTTTAGGCTACTTATACTTTTATACTGGATATTATTGAGCATTAAAACTGACATTTAACAAAAAGAGACAGGGTTGTGTAATTTTATTTTATATATTTTAAAATATATAGAATATTTTTTATATTTATTTTACTATACATTCTCTTCACTGCATGTACACGTACAATAAAATAAAATGACAAGTCTGTCTCTGTTAAATGTCAGTTTTAATTATCAATAATGTTTCATATTTTTCAAATGAAAACAAAAAGAAGCAGGGTTGTGTTTTATATATCGTGTTGTTATAAATATATGCAGTGAAGATAATCAATGTATGCGCACATTTGTGTGGCCATTAGCCTAATATGTTTACGATTTTTTTAAATGAAAAGAGGCAGAGTTGTGTTTTATAACATATTTTGTTTTATTGTTGACGAAAAGAGGCAGTTGTACTTTATACCATATTTCGTTTAATTGTTGCCTGAAATATAGCTACATAAAGAGATAACCGGAGTAGCCAGAGCGTGCTCAGTGACGCGATCAAGAACGCCGCGGTTCTGTTTGCAGAATAACCGGACTCGCGTCCTCTTGTCCTCGGGAGTTCGTTCTCCTGAGTCGAACTTGGCAAGTCTGAACTAAGGACGCAAGTCCGAAGTTTGCGTAGGCTACTACTGAGAAACGGCCAGACTGTGCTCCAAACCGTGTAGCGCTGCGTGTGTGTGTGTGTGTGTGTGCCTCATGAAGCGCGTTCTCCGGTAATTCATTAAAGCGCATGCTGACGCAGCCGGCCAAACGTGATTAGAAAGGCATTTTACTAAATATTTTTTTCTTAACAATACATTTGTAACGCAAGTAACTTAATTTTATTGACATCAGTAACTGTAATCAAATTACATAAATTTAAAATGTAATGAGTTACATTACTGCGTTACCACGAAAAGTAATTAGAATACAGTAACAAGTTACTTTGTAACGCGTTATACCCAACTCTGCCCACAACCCATCGCGCGTTGGACGAGGATTCGGTTAGAACTACAAACACGAGTGAAAAGTGTTAAACTACAGACATGGAGGACGCGCGAGTCCGGCGCTTATGTAGAGAGGTTTCGATAAACGGGTTTGAGTGATTAATTATCAGTATCTAACCTGACGAAAATGTATTTATTCAACGTTGTCTACATTATATTGTATCTGCAGCAGCATTGTGAACTTTTGAAAAGATACGTTTAGCCATTATCTTTTTTATCTTTTATCTTCTGCTTCATTACAGTTTGCAGACATTTTTTCATTCTTTCTTTGTTGATGACGAACACAAACTTTCTTCTAAAAGCAACAGACTCGCACGATAACTTTGTCTGCGCTACGACACACCCCTTACGGCATTGCTCCTGGCTTTTGTTCACACAGGGCGCGTTCCGGGACTGATCCCGGCAATGTTACTAGGTCCCAATCCCGGCATCAATCCCGGGACGTGTTTTTGCGTTCACACAGATGAAACTCTAGCAATTTTACGGCAATTTCCCGGGATCAACGCAGTGTGTGAAAGGGGCTCTAGAGTTTTGTGATTGGTCAAGCTTCGAGTGTGTTTGGGAAATGCCCCGCCCCTGAACGTAACCACCAGTTTCAACACACTACTAACTCACTCAACCAGGCCCCGCCCCTTTATTCTGCATACGACTTATTTAAATGAGGAATATTGTGACGTGTTCGTTCCTGGAAAAAAAACTCAGGGGGTTTCAGGGAGTTCAGAAACAGTGACACTGCTGTCTAAAATAAAAGTTATGGTTGCTGCATATTTACACTTAAATCGATGCTGGTCTGCGCTTCGCTTACAACATAAAATCATCTGCTCTGTGCTGTCCAGTGGGTCACACAGCTTTCACACACAGATTTTGATAGTTGGACTTGGACAGCTAAATAAAACCAGTGGTGTGCCAAAGAAGTAGGCTGATGGGTAATGTGGGTGCAGATGCGAGATAACCTACATTAATATTTCTGAAATAATCAAATAATATTTCTCTGGCACATACAGTAGGTTGTCAAGCCCATGCCTAAAGAGGAGAAACCCATTTCTAGGCCCTGCCCAGTGCGATTTGTGTCAAAGCATTCCTTAGTCCGGTTGTTGGATGAGAGAGAGAGATTATTTGAAATAAACAGTTTAAGAATCCGTCCAGAAGCGGAGGACTATTACTGGAACTGTGGGAGAACTCAAGGATGATCTTTGGTCAACCAATCAAAGGGGTGTTTCATGCCCCCCCACATATGGAAATCAATATTCAAGCCGTTTATCCATTTTCTATCCCTGAATCTAAAAATATAAAATCAAGTTGGAATCTTGTTTTTAATTTAGTTTTTTACGAAAAACGAATAAATGAGCAGTTTTCTAATTTTTCTACTTTCAATTTTAAATAGAAAACCGATTGAACTCCATCAATTGTACATGAACCAGAATAACTCCCGCTGGAGGGGCTTTGTGATTTGCAGAGGTTTTTCATGCTCAAACAGCAACATTACACACTAAAGAAAGTTGAACATGAAAAAAAACCCATCATAGTACCAAATCACTAAACAAAAGAGCATTAAATTAACGCTTCCTTTGCAAATTGGATATAGTTAGTATTAGGATATAAGTGACTGACCAATATACTGGTCAGGCCAATAAATATTCTGAAAAATATTGAATTTGAGATTACTATCATCAGTTACTTCATCATCTTTTTTCAAGAAAAAAAACAGTGTTCTTGTTATATTTCACAATCCACAGGTTTATACGTGAGGTGTTGCGGAGAGATAAAGGACACTTCAATGTTGGTGTGGTACTTGTCATGTTACATTGAGAAAGGACACATTTAAGTGATGTTTGAAAGATCAAACCCCTGTCTGAAGTAAAGTGCCGTTTCTGACCTTGATTCTGGAGCTGGGGTTGAGCATGATGTATTTGATGGAGCCCTGAATGTTCTCCGTCCACGACACCAGCCATGTGACTTTGTTGTCATGACGAACTTCCTTCCACCTGGTGCCTGGGGGGGATCTGGGGTGAACCGAATCTCTGAGGACAACAGACAATCGGAGACGGTCACACTCGTCTTAAAAACACTTTCAAGTTTTACTGCTTGTTGAAAAAGGTTTTACTCGAATCTAATGTGGAAACTCTGAAATGAAAAAACTGCATATTATAAGTTATATTGGGAACTGACATTCCTTCTGTTGGAGATCTGTATGAAAGATGTTATCAGAGTTTGAACATGATACATCTGCTCAAGAAAAACAGGATCAGGCCGGTCACAACACACACACACACACACACACACACACACACACACACACACACACACACACACACACACACACACACACACACACACACACACACACACACACACACACACACACAGGAAGCGGCCCTCTGACACACTCACAGGATAAACAACTCCTTCACGAGGGCAACAACAACATCATACTGACCGCTCTGCAACTACAACAATAGGCAGCTAAATATATGGGCTGTGGGCCAGTACTTAGATTTTTTTTGTACCAAGAATTACATTTACTAGAGAAAGAATAATCCTGGAGGAACCTGAGCTCAAGCGCTCTGATCAGTGATTATCTTCTCAGAAACTCTCCATCAATTCCTCTACCTGGTGTTTCAACCAGAAGCCTTTAGGTTACATTAACCACTTAGCTAACCCTTGTGAAGTGCGAAATCTTAAAAGTACGCTAGTACGCTTTAAAAACATGCACTTTTGTATTAATGTCAAATTAAAAGTTTTACTGTAAAGTACATTTTAAATCATTATGTTTTAATATTTTGTCATGCTTTAAAGAAGTACACTTATTTTGATGTGTCGAACTTTAGTGTTTTTTGGTATTACATTTAATGTTAATATATTTTTAAATGTACTAAATTGCAACTTCATCATTACAAATGTGTAACTACAAATATATTTAATAAAACATGACATATTAGTTTCAATATAAATAACATTAAAGTATAGTTTAGTTTACCCTAAATGGATTTTTGGGGCCGATCACTGGAAGCAGTATTGGCCGATATGATCACCGATACCGATCACCGAAATAAATAATACTATTCTTAACAACAATGTATTATAAGTATTAAAAAATTAAGCGATGAGAAACTATCATGAATTGACAACTCTTTATTTATTGCAACATATTCCATTCCCTCTCTTAGAGGTGATTAGAAACAGCATTCCTGTGAAATAAATAATATTGATAAAAAACAGAAGTCTTTATCAACAGAAAGTAATCAAATTAAAACCAACACTGCATAGTCTTCACTGTATAAATATATATTAATCCTAGTAAATCTACTAAAGAGCAGTGAGTGATTTTCTCTTTGTCTTTTGTTGTTTGATTGCCATTAACAGCAGCAGGTTTATTAGGCTGCTGTCACCTTAAGACTGAATGCACAGATCCAATATACTGTTACACATGCAACTATTTCCAAACTGTTTATGTTCACTTAAGACATAACCGACGGTGTTTAAAGGGGAACTCGGCAACTCTAGCTATTTCTTCGCTGATTTTCACTTTTGTTGTCGCATGTTTTGTCAGCGAGCTCCCCCTACAGCTGTGGGGCGTATATTTCACAACACTGTCGTAAAAAAACTCACTTGCGGCCCCTCCTCCCCCTTTCTACCGCTGCTCATGTGCATTTGTTATTATCGGAGCCGGCCAACTTTATCATGTGGAGTATGTCTACCGAGGTGGGTAATAAATCATACACACTGAGGGCGGCGTGTGTGTTTATGTCGAATTTCCGTAAACCAGTTTGTGTTTCTCGCTCGTTCTCGCTTCTCGCGAGACTTCGTATTTCCAACTTACTGGGACGTTAATCCTCATGTTGCAAGGTTGGTTTTCCGCCTAGGAACGTTGGGGGGAGCGGGGAAAGTCACCATTCCCACCAGAACAGGTAATTAATAAAACCGTTTAGAAATCATTTTGATGGTTTAAGGTCCCCTTTAAGCAAATACTCACCAAGCTGGGCATTTTGAAATATTACTGAGTGTTTTTAACTGTTTAGGCACAAACCCGAAGCATCTCGGAGCACGCGCACAGAAAGCCGCTTGATTTCCATTACACAAGAGTAGATGTTAAACTTCATGCTGATTTGTACTCGGCTTTCGCCAAGATAAGCACCAACTAAGACATAGCTTTACAGTAACCTATGCTTCTCCATCCATTTACACTTCTTTCCATATGGTGATGTAAATCTCCTTCTGTCTAGTGTTAACACGCGTCAGCACACACAACGGCTGCAACCACAGTGCGGTCCCCCCATGACAACCGTCTGGATTGAGCAAAGTAGGGGACATCTCTAGGGTCTTCAAGTGGGCATCTTCCGTCCTCAGTGTTTCGTCGACTAGCCCACGACACCTCAAGAGGGCTCGACAGTGACTCTGGCGTCCCAGAGTCAACCCCCCTCCGTTCCCCACTCAACTCAGCCCAGCTTACTGACCTCTACATCCCTCCTGCTGCTGAGACCCAACCACAATCTCACAATCTCTCCGCAACCCAACCATACACGCCAACCCGTTTGACTAAGGTTGTCGAGCCCCACTGGTGCGTTAATATGCAGTTTCAGTGGCAACAGTTCCATATGGCATACCACCTACCACAAAACACAATATCTGCCCAACCACCCGTCATTCACGCAATATATACAGGAACGTAATGACTGTAAATACTATACAACCTCTACAAATAAACCAACAGTTGCTGCTGAGACCTAACCACAATCTCACAATCTCTCCGCAACCCAACCATACGCGCCAACCCGTTTGACTAAGGCTGTCGAGCCCCACTGGTGCGTTAATATGCAGTTTCAGTGGCAACGGTTCCGTATGGCATACCACCTACCGCAAAACACAATATCTGCCCATCCACCCGTCATTCACGCAATATACACAGGAACGTAATGACTGTAAATACTATACAACCTATACAAATAAATCAACAGACTCTTCAAGTTTTCAAGAATTCTACGAAACCGTAGCATGGCGGCCTGTACTCAGCCAGCCAGAATCTTTCCGTCTCAACCACAGCCAGTTGCTGCTCCTTTCTGCTGCTTCAGATAAGTTCTTTACTGTGCGACGCAACTCTTGGCCACTGAATCCGACGTCTCTGAGGAACCGGGTTGTAGACTGTGCCACAAAACCTCGACAACCCACTTCCACTGGATAAACCTGGACTCTCCATCCTCGCTGTTCTGCCTCTGTGGCCAGATGAGAATACCGCAGTTTCTTCCTCACATATGCCTCATCTACCGCATCCTCTCATGGCACTGTTAACTCTATCAGTTGAACAATGCGTGCTGATCCAGTAGGGCTGTGAACCTACACTGGTCTCACGGTTCGGTTCGGTTACGATTATCATGTCATCGATTCAGTTCAATTCGGTATCACAATGCGTTTCGATGCACTGCATCCTCAATTTTCAAATTTACTTTAAGAGTGATCCGTGCGCGTGCGTGTGTGTTCGTCTGTTCGGGAAGTCGCAGTGACAGAAACAGTGACATTCCAGTTTGAATTTCAAAGGCCTGTTTATGCCATTAAGAAAATACAATTTTATCAAATCAATTTTGTTTTAAAGAAATGTTTATTTAAAAGCAGCGGTCATTCATCAGTGTATATGTCACCATTAGAGGCGCGCGCATCAACCGTCGAGAGTTCACTATTGAAGATGACGATCATTTATAATTACCCGTAACAACACAGAATTATTGTAATTTCACCATCGGCTGGCAGCGAATACTTAAATCAGAGAACAATATTGAGGCGGGTGGATTATTTGTTTTGGCTGCGGATTCGGGGGACGTTGAAGCTCATTCTCTTACTCTAAAGCAGTCCGGCTCTGCCAGGCGTAACAGCTCGGGGTGAACACGGCTAACATTGTTTATCAAGTTAATATAGCTATTACCTCCTGCCTATTCTATTTGTGCGTTACATGAGCGCACACAGCGCGTGTCTTCTCCAGGTCGTGCTTACCAGGTTGTTCATAAAAGCCGAAATGTGTCCAGATGTAGGCTTTTAAAGTAGCTGGAGCATTTTTAATTATGCGCACACATCTCGCCTCCCTCTGCCAGTGTATGGTATCACGACAAAGCACATACGTGACAAATGAAGTCAGAAAAGCGTCAGTACATTATAACCGGTTATGGTATATTACTGAACCGATAACCGAATCGTTCTCGTCTGCATTGCGATGCATCGTAGAAACGATTAATTTCGACACCCCTATGATCCAGACCACAAAACAATATCTGGTCGTAGGTTAGTGGTGGCAATCTCAGGTGGAAAAATAAGCCGTTGATCAAGATCAGCCAGCATCTTCCAGTCCCTAGCAGCTTCCAGTTGTCCTGGGCGAGAATTGGTGTTAGCACCTTTTCTTGGTGGTTGCTCGCCTGGGCGGAGGAATATTGTCTTCTGCGTGTAATGTTTTGCTAGAACAGGCGGCAACTTATTGGTCATACTACGCTTGCCTTCCAATGCTAAAGCCAAACATCGCAATACTTGGTCATGGCGCCAAGTAAACCGACCTTGGCTAAGAGTCACCTTACATCCTGTCAAAATGTGCCTTAATATGGCAGGTGATGAACACAAAGGACAAGAGGGATCCTCTCCTACCCAGAGGTTTAGGTTCTGCAGTGATGGGAGAACATCATATGTTGACCTAATAAGGAAACTGATCCTACTCTCTTCCATTGACCAAAGGTCTTGCCAGCCCATTTTGCATTGTTCCACACTCTCCCATCTCATCCACTCTCCCTGCTTGGCCTGGGAAATGGCCTTTATACACCTCATCCTCTCCTCCTGCTTTCGCACCTCGTTGACTACCAGCTTCCTCCTTTGGGCTGGGCCTGCCTTGTACCATTTAGGAGGAGTACAGTGTCTCTTTCACAGCTTAATGCAGTTTTAATAACTCTTTTAATATCAAACAAATCCTGCAGTTTAGCAACTATATTGCTGATTTGGACGTTAAAGGGGGTCATGAACTGAAAATTAAAATTGTCCTTGATCTTTGGACAGTTAAGAGGTTGCTAAAATATAAAAAATATCCTGTAAGGTTCAAAACACAGTGTTTGCTTTGTTATTTATAGTGAAAGCATTCGCGAGAATGCAGAAATCGCGTTGCAATGATGAGATCACTGCATTCACGTGATCAACAGACTGTCTGTCATCTGCTCAATGCTCATAACTGCAACCTTTCATGTGATGGGAATAGATACTTTTCATGATTCATTATTCTCGACAGCTGTAATAGTAAAAAAGTCGTAAAAGTATTTGAGAGGGTTCCACGTAGTATTTATTTCATATGCAAAGATGTCAGCCAATCACAGCAGTGGGCGTTTATACTGAAGTCTCACAGCAGACACACCCCTTCAAACAGAGCATTCAAATCAGAGGATAAAATCAGGACAAAAAATAGCCATTTATTTGTAAACTGTGACAATTTTTATGTAAATATCATATTAACATTATAAGTGCACCTTAGGAAACATATAATTATAAAATAATTTTAAAAATCCACTTCATGACCCCTTTCAGGTTGGGCTTTTAGGGAGGAAAGAAAGCGCACCACTGTGAAGGAAAGAAATGCACTAAAATCGCACAGCTCTAGTTTCTTGCTGTCATTGCTGTAGGGTTACTGTCGTTGCAATGTCTCTGCACTCCCCAAAGTGAGTCCCATCTATTTGTGTTATTCAATTATTATTTTTTAAATATAATTCTACTACTATTCTACTACTAATTCCACCATGAAAATAGTAATAATACAGCATGATTAGGGACTCACTTGCTGCAGTTGATGATGATGTCCTCGGGTCGGATGCGGCGCTTCAGTTTGCCCATCTTAGGATGGTCCCCGCGGCCTCTGAACAGTCCTGGAGGCTCGATCCGGAAGTTGCCGATCCGCTCCCTGTGGTTGTCCATAACGCAGAATCCATACTCCTGCAGAATGCGTTCATTCTCTTCTTTCGTTTTCTTGGAAAATAAGATGAATTTTTCAGTTTAATAGCCAGTTTGTATTTCAGCAGCATGTATGTATTGGTGGCATTCTAACCTGTTTCTCCTCTTTTGACATCAGTTTTCTGGCCTCAGATTGTGCTTTAAAGTATTTGTGCATCTCAGTGAAGTCACATTTCTTCAGCTCATTTATCTTTGACTTCTCCTCTGATGTCATTTCCTTACAAGAAACATTTGAGGGACAATGTTTCTATAAGACACTGTGACAATGTTTCTATAAGAATAATGACATTTTCAAACTTTTGCACATTTCCATCGATTGATAAAACTATTCCCTTAAAACTGGCAATTGTGAATAGTATGAGAGCTATAATATTAGAGAAGAAATGTTTTGAAAAGTGTGTTACCTTCCTCCAATCTTTGAAGAAGTTCTTTTTAAATATGTCTTTAGTTGTGTACTCGTGGTCAAGCATTTTTGCATAAAACGTGGCCACTTCCTCTGCACCAGGGCTCAATTTCATGGCCTTTCCTGTGAAACACAAGATAATTATCTCAACATTTAAAGATATCCTCATTATACACCACACTATACACGTGTCACAATCATGTCATGTATAGTTTTGTTTTCTTTGTCACTGTAGTTCCTAATTAGTCTCACACTTGTTCATTGTTCTTGTGATTGATTTTCAGAGCCCGAGCCGATGCCATGAAGCGAGAGTCAGAGCAAATGCCAGAGGCCAATTTTGTCCCGAGCCCATCCCGGAGTCTGGCCAGGGGCCTGATGTATAAACGTTGAATACGCACAAAATGTAGTTATATCGTATATATACTTAGCTTGCGGGAAGGCAGCTGAAGACGGATGTCCCTGGTAGAGAGCCAGATCTTCTAAACCTGGATGGTAAATGGGTGTCGCTGCTCTTCTTGCGTCGGCCTGGATCTTGTGTCTCCGTACTGCCCTCTGAATGTGGATGTGAGCTGAGTCCCACACCCTCTTGCTATCCTAGAACCAGTAGTTCACAGCTGGAACGTCTGACGGCTCACCCGACCAGGGAAACATGGGCGGTTGGTAGCTTAGAGCTTTAGAGAAGGTGGTCAGAGGGTGGTAAGTCTGTGACAAAGTCGATGCCAAGGTGAGACCAGGGAATATTGGGAATGGGTAATGGTAGGAGTTTGCCTTCTGGAAGATGTCTTGAAATAGCGCATGTGGAACAGCCTCGGACCAAACGTTGTGCATCCTGGGTCATACTGGGCCACCAATAACTTTCACAGAGGAGCGAGAGGGTTTGCTGGTAACCTGGATGCCCTGATCCTGAGTTGATGAGGGTTACGCGTAGAATTGATGTTAAATACGTGCGCCCGTCAGGACCTCCCAGCGGAGCTGGCTCCTCTCGGGTGGCTATAGCAATCTGTTCGTCCATCACCCACTGAATAGGACAAGTGAAGAGGGCTGGAGGGACAATGAGAAAGATTTGTAGAACGAAGAAGGGAGAGAGCATCGGCTTTGGTGTTCTTGTGTCCAGGACGATAAGTGACTTTGAAATTGAATTGGGTGAAAGAATAAGGCCCATTCTGCTTGACGTGGGTTCAAACGGCGAGCATTCTTGAGGTATTCTAAATTACGGTGGTGTGTAATCACCTGAAACAAGTGGTTTACTCCCTCCAGCCAATCTTTCCATTCTTCTAGGGCGAGTTTGATTTCGAGGAGCTCACGGTTCCCAATGTCGTATTTTACTCAGCCAGGTTCAGTTTCTTTGAAAAGAAGGCACATGGATGAAGCACTGCTGACTCACACTGTCACTGAGACAGTACTGCTCCCACTCCGCTGGTGGATGCGTCCACTTCTATGACAAAGGGCAAGTCAGGACCAAGATGTTTTAGGATGGAAGAGGTACAAAAGGCATTCTTCAGCTGTTGGAAAACATTGGTGGCCGCTGGACTCCAGGACAGAGACTTGGGTCGGTTCCGGAGGAGTGTGGTCAATGGTGAAGTGATTTGACTTAAGTTGGCGATGAACTTTCGATAGAAATTGGCAAATCCTGAGAAGTGTTGAAATTCTTTGACGGAAGTGGGTTGTGAGCTGTCTCTAATGGCGATGACCTTCCCCTGGTCCATCTGAATGCCAGATCTATCAATGATGTAACCGAGGAATTTGATGGAGGGACGATGGAATTCGCACTTTTCCAATTTCAGGTAAAGGTGGTACTCCCTGAGTCATTGAAGGACCTGCACAATGTGCCTGCGGTGTTCAACCAGATTTTGAGAATAGATGAGAATGTCATTGATAATGAATTGCTGGATGATAATGAATTGCTGGAGCATGTCTCGCAACACCTCATCCATGAAAGCCTGAAACACAGATGGTGAGTTAGTCAGTCCGTATGGCATAACCTGGTTCTCATAGAGGCCTGAAGGTGTTACAAAGGCGGTTTTCAATTCTTTTTGAAGTTTTTTCCAGGGCTAATGGGACAAGGGGAAGAGGACAGCGATACTTGATTGTTTGATCGCTGAGAGCCCTGTAGTCAATGCACAGCAGGAAGCTTCCATCCTTCTTGGCCACGAAGGGGAGGTAGATGGTTGAATAAACCCTTGCTTCAGGGCTTCTTTGATGTATTCATCCATGGCCTTCTGCTCCAGGAACAACAGAGGTTGGACTTTCCCTTTGGGCATGGTGGCTCCATGTACCAGCTCAATTGCGCAGCCCCATGGCCGATGAAGTGGAAGTTTAGTGGTCAGCTGCTTGCTGAAAACATCCCCATACTCCTCTGGAAAACACAGCATGGAGGAAACATTCAGGCTTTCGATGGTAGTTGAATTCGAGTGAAATCCCCTTTATTTATATAGCGCTTTTTACAATACAAATTGTTTTTTCAAAGCAGCTTTACAGAGATAACAGGAAAATAATGTTGTAATAATAGTTAAATATAAAATGTCCCCAATTCATGGAGATGAAGTTTCTGGGAGGAATGGATGGAGATCATTTTCTGGGTCTTTTCAAAGGAAGCTGAAGGCAATTCTGGAAGCAATACTCACTCCATTTGAGGATATCTCCATTGGACCAGAAGATAGAAAGAGAGTGTTTCTGTAACCAGGGGAGTCGCTGATATCAGAATCAGAATCAGAAAGAGCTTTATTGCCAAGTGTGCTTGCACACACAAGGAATTTGTTTTGGTGCTGAGGCTTCCAGTGGACTATACAAATACAACAAGAAACATGAAACATAATACAACAAATTATAAGAATAAAGAATAAAAATATAAATATATGAGAATAAAAGTATCACAGTTTGGTTTAGTCAGAATAGACATTTCCAGATTTACAGATTATGAAAATATTTACAGTGTTTTGAATATTATAAATAAATAAATCTACATATAAGTATCACCTGAGTTGTAGGATATTGCACTTAACAGTGGGAGTATTGCACTTAAAGGCATATACGCCTTGGGAGGAGTGTTAACTGTTCAGGAGGGAAATGGCCTGTGGGAAGAAACTGTTCCTGTGCCGAGATGTTCTTGTGGCCAGTGATCTGAGTCGCCGTCTTGACGGTAACATTTCAAACAGGAGGTGTCCAGGGTGAGTGGAGTCTGTGATGATTTTACCTGCTCTCTTCCTTACTCGGGAAGAGTACAGGTCCTGGAGGGATGGCAGGGGGGCACCAATGATCCTCTCCGCAGTCCGGACTGTCCGTTGTAGTCTCCTGATGTCTGATTTGGTAGCTGAACCAAACCAGACAGTGATGGATATTGGTAAAGTCAAAATGCTCTACACTGCACATCTTCACAAAAGTTAATCATGATTCAATATCAGCAGTTGAACCCTCTAGCACCAATAGCAATATCTTCCATATCGATATCTTATAACCAGGCAGGTTACCGATAGTGAGCTAGATGAAAGGTGGGCAGTGATTTATCAGCCCTCTGGTCCAGCGGTTTTCCCAAGCATTTTCTTGATACCAAGCTGCTGGAGGAAGTTCTTTAAAATTAAGTTTTTCCGCTGATCCATGCTGAAGGGGTGTTGCTGGAATCCGTGACAATATGGTTATTTCGGGGAGGAGACGGGGTGGAGATGCATGTATGCACAATCTTCCGCTGACTGGGTTTTATAAAGTAAATTTTATGCACGTTCTTCTGTGTCATGCGTCTTCTTCTGATTGATCTATACAGCTCCGTGACCACATGCTGACTGATAATCAATTTTACTCAATGATATTTTTTTTTTTTAATTTTCCAATTAATTGGTAACCTTTTTTTAAAAAATACAAGGTAAACTGATGAATGGAGGGTCTCTAAAAAATAGTACCCAAAAACACAACAATCTTCACAGCAACTAAGGGTCTTCATTGGCTGAAAGCGAACAGCGTCTACTTTCTCAAACACTGTAGTTGAGTTTGGTTTGTGTTGTCAACATATCGAGAATACACTGTTTTCTGTGAAGTGAATTCGAATCCGAATTTTTATTGGGAGAAATGAAACACAGTGTCTCCATAGCACCATAGTGCAAAACAAACACTATGATGGGCAGTGGTTGGCCAGTGCTGTTAAGTAACATGATCGAGTGGGGAGTAAAAGTTGTCCTAGCTTGGACACTTCTAAATCTTCTTCCATCCAGCAGAGGGATGGGTACTGTCCTTCACAATTCTGGTTGCTCTCTTAATGAACAAGACTTTGTATATGTCCTTGATAGATGGAAGTCTGGACCCAATGATGTTCTGGACAGACTTTACCAGACTTTACCTCTCTAGGGCCCTCTTCTCAGCGGCAGAACAGCTGCCAAACGAGACTGTGATGTTATTGGTCAAAATGCTCTACACTGCACATCTTCACAAAAGTTAATCATGATTATCTTACTCATGCCAGCTTTTTTAAGCCTACTCAGGAAGTGTAGACGTTGTTGGGCCTTCTTCACCAGGGAAGTGGTGTTCTGGTTCCAGGAGATATCATTAGTTATGTAAACTTCCAGGAACTTGAAGCTTCTAACTATTTCCACCGAACTTTTTTCCTTTGTGCGCTGCCTCGTTATGTGAGATTAGGCCCACAACTGTTGTATCGTCAGCGAACTTGATGATGTGATTGTTCTGATGCTGAGCAATACAGTCATAGGTGAGTAGTGTAAACAGTAATGGGCTGAGAACACAGCCCTGAGAGGCTCAGCGTTCAGAGTAAGAGAGTGTGATGTATTCTTATGGATCCTCTACTGTTAGTGAAGAAGTCCAGAACCAGTTGTAGAGCGTGGCATTAAGTGTGTTGAGTTTACTGATGAGTGTCTGTGGCAGAATAGTATTAAATGCTGAACTTTAATGCACTTCTAAAGGATGAGGACTTGCCTTGGAAGCCGTCGTTACTGTTCATATCACTGTGTATGAAGTGCTGAGGAAGATCTGGAGCTGAAAATCAGATATGCTAATGACCATTTTGTTTCTGAAACATGCTGTCAGCAGTAGACCAATCACAACATATTGATCCATCTGACCAATCAGAGCAGAGTAGACCAATCAAAACATACTGATCCATCTGGCCAATCAGAGCAGAGTAGACCAATCACAACATAATGATCCATCTGACCAATCAGAGCAAAGTAGACCAATCACAACAGACTGGGTCATCTGACCAATCAGAGCAGAGTAGACCAATCAAAACATACTGATCCATCTGACCAATCAGAGCAAAGTAGACCAATCACAACATACTGATCCATTTGGGCAATCAGAGCAGAGTAGACCAATCACAACAGACTGGGTCATCTGGCCAATCAGAGCAGAGTAGACCAATCACAACATAATGATCCATCTGACTAATCAGAGCAAATAGATCAATCACAGCAGATTGTTTCATCTGACCAATCAGAGCAGAGTACACCAATCACAACATACTGATCCATCTGACCAATCAGAGCAAAGTAGGTTCTCAGAAAGGAGGGGTTTAGAGAGACTGAATCCTTTATCAAACCGCTTTGACACTGTAAGAAAATAGGAGCATCTGCTTAGTATATTATGTGTTAGTAATTTATATGATATATTATGTATAGCAAGTGTTTATTTTTTTACCTTAGATGTATGTAAACTTACTGTAGGAAACCTAAAAAAAACATTTAAAATAGTATAATTGGGGCACTTTTTTTTTTTATCAAATTGTAATTAAATCTCAAATTATTTTAGGATAGTATTGCATAGTATTTGACTAGAACAAGATAGCAGACAGCTGGTGGGGTCAAAGGACAACACTAATTGTACTGGCTTTCCTATAAGCCCAGGAAAGGTGGTCAGGTGTTCTTCACGCATAGTTAAAACAATGTCCACACAACGGTATCCGTTTGAACAGTTTGTTGTCCATTTAATGAGATGTACGTTACAGAGTTTAAAAGGCATTGGTTCTATGGTAAGAACCATATATTCCTGCCACCTGTCCCTTCCTGATTTAATCCAGTTTAGAAGTTTAAATATCATGTGATTGAACAGGTGTGGCTTTCACCTGCACCACTGGTGCACACCGCCATCTAGTGGTTGAACATTTGGCTCCTACACTACTCACCATCATAATAAAACCTGATATGGCCTGGCAGGGGTTCATATGGCGGGGGGAACACAGGGCCTTTATGTTCCAGAAACTTCCATTTAGAGCCATCTGTGTGTCTCTCCTCTTCCCACCTGAGTAACAGAGGAAGAGAAAGACAGATATTGCATAAAAGATGAAGGGAGCAACATTTCAAGATGAGTACAGATTTGTCTCAATTTCCAATTTTCTTGTCTCACCATTTCCACTTCTCCTCCGGCTCATTTTTGGCTTTCTTTTTCCCTCCAGTGGTGTCTTTCTTTTCCTCTTTCGTCCTCTTCTTTGGTTTCCTTTCCTGGGTCAGTGAGATATGACTTCAATAACAGTGAAAGCCAAAGTGAAGGTGTACATAGTTCAAGACAAAGAGTAATGTTTACCTCCCTCTCCTCATAATCACTGTCATCTTCCTGTTTACGTTTTTTTACTTTCTTCTCATTCTCCACTTTAATCTTTTTGTGCTTGTGTTTATACCTGCTTTACAAATAGAAATCACTTTGTTTTTACATCCCATATGCTAAGGATCATGGGAACAGATCTTATTGCACATACTCGTCTTCATCCCGCTCTCTCTTGAGAGACTTCTCATGTTTGATGGAGTGATGATAGCCATTATCCTCTTCCACTTTAATTGACGTTGGCCTGGAACAAGAGACGTATTATTTTTACAATATTTTTAGCTTTGATTACATGTTCAGCAGTTTATCTTGGTTTATATATAAAATAATAAATCTTTTATATTTTACAATGTGGAAATTTAAACATTGCGGCACATCACTGTCTTACCTTACAATGCCATTGTCTTCATCTCGATATTTCCCATCAGAACTATGGACCTTCACAAGAAAACAAAAACGCACCCAAAATAAGATGTATAAACACATAAAGCATGTTCAAATACTTAGAGACACAAGGAGCATAAATTATTTGCAACTCTTCGGTGTGGCACAATTGAATCAACCTTTTCTTCTTTTCGCTTTTCTTTATCCTTAAGTTGCTCTTTTTCTTTCTCTCGATGCTTCTTCTCTGAAGAGCTTCTGTGTTCGCTGTAAAACAAATGGAAAAAGATGAGATTCTCCTTTAGCACAATAGATAAAATAATCTCCAATGAATAATGCCATCAAAACAGCATGACTGCCAGCAACTACAGCAGATCAATAATCCAAGGCCTGAAAATAATATACAATCATCTGCTAGACCTGAAAGTACACGGAATGAGTTGTACACAATGTTTGAATTATTTCTGCCTTGAAACCAATGTGAAAATAAAGTAATAAAAAAAAAAAAATCACCTGTTGCCGTTCTTTGAGTTGGTTCGCTCTCTCTTGTGTTCTCTGTCTTTATGTTTGTCCTTGTGTGAATCTGATTAAAAAACAATAGTTTTTTATAAGACTTCCAAGATTTAGAGGTGTCATACATCTGAATGAAATTCACAATAATCCATTTGAATTAATTTCAAATAAAATAAAATTAAGTACTGTGATACATTCTAAGACTCCTCAAATGTATGTGATATACAATTACTTGATGTATTATCATGTAAATGGCATAAATAAAATATCACACTGCATGATATTATTAATATTATTATACTACACTCACCTAAAGGATTATTAGGAACACCTGTTCAATTTCTCATTAATGCAATTATCTAATCAACCGATCACATGGCAGTTGCCTCAATGCATTTAGGGGTGTGGTCCTGGTCAAGACAATCTCTTGAACTCCAAACTGAATGTCAGAATGGGAAAGAAAGGTGATTTAAGCAATTTTGAGCGTGACATGGTTGTTGGTGCCAGACGGGCCGGTCTGAGTATTTCACAATCAGCTCAGTTACTGGGATTTTCACGCACAACCATTTCTAGGGTTTACAAAGAATGGTGTGAAAAGGGATAAACATCCAGTATGCGGCAGTCCTGTGGGCGAAAATGCCTTGTTGATGCTAGAGGTCAGAGGAGAATGGGCCGACTGATTCAAGCTGATAGAAGAGCAAATTTGACTGAAATAACCATTCGTTACAACCGAGGTATGCAGCAAAGCATTTGTGAAGCCACAACACGCACAACCTTGAGGCGGATGGGCTACAACAGCAGAAGACCCCACCGGGTACCACTCATCTCCACTACAAATAGGAAAAAGAGGCTACAATTTGCAAGAGCTCACCAAAATTGGACAGTTGAAGACTGGAAAAATGTTGCCTGGTCTGATGAGTCTCGATTTCTGTTGAGACATTCAGATGGCAGAGTCAGAATTTGGCGTGAACAGAATGAGAACATGGATCCATCATGCCTTGTTACCACTGTGCAGGCTGGTGGTAGTGTTGTAATGGTGTGGGGGATGTTTTCCTGGCACACTTTAGGCCCCTTAGTGCCAATTGGACATCGTTTAAATGCCACAGCCTACCTGAGCATTGTTTCTGACCATGTCCATCCCTTTATGGCCACCATGTACCCATCCTCTGATGGCTACTTCCAGCAGGATAATGCACCATGTCCCAAAGCTTGAATCATTTCAAATTGGTTTCTTGAACATGACAATGAGTTCACTGTACTAAAATGGCCCCCACAGTCACCAGATCTCAACCCAATAGAGCATCTTTGGGATGTGGTGGAATGGGAGCTTCGTGCCCTGGATGTGCATCCCACAAATCTCCATCAACTGCAAGATGCTATCCTATCAATATGGGTCAACATTTCTAAAGAATGCTTTCAGCACCTTGTTGAATCAATGCCACGTAGAATTAAGGCAATTCTGAAGGTGAAAGGGGGTCAAACACAGTATTAGTATGGTGTTCCTAATAATCCTTTAGGGAAGTGTATATCATAACAATAACCAGTATATTGTGTTATTATGGTATTTTACTAACAATAAAGTAACAGAAGAAAACCACACAGTACCTTTTTGTACAATGTAAAAAACACAGCATATGAATATGGTAATCATGATAACTAAACAGATGACACAACTGAATTGATAATGACAGAAACCATGGATACGAAGGAGTGGCAGGAAAAGAACAAATGAGAACAGGAACCAATCAAAATACAAACTGAAAGTCCAAACAAACACTGACATGTGACAGTACCTCCCCCTCCCGGAAAGGCGTGACCTCGTGCCATAGACAGACCAACTGTGGAGGAAGGGAGGGGGATCAGGAGGAGGATGAAGAGCAGGAGAAGGACAGACAGAAGGTAGGAGGGACCAGGGCAGATACGACCGTGCAGGCGGCCTTGGCGGAGACGACGGAGGGAGGAGCCATGGTGGAAAAAGGACTGACGACTCCAGGGGGCAGACTGACGGAGGCGGAGCAGGTGGAAGTGGAGACCCGGATGGAGCCGGAGAGCCTGGGCGATGTGGAGGATCCCGATGGACATGGCGATGCCGACGGCTCAGGCGACCGAGGCACAGATCCAAAAGGCCGTGGTGAAGCCGGAGTGACAGAGGACCAAGGTGGAGCTGGTGGGAGAGAGGAGCCTAACGGAGCTAGATGGACGAAGGGACGAGGAGAAGCCAGAGGAGTGTAGTCCAGAGGCGAGGGTAGGGTGACGAACGACCAAGGCGGTGCCTAGGGGATGAGGGAGCCTGGCGGAGCTGGTGGACCGACGGGCCGAGGTGGAGTCCTGGTCGTGGAGGCCGGAGGCGGAGACCGGGGATCCACCGACCATGCTGGAGCTGAACACTGGTAGACCCGCGAGCTCACCTCACTGAGGGTGGCATGTGGGTGAGCTGTGGGGCTAGCAGGAGGTGGCGACAGCTTGGTTGAAGAAGGGATGATGGGAGGAGTTGGGAGAGGGAGGCTGGGTGGGAGTTCAGGAACAGGCTCAGAAACCATCTCAGGCTCAGGTTCTGGAACAGACTCGGGAACAGTCTCGGGCTCAGGAACAGGCTCAGGCTCGCAACAGACTCAGATTCAGGAACAGATACAGGCACAGGAACGGATACAGGCTCAGGAACGGATACAGGCTCAGAAACAGATACAGGCTTGGGGACAGACTCAGGTCTGGGAACAGGAACAGTTCTTGGGGCAGGAACAGGTCCTGGGACAGAAACAGGCTCTGACTTGGCGGGGCCATCGTGGCTGAGGGCTCTCGCGGTGAGGCGGCGGCCATCTTTGCAGAGGGCTCGCACTCAGGCACAGCGGCCATCTTGTCCGAATACACTGGCACGGCTGACCTGGCGTAAACAGTCTCTGGCTTGGCAAGCTTGAAGTGAACAGTCTCTGGCTCGGCAGGCATGACGTGAATATATTTCCAAAATATTGAAATTATTTGAAATTAAACACAGGACGGCAGAACAGGTAGTAACACACACACACACACACACACACACACACACACTAAACAAGACAGACATTGGACAAACACTGACTGAACAGATGGAACTTAAATACAAACACAGATGACACTGATTAATAGAACACAGGTGATACAGATGACGATCATGACTTAACAGGTGACACAACTGAACTGATAATGACAGTAAACATGGATACAAAAGACTAGCGGGAAAAGAACAAAGGAGAACAGGAACGAATCAAAATACAAACTGAAAGTCCAAACAAACACTGACATGTGACATTATGCTTATTAAGCTATTATACACTTAAGTTTTAGTTTAAAACAATTAGAATTACATTTTTAAATTTTATGTGCCTGTTTTAAACCTTTAAACGCGTACAACAGTGATTGGCAACACATTACTCACAGAGTTCAAATACACTTATTGGAGCAAAATGTCACATAAATGTACTGGTCATGTACAAAACCATTGTGATGCTCTCATTCGATGACTCCTGTGCAACCTGCTTTCGTGCTACTGAACCATTAAAAAAAACATCTAACCAGCTTTCTTTTATTAATGAGTTAAACATGATGCTTTGGCAGTACACTAAATTATAAATCCAATCCAATAACTGTGAAGAGGGTTTGTTTACCAGCTCATAATCTAGATCAACATATTAAAGGTACAATATTTAGGATTTTTGCAGTAAAATATCCAAAAACCACTTGGCCAATGTTATATATTTTGTTTAGTTGATTACTAACAATATCCCAAATGTTTCAAACAATTTGTAAATCGTGAGAAAATTGCGATTTTAACCAAGGAAACGGGCCGTGTGAGCAGGGGTGAAGAGTCGCCAGTCAATGACGTCATATCCGCGCTACCCTTGGTTTCCACCAGGTTTGACCTCGTACTGCCATAGTAACCATGGCGACAGACGTTGACAACTGGCCCGTTATGCTTAGCAGGACACTCACGCTGTTGTTGTTTTGTTCAAACATTTTGGACCATGGCAAGCAGACTTTGAGACAAAAAGAGGATTAAAACGAAGATCAACATCTTTCGAGATGCCGAGAGTTCCACGTCTGTGACTAACTTCGACTTGACAGAGACGTGAGTGTTGCATGTACTTTTAGACAGGTGAGCAAATGTACATAAAACAAATGTTATCAATGTTAATCAATGTTATTTAGTTCAACATGATGAAATGTTAGAATATGATCTGTATGTTATTCTAATGTTGATCTAGCTTAACGTACTTAGTCTCATACAGCCAACACACAACCTAACTAACAACATTCAACACACTCAAATGCCATTTAGTATGATAGTGTAACTGATAGAGCAAGTGAAACAGCGCTCCGTTACCTCAAGTTTGATTCGTCTAATAAACTGACCTGTGTGAGTATTAATTCAGCACTTGCGTATAGTTCGGTAGAATGAAATGTCCTTATTCTTTTATATCCGCGGGACTCGCGTTGCGTGTGGCGCTGGTATACGTCCAGCAATCGAGCCCTGCTTCATACCACAGTCATGTTAGAAACATTAATGTATTCACTCATCCATAAAAGATCCATCAGCTTGATGACATGATCCATAATTCAGCTTAATGTGGAATATATGTCATCAGTATACGCCTTTGTTATTGTAAGAGGTTAGCGACCCCTGGTGGCGAAAAACCCTGGCATATTGTACCTTTAATCTCATAGGGCCCTTTCACACCCGCCTTGTTTGGTCCGGACTTTCGGACTTTTCAGTTTGGTCCGAATCAAAATTACAGGTGTGAAACCTACCCCGGACCATGGTCCGGACCAAACAGATGAAATTTGGTCCGACGAAAAGAGGTAGTCTCGGTCCGGATCAAACTGAACAAAGGTTTGGTTCGTTTCTAGTGTGAAAGCATTTCTGTATGCAGGGCCGGCTCGAGGCATAAGCGAACTAAGCGGCTGCTTGGGGCCCCCTGGCCACCAGGGGGCCCCCCAATCGAGTTTAAATTTTTTTTTTTTTAGATGACTTAAGTGACATAAATGAATGAATGAATATGAATGAATAATTCAAGACAGGAAAATTCTGATTTCATGATCAATATACCTGCCAACAACTGCTGCTGTGTCTGCCAGCGTTTAAGTCATGCGCATAATCTAGACACCTCGCCAGTGCATAGACAATTCGTGCGCAACTGCGCATAGTCACGGTATCGGTTTAAGTTGGAGAAAATAGCCGCAGGGGAACTTAACCTTCTAGGTGTAAGGTTAGCAGTTTGAATAAATAATAAACATAGCAGTTTGAACTCTTCTCCACTTTATTATACCACACATCAGATCACTAACTCCAAAAACCCGCGACACTCCAGTACCAAGTGCGCACGACCAATTCCTGTCTACGGCAAGGCCCAAGGGGAAAAATAGATTGCATACACACATACAACGAGCGCCAGTACATTACCGGTATTATAGTAACAGACTTTGTTGGATTCTGTCATGTACAATCCAACAAAGTCTGTTACAATAATAATAATAAAAAAGATTTTGAGGACAGTTACACTGTATTGAGACAGTAGAGAAATAATAATAATATTTTTTACAGTTTTCAACAATAATTGTCATTGTTGAACCCTTGTTCTTATTATGTTTCTGATTTCTCAGTTTTGTCATTTTTTGCAAATAATTTATTTTATATACGTTTTGAGACAGTTTGTTTTAAGAAGTTTCAAAGAGTTAGTAAAAGAGTAAAGTAAAAGTTTCAACTTTTTATTTAAGTAGGCATCTATTTTTTATTTTTTATTTATTTTGTATTAATACATAACCTCACTGTATTCATTTATAATGTATCATTATTGCGTGACATTTGTATCAATAATTGTCAAGCACAGGTGACTTCGCGTAGTGGGGGGGGGCCCCCAAATCGAATTCTGCTTAGGGCCCCCAAAAGGCTCGGGCCGGCTCTGTCTGTATGGTTCGGAGTTTCAGACCTTTTACAGGAAGTTCCGGGGGTTCCCGCATAGCCGAAAAAACAGAAGGTGGCAGGAAAAATGAGCCGTGGTAGCACACGGGGAGAGGAGGAGACGAGGTTTTTAATTGAAGTATGGTCTGATGACATAATAAGTCAACTGGAAAAAACGCACAAAACTGCAGTCACTTTCCAAATATAGTTGCAACGATATGCGTCTGTTTATTCATGTTGTCAAAGTTACCCGCCGAATTGACAACACGCTGATGTCAGATGCACGTCAATTTACAAACCAATCAATGTCAAGATGCAGCCCACATAGATGGTGACGACAGGACACAAGTATGTCACGTAAAGTTCTTTAGTGTGCTCGCATAATTGCAGTGTGAAACCAAACCAAAACCTTCTGAAGGTATAAAATGTATCAAAACGTGAACTTTGGTTCGGACCTTGGTGCGGACTTTCAGGTGTGAAAACGCCCATAAATTTACTTTAAAATTAGCATACTTCCCAAATAAATAAGTGAATAATATGAGCAAAATTAAATGGCTCAAGTATGTATTTTTTGTTTCACCAGAGCCATTGAAAAACAGTTGTAACATGCTTTGATGTCGCAGTCACATGGTTCATGGAGCTCTCAATAGTGCCAAACAACTCAAAATATTTGCAGCAAATTCTGGTAAAAAATTAATGTGCATAATGCATAATGCATAATGTGCATTGATTAATATGCTGACCACGCTTTATAGTAGCATTTTATTCTGGGGAGAGATTAAGAGACATTAATATAATTTTCTTGAGTTTAGGTGTTCCTTTCTTAGGTCACACTCATACTCCTCAGCGGTTAAAAGTGACCAAACACCTTAAGACTAACTTTTTATCTTTTTGGTACTAAATAATATTTGTAGAATAATTATGATCCATTAATGATAATTTAAAATAATATTTTTTATAATATGTTTATTATATATATTACAATTAGTGTAGTATTTAGGGTTAAAATAGAGAAAAAGTTTTTAAATTCCAACGCAAAGAGGAAAATTAGAGGCTTATATATAGAGGTTAAATAGAGTGGTTGTTTGGAACTATTGGTTGCTTGGAACTATTGGTTGTTTGGAACCATTGGTTGTTTGGAACTATTGGTTGTTTGGAACTATGGCTTGTTCGGAACTATTGCTTGTTCGGAACTATTGGTTGCTTGGAACTATTGGTTGCTTGGAACTATTGGTTGCTTGGAACCATTGGTTGTTTGGAACTATTGGTTGCTTGGAACTATTGGTTGTTTTGAACTATTGGTTGCTCGGAACTATTGGTTGCTGGGAACTATTGGTTGCTTTGAACTATTGGTTGCTGGGAACTATTGGTTGTTTTGAACTATTGGTTGCTTGGAATTATTGGTTGCTTGGAATTATTGGTTGCTTGGAATTATTGGTTGCTTGGAACTATTGGTTGTGAACTATTGGTTGCTTGGAACTATTGCTTGTTCGGAACTATTGGTTGCTTGGAACTATTGGTTGCTTGGAACTATTGGTTGCTTGGAACTATTGGTTGCTTGGTTGCTTGGAACTATTGGTTGTTTGGAACTATTGGTTGTTTGGAACTATTGGTTGTTTGGAACTATTGGTTGTTTGGAACTATTGGTTGCTTGGAATTATTGGTTGCTTGGAATCATTGGTTGCTTGGAATTATTGGTTGTTTGGAACTATTGGTTGTTTGGAACTATTGGTTGCTTGGAACTATTGGTTGTTTGGAACTATTGGTTGTTTGGAACTATTGGTTGCTTGGAACTATTGGTTGTTTGGAACTATTGGTTGCTTGGAATTATTGGTTGCTTGGAATTATTGGTTGCTTGGAACCATTGGTTGTTTGGAACTATTGGTTGTTTTGAACTATTGGTTGCTCGGAACTATTGGTTGCTCGGAACTATTGGTTGCTGGGAACTATTGGTTGCTGGGAACTATTGGTTGTTTTGAACTATTGGTTGCTTGGAATTATTGGTTGCTTGGAATTATTGGTTGCTTGGAACTATTGGTTGCTTGGAACTATTGGTTGCTTGGAACTATTGGTTGCTTGGAATTATTGGTTGCTTGGAATTATTGGTTGCTTGGAATTATTGGTTGCTTGGAATTATTGGTTGCTTGGAACCATTGGTTGTTCGGAACTATTGGTTGTTCGGAACTATTGGTTGTTTGGAACTATTGGTTGTTTGGAACTATTGGTTGTTCGGAACTATTGGTTGCTTGGAACTATTGGTTGCTTGGAACTATTGGTTGCTTGGAACTATTGGTTGCTTGGAACTATTGGTTGCTTGGAACCATTGGTTGTTTGGAACTATTGGTTGTTTTGAACTATTGGTTGCTCGGAACTATTGGTTGCTGGGAACTATTGGTTGCTGGGAACTATTGGTTGTTTTGAACTATTGGTTGCTTGGAATTATTGGTTGCTTGGAATTATTGGTTGCTTGGAACTATTGGTTGTGAACTATTGGTTGCTTGGAACTATTGCTTGTTCGGAACTATTGGTTGCTTGGAACTATTGGTTGCTTGGAACTATTGGTTGCTTGGAACTATTGGTTGCTTGGAACTATTGGTTGTTTGGAACTATTGGTTGTTTGGAACTATTGGTTGTTTGGAACTATTGGTTGTTTGGAACTATTGGTTGCTGGGAACTATTGGTTGCTTGGAACCATTGGTTGTTTGGAACTATTGGTTGTTTGGAACTATTGGTTGCTTGGAACTATTGGTTGCTTGGAACCATTGGTTGTTTGGAACCATTGGTTGTTTGGAACCATTGGTTGTTTGGAACTATTGGTTGTTTGGAACTATTGGTTGTTTGGAACTATTGGTTGCTTGGAACTATTGGTTGCTGGGAACTATGGGTTGCTGGGAACTATTGGTTGCTTGGAACTATTGGTTGCTTGGAACTATTGGTTGTTTTGAACTATTGGTTGCTCGGAACTATTGGTTGCTTGGAACTATTGGTTGCTTGGAACTATTGGTTGTTTGGAACTATTGGTTGCTTGGAACTATTGGTTGCTTAGAACTATTGGTTGTTTGGAACTATTGGTTGTGAACTATTGGTTGCTTTGAACTATTGGTTGTCAACTATTGGTTGCTTTGAACTATTGGTTGCTCCACGATACACATTTCTCAATTGCCATGAAAGTCTATCAGTGTGTCGCAACTCAGCAGCTCTGCCCTACACATAAGTTATGGGAATTAAGTTAAGGGAATCCGTCTTTAAAGGAGTACTCACTTCATTTAATCTAATCTTGCAGGTTTGAAATCAAATAGGAACTAAAATTGACAAATAGATCGGAAAAAAGGTGTTTTTTTATTGCTCAGAGTATGTAGGCTTAAGAGTGCCCTCAAACTGATCTGATAGCATCACTGTTCCTCCACAATTATGTATTAGTAAGGGTTAGGCAGTTTGAAGGGGTGTTTACTGTATGTATGTCTCTCTCTCTCTCTCTCTCTCTCTCTCTCTCTCTATATATATATACACTACCAGTCAACAGTAGACTAAGCTGTTTTCAACATTGATAATAATAATGAGAAATGTTTCTTGAGCATCAAATTAGAATGATTTCTGAAGGATCATGTGACACTGAAGACTGGAGTAATGATGCTGAAAATTCAGCTTAAATCACGGGAATAAATTACATTTTAAAATAAATTAAAATAGAAAAAAAGTTATTTTAAATTGTCATAATATTTAACAATATTAAGTTTTTTGTTGTTGTAATTTTATTAAAATAAATACAGACTTGGTGAGCAGAAGAGACTTTCTTTTAAAAACATTGTTTAAAAATTTACCGATCCAAAACATTTGACTGGTAGTGTGTATATATATACACACACATATATATATATATATATATATATATATATATATATATATATATATATATATATATATATATATATATATATATATATATACATACACCATACAGGATTTCACTTTAAATATATTAGTTCAGGCTTTAAAATGTATGTTGTTTGTAATGAAATACACAAACTTAAATACATATACTGTTTGTAAATATTTTATCTACTGGTATTTTACATTCATTTTAAATGTGATTTAAACATAAAATGTGATAATAGCCTACACCAATGTTTTTTATGTGTCAACAACTTGTTTGAACTAGTGCTGCTAAATTATTAAAAAGTCCATACAGGACTTTACATGGGGGCCATTTGAGCAAATAAAACAAGCATTTTATGTTCACTACTCCCATCCACATTAACTTTATTTAATTTGTTATATTAGCAACTTTGCTTTGTGGTTTAATCACTGTTATAATTATGAGGGGTCCTTGGAAAATGTTCTACTCTACAAGGGGTCCCTGCTGGCCCCAAAGAGTTTGAGAACCCCTGCCATGGTACTACCATGCTACATTCTGGTACTACCATTAATGATGTACTACCATGGTACTAAAACGTCAGTTCTTTCATAAGTAATATAATATAAACATAGTTTTGGTGAAATGCCATATTAGTTACAGTTTTTGCTACAAAAACACCAGGACTGTCACATAAAAATAAATTACATGGCAAAAAAAAGATAGCAAAACCTTTCATATTATGATTTTACAGTTACAACTGTAGTAACTATAGCATTTTGGTGGTTCTAAAGGTGAGCTAGTTGTCTGTTACATGAGTTATTGCTGCTCATTTTCAGTCAGAGATTCAGAGAAGAAAAAATGGCGCAAAGACCAAGTCCTCACGCATCCTTTCCCCACTTTCAGCGGCCAAATTCAGTCCATTACCCTTCAAAATCCACACGATGCCAGTCATTTTCCGATAATCGATCTACTACTCTATGTGAATGTGATCTCAGTGTGAGGCATTTCAGGTGTCAAGTGTGGTTTTCCAGCGCTGTTTCTGAACAATAGACAGCAGAGAGAGCGGCTGACGGGACTTGGTCTCTGACGCCATTTCTGCTCCATCTCACTGTCAGTGTCACGAGCGCTGCTTCATCACCTGTAAATACACACTTACTGTAGTCCACAGACCCGGACTCCATCTGAAACACACATTTAGACAGCATTCAAACATACAATGTCGCATTTCAATAACAAAAACAAACAAACAATGCAATTAGAAGATATTCGAGAATAAAGGTGGCGTAGCGCTATTAAAATATGCACAATCTTAACTATTCGTTTGTAAAGTTTACGTACAAATTCACTTCAAACAAATATGTCCTGCGAGAATAGTTTAATATAGATTTCGAAATTTGGTACCTGATGGCGTATATGTGCATGATCTCCACTCATGTTGAGACTCTGAAGATGAAGAATAAGATGATGAAGGTATTATCTAGAAATGACACTGATGCCGGTATTTTAAAAGCTGCTTTGACAAAATGATGACTGTCGTCGAGAGTTAAGTCTGACTGTACCGCTACTGCGCATGCGCGGAATGCTTGCGTTTAAAAAACACTCTTCAACTACTGTTAGACGAGACCACAACATTATGCAAACTCACATCTCAAGTTAAGATCTAAAGCCAGGTTTAACAAGTTCATTTATCGTGTATTACGTCGAATTTAAGTTTTATGAAACCGAAATATGCGTGTAGGGGAGAATGGTGCTAGTTTTTCTGAAGACTAGTCAAAAGGAATTGTTTTCTCCAGAAGTGATTTTTTTTCTTCTTTAACAGCTATCTCAAAACCCCCTTACGAAAAATTCACTATTATAGGGGTCCACGCATTGAAGGATGTTGGAAAAGATTCATTTTAATATAATGCTGCCTCAGTATTTGCAGGGGTAAACAAAACAACACTTTACTTTGCTAGAGTTTATTTACAAACTTTCTCTGTCTTTGTGCTCTTGAGTGATTCCAGTTTTATATGTGTATCATGTTAAGTCTCTAACAAATGGGGGATGAAGATTGAAGTTTATAATTTAAATGACATTTAGCTAACTTTGTGACACATTAGTATTATAAGAATCTTGAAGACTCTTTTGTTAAACACCCAATCAAATTACGTTCAAAGGCCTGCTTGAACAAAAAGTCAAAGAAATTCCCTCCAAACACAACTTATTGGCTCAGACACCTCCAGAGGGCGACATCTTCAGGCTTTAAAAATCTCTGATCAGAAGATCACTCTTCTTAGTGTGAAGATGATGCTGAACTAGGGGTGCTTCTCATTTCTTATTTGTGCATCCTCGTTTCTTTTCCTCGTTCCCTTTCCTCGCGTCTCAGCTCCTCCCTCTGTAGGTTGTGAGGGAAGGACGCAAGGAAAGAAAATGAGGACGGAGGAATTGAATGAAAGCTTTTTTTATACATTTGAATACTTGATCACTTCACAGCGTCATCAGCAGCGCTCAAAGCATCTGCCCTTATGTTGTTAAAGTTTGTTTATTTAAGAAATTCATAATGAATAATAATAAAGCAAGATACCCTGTTGTAATATGTGTAATGTGTGGTTTATATAAACTGCAAAGATAAAGTATAAATCAAAACAGATTATGATCGATGTGAAGGGGGAGGAGAATTTATACGTGCGGCACGTTTAGTCAATAAAACACTTCCGCATAGGATACACCTGTGTATCCTCGCTCATGACTCCTCTGAAAGCCTCCTCACGGTGCAATTAGAGAATTTAGATGTCCTTCAAGATGGCTGAGCTCGATCGGTTTCCAGGTCATAGGATGGAGGACAGAGGAACGAGGAGGGATATTGAGAAGCACCCTAGAAGTTTTCTAAGGACCCTCAAGCTTGTGCCAGGCTGTGGCCTTGTCTTTCCATTCACCAAAGATCCTCTGACTCAAACTGGTTCTCTCTCATCAAGACAACATCAGCAAAGATCAACTGGAGCCTCAATAGATTGCATCAGGACAGTTTAATTCATGAAAAGGGTCTCTAAACGAGCTATTAACCTAATCATCTGAATCAACTAATTAACTAAACACCTGCAAAAGATTCCTGAGGCTTTTAAAAGCTCCCAGCCTGTTTCATTACTCAAAACCGCAATCATGGGTAAGACTGCCGACCTGACTGCTGTCCAGAAGGCCATCATTGACACCCTCAAGCAAGAGGGTAAGACACAGAAAGAAATTTCTGAACAAATAGGCTGTTCCCAGAGTGCTGTATCAAGGCACCTCAGTGGGAAGTCTGTGGGAAGGAAAAAGTGTGGCAAAAAACGCTGCACAACGAGAAGAGGTGACCGGACCCTGAGGAAGATTGTGGAGAAGGACCGATTCCAGACCTTGGGGGACCTGCGGAAGCAGTGGACTGAGTCTGGAGTAGAAACATCCAGAGCCACCGTGCACAGGCGTGTGCAGGAAATGGGCTACAGGTGCCGCATTCCCCTGGTCAAGACACTTTTGAACCAGAAACAGCGGCAGAAGCACCTGACCTGGGCTACAGAGAAGCAGCACTGGACTGTTGCTCAGTGGTCCAAAGTACTTTTTTCGGATGAAAGCAAATTTTGCATTTCATTCGGAAATCAAGGTGCCAGAGTCTGGAGGAAGACTGGGGAGAAGGAAATGCCAAAATGCCTGAAGTCCAGTGTCAAGTACCCACAGTCAGTGATGGTCTGGGGTGCCATGTCAGCCGCTGGTGTTAGTGCACTGTGTTTTATCAAGGGCAAGGCCAATGCAGCTAGCTATCAGGAGATTTTGGAGCACTTCATGGTTCCATCTGCTGAAAAGCTTTATGGAGATGATTTAATTTTTCAGCACGACCTGGCACCTACTCACAGTGCCAAAACCACTGGTAAATGGTTTACTGACCATGGTATTACTGTGGTCAATTGGCCTGCCAACTCTCCTGACCTGAACCCCATAGAGAATCTGTGGGATATTGTGAAGAGAAAGTTGAGAGACGCAAGACCCAACACTCTGGATGAGCTTAAGGCCACTATCGAAGCATCCTGGGCCTCCATAACACCTCAGCAGTGCCACAGACTGATCGCCTCCATGCCACGCCGCATTGAAGCAGTCATTTCTGCAAAAGGATTCCCAACCAAGTGTTGAGTGCATAACTGAACAATCATTTGAAGGTTGACTTTTGTATTAAAAACACCTTTATTGGTCTGATGAAATATGTTAATTTTTTGAGATAGGAATTTTGGGTTTTCATGAGCTGTATGCCAAAATCATCAGTATTAAAACAATAAAAGACCTGAAATATTTCAGTTGGTGTGCAATGAATCTAAAATATATGAAAGTTTAATTTTTATCATTACATTATGGAAAATAATGAACTATCACAATATGCTAATTTTTTGAGAAGGACCTGTACATAAAGAGAAGGTCCCTTGAATATAAAGTTTCATTTAGTTTGAATTTGTTTTATACCACTGAGAATAATCCTTCCATATTTTTTTACATATTTCTTTACACTGCAATGAAGGCCATTCATTACTTCGCCCCACAAGCAAACAAACGTTTTGGTAAAATATTCAGCACATTTATTTATTTTTGTTCATAATGTAAGACCTAAAAATGAGCAAAACGGTAAAAAAAGGAAACGTTTCTAACCAACATGGTGCCACACTATGAACAACCCAAAAACAACAAAAACAACCAAAAACAACAAAAACAAACACCGCTGATATTCAAATAAAGGAACAGATAAAAGTGATGAAAAGGGAGGTGGTCATATCTCCTGAGAGTCTTTGATGGGACAGCTGGACAGAACAGAGTCACACGCCTTCGATAAATCCTTCTGGCAGCTCACACAGATGTCCTGACTGTACCAGTCGCGCATTGCCCGAGCGTGAAGAGATGTCGAGTCCTTCCCGCACGACACTAGAACCAGAGGAATCCTGTGGCATAGAGCAGACAAACATTACACAGAGTACAGTAGGGTATCCATCACATACAACTGTTATACAAATTAATGAAAACACCCAGGTCGGACCAATCTGTGCATAATCATTCGGCAAGTGATGAAATCGGATAGGTTTAAGAGATTGTAGTCAAATGTCCAGTATTTCTATATTGACGGCCATATTAATAGAGAGAGAAACTGGAAGCTTGCCTATGCAGACCTCCATCAGGACATTTGGCTGAGATCACGAGATGAACGACAACATGCTTTTTACACAGACACACATTACAGACACAGATGGAACATTAAAGCAGTAGTTCTTAACCTTTTTGACTTGAAAGCACCGCATTGTCCAACACAATATTCAAAGGCTAGAAAATTTCCTCTGGTATTTTTGCTGCAACCATAACAAAGCTTCTTGTTTTTAAACTTTATTAACAGAAACCGAACATTGATGTAAAATTAACCGTTCATTTTTCTATTCAAGACTTGAAATCCATGTTCTTCAATAAAAAGTTATTGAGGGGAAAAAATAAATATATCTTGATGCGAGTTATTATAATTACATTTAAATAAGTAATGTCTCAAATGATGACAAGGATTTTTTCCTCTGGCTGTGAACAAGACCAAAATAGCCATGTTTACATGTAAACATGGCTAATTTTGTCTTGTTCACAGCCAGGGAAAAACAAATATCGGTTTATAATTGGATTGATAATACATTTGTAGCCTATGCTATATTTGTTTAGGGGAGGGCAGTGTGAACAAAGCATTTTTTTCTTAGTGTATTTAGTTCACATATAAAAACACACTTGACTGGCCACTTTATTAGTTATACACCTGTTCAACTACTCAATGCAAATATCTACTCAGCCAATCACATGACAGGAACTCAATGCATTTAGGCATGTAGACATGGTCAAGACGATCTGCTGAAGTTCAAACTGAGCATCAGAATGGAGAAGAAAGGTGATTTAAGTGACTTTGTATTTCAGAAACTGATGATCTACTGGGATTTCACAACAATCTCTAGGGTTTACAGAGAATAGTCCAAAAAAGATACAATAACCTGCGAGTGGTAGTTCTCTGGGTAAAAAAGCCTGGATGCCAGAAACAAATTCAACCTTGAAGCAGAAGAGCATCTCTGAACGTTCAACACAACCAATCTTGAAGCAGAAAAGCATCTCTGAACGCTCAACACGACCAACCTTGAGAGGGCCGTGCACAGACATTTTGAGGGGCAGTGGCCTAAACCAAAAAAAAGGGGCACTAAGGGGGTGGTTGCTTGTTAACACAAATTATCCAGTTATTACAAAATATACAATTAAAAAAGAGAAAGACAGCACACGGTCAAATACATTTTAGACTTTATTGTAGATGTTTTGATAGAACTTTTTCTCCCTTGTGTACATGGCTGTGGCTGCCTCACTCTCCAATTCGTCCTGTTCTGCGTCTGTCTCTTCCCTCTCTGTCTCATTGTATTGCCTTTCTCATTCTGAACTTTTTCTGTCTTTGGCTCAGTTCCAAGACCTTCACTTTTACTCTGTTGAGTTGATTCTGAGGCAGTTTCATCTTAATATAGAGAATGAATAACAAACCTGTTACAATCATATTTTAAATACAATTGTTAGGTTTAGAGCTAATTCAATTTATGTTCTTGTAATATAATTACTTGTAGTGACTGTCTTAACGCAAATCAGACACTCGGCAGGGTGAGGGCTAGATCCTGTTTTTGACGCGCTGTTTGCCCACTTCGGATGAATTTGAAGTCCACAACATTTAGCGTCTTTGGGTGATGTTCCCATTTAATAGAAAGATGGTTTACAGAGTATATGCAAACGTGAGGACTAATCTAGCTGTGGCGTGCCAGCGGTACAAACCGCGTGATCTCCCCGCCACCCTAGCATACTTTCCCTCGCTACACCTGTGCATTAAATCAGCTGGCGCGCCTGTGCCACCGTGACCTTCGCTACTATAGCACAAGCACACTGCCCTCTAGTGTTGACCACCACCACTACATCAACAATAGCAAATGGCTCCCACATTACTCTTCCATTCAAATAATTTTATGTCTATCTTTCTTATCAAATTCTAGCATATTCAGAAACCTTTACTGACAGCCAGTTTAACAACACTGACCTGTAAGTGTCTGATTTGGCTGATGCTCAATGGGCTCGCTTTCTGAGCCTGCCTCTGCCTCATCTTCAATGGAGAAATAAGACATTTAATTTCATATTAATATACAGCATAAATCTATATACTGTGCTAACATACAACTCATTTAGAGCCTATGATGTGTTAGTCTCAACTAAGACAAGTGATTATAATGGGAAACATACTTACAAGAATTAAACCGTCAAACTGTCTGCTAACTGTTCTATATGATTATTTACCTGCTGGCTTGCTGGAGCTTTCAATCCATGTTTGCAATGTTGAACTGCCTTTAGCAGCCTCCCTTCACTCTTTCTCTGTCTTCTTTTTTGTGAAGGCATTGTTTTTTGTTTTTTTTGGGGGGTTAGTGTCTACAAAGTGTGCCAACAACAGAAAATTGAGTTATTTGTATTAGATCTGATCGAGAGTAGCCTACAATAATTTTAGACAGTCAAGCAGCTAACTCTAAGAACGTCGATATGTTGTACAAGTTGTTAGCACTAGTAGAAGACCAAGAGCAAAACATAATCGACATAAATAAAATAAAAAAAGATTTCGCAAATAAAGATTAATTTCGCAGATTCAACCACTGTCTTGCATAGCCTACCTGTTAATGCGACAGCTTTCGTGAACTGCCGTGTTCACTCTCAGTTTCAAGAGAGTGCTGCAGACACATATATATTGTGAGTGATGCTGCGGAGCGAGCGGGAAAACCTGGAGCGCATTAGCGGATTAGCGCATTGGCGCGGCGCAGTGGGGGTGGGGAAGAGGGGCACCTCAGTCGATGAGGGCAGAGGGGCAGTGGCTCTAGCCACCGGGCCACCCCCCTGTGCACGGCCCTGAACCTTGAACCAGAAGAGCATCTCTGAACGTTCAACACGACCAACCTTGAACCAGATCATCTGAGCGCTCAACACGACCAATCTTGAAGCAGAAGAGCATCTCTGAACGCTCAACACGTCCAACCTTGAAGCAGAAGAGCATCTCTGAACGCTCAACACGTCCAACCTTGAAGCAGAAGAGCATCTCTGAGCGCTCAACACGACCAATCTTGAAGCAGAAGAGCATCTCTGAACGCTCAACACGTCCAACCTTGAAGCAGAAGAGCATCTCTGAGCGCTCAACACGACCAATCTTGAAGCAGAAGAGCATCTCTGAACGCTCAACACGTCCAACCTTGAAGCAGAAGAGCATCTCTGAAAGCTCAACACGACCAACCTTGAACCAGAAGAGCATCTCTAAACGCTCAACATATCCAACCTTGAAGCAGAAGAGCATCTCTGAACGCTCAACACAAACAATCTTGAAGCAGAAGAGCATCTCTGAACACTCAGCATGTCCAACCTTGAAGCAGAAGAGCATCTCTGAACGCTCAACACAAACAATCTTGAAGCAGAAGATAATCTCTGAACGCTCAACACAAACAATATTGAAGCAGAAGAGCATCTCTGAGCGCTCAACACGACCAATCTTGAAGCAGAAGAGCATCTCTGAAAGCTCAACACGACCAACCTTGAACCAGAAGAGCATCTCTAAACGGCTCAACATATCCAACCTTGAAGCAGAAGAGCATCTCTGAACGCTCAACACAAACAATCTTGAAGCAGAAGAGCATCTCTGAGCGCTCAACACGACCAATCTTAGAGCAGAAGAGCATCTCTGAACGCTCAACACGTCCAACCTTGAAGCAGAAGAGCATCTCTGAACGCTCAACACGACCAATCTTGAAGCAGAAGAGCATCTCTGAAAGCTCAACCAGACCAACCTTGAACCAGAAGAGCATCTCTAAACGGCTCAACATATCCAACCTTGAAGCAAAAGAGCATCTCTGAACGCTCAACACAAACAATCTTGAAGCAGAAGAGCATCTCTGAACGCTCAACACAAACAATCTTGAAGCAGAAGAGCATCTCTGAACGCTCAACACAAACAATATTGAAGCAGAAGAGCATCTCTCAACGCTCAACACAAACAATCTTGAAGCAGAAGAGCATCTCTCAACGCTCAACACATCAAACCTTGAAGCAGAAGAGCATCTCTGAACGCTCAACACATCAAACCTTGAAGCAGAAGAGCATCTCTGAACGCTCAACACGTCCAACCTTGAAGCAGAACAACATCTGAACGCTCAATACGTCAAACCTTGAAGCAGAAAAACATCTCTGAACGCTCAACAGGTCAAACCGTGAAGCAGAAGAGCATCTCTGAACGCTCAACACATCAAACCTTGAAGCAGAAGAACATCTCTGAACGCTCAACAGGTCAAACCGTGAAGCAGACGGGCTACAGCATCAGAAGACCCTTGTGACACTCCTGTCAGCTAAGAACAGGAAACTGAGGATATGATTCACACAAGCTCATCAAAACTGGACAACAGAAGATTGGAAAGACAAATTCAGGCAATTCATTCAATTTTACAAAAATATATATAGCCTATTAAATTAAGCATTATATTTGAAGTAAAAAAATTGAAAGAGTCACTTGCCGTTTCTTTGTAATCATTTGTAAAATTTACTAGCAATTTCTGAGTGAAAATTGTTTCTACACCAAAATTTTTCACAATATCTTGCAAAAACTGTGTACTTGGTGCAACAGATATTGTCTCTTTACCAGGCTGAATTCCAGGACCAGCGCTCATTCCAGAAATTTCTCTGGCTTTGCTCGCCATCTTTCATTACGATTTGCTTGAAGAAGCTCAGCGGAAGGTTTACGCAGTGCTTGGAGGGCAGGCGCATCTGTTACAGAGAACATGCCAATGGGCAGTCACACGTCATTAATTGCATCCAAACATTCAATACATTAGAGCCCAGCTTACCTCCATACAACACCCAGGACACACAACCCTGTGAACACACAGCAGAAGTCACAAGACCGCAAGTTTCATCGTGAGCAGATTCAGAGAAACGAGTGATCTTACCTCCGACACAGAGAGCAAATATTATGCCACGTGAAATAAAGACTTCTCCTTGCACAGCATGAGCAAACCTAAAAAGAACAGATGTTTAGGCTATGTTCAGACTGCCAGCAAAAATCAGATTTTTCACATATCCAGATTTTATCCGGGTGGTTTTAAATAAATAAATAAATAAATAAATACACCCCCCCCCCTGCAACAACTCAATGCTAATTTGGAGAGCAAGATGATCGATGCACCTCCATTTCTCACACATCCGTTTCGAAAACTTAGTCACAAACATCGTCCATTGTGTCATTCCAGACATAACCCTTGGTTATGTCTGGACACACAAATCTTATTTGATAACTTGCAATTAATAGTGCTGATAGTCTGCCTGTAAAGATCTGATTTGAGAAGAGAAAAAAATAAAACAATTCTGATTTGCCTGTAGTCTGAACAACATTTTTAGACCCTGAATCAGGAATTCTCACCCGCCAGTCCCGGTATCTCTCACACAACATATTATCCAGACCTCCTTTTTCTTCTGAACTGTGCATTTTCATGACATCAACGATCGTTGTGAGAACAGACCCTTTGTTACTGCTATTAACCTGCGGGGGAATATGTATAGAAAGTAAAGTACAAATACTTGTACTCAACATTTAAAACGGTGTAAAAAAAAGTTTTACTCATGTACTTTGTACTTCTAGTTTACCTGAAATTGTAATATGTCATGAATTAAATCCCTTATTTATTTAAAAGAGAAATACAAATTTTTTTCTATCTTATTGTGACATGGGTGACAATTTAAATTTTTGGTTTAACGATCCATTTCAGACACATACATAGAACAATAGAAGTAAATACTAAAAATCAAATACTAAAATGAAAATTGCTACTGCCTCTTGTTTGAGGAAATTTAACAAACCTTAGAAAAGTGTTTTTTCGGATTATACGGATAATACTGCAAAACCTTTAAGTACAATTTCTCAGTACTTTGCACTCCAGCAACAGTATGAGAATTACAGAAAAGTTACAAAAAAAGGTATACTAATGCGAGAGATTTTGTTGATATAAAATGTGCACATTTAGTTGCATGAAATGAAGACTGCAGTCTTGTCAGTCTTTTTGCACTGAGTAGATGTTTCAAGTGAAATTTCCTTGATCATAAGGTGACGCACCACTTTGAAGAGATCCCTGTTGCAAGCAAAAGATCTGGTCCGGCGTTTTCCTGTGCAGACTCTGATGTCTAGGGGATTGTATGACATGTTAACCACATTTAAGAAAAAAATTATTTTGGTAAATCTTATGATATTCAGATCATATTTCATCTAAAAAAACAAAAGAAAAACAAAATTGAGACTTTTTCGAAACCAGTTAATCCCCAATAACTGTAATATCCTTTTTTTCGTATGTACTAATGGGTATTGTGTATTAATGGGTTAAAAGGAACTTAAAACAAGTGAATAATTCTTTTTGTAAGTTACATTTTATTTGTAGGTCAAAAGTGACAGACACAAACCTGTCAGGTTTCACCTGTTGCAGCAAAAATAAAGATCTCACCTGTAACTCTGGAGTCTTGCACAGGTTTTCCTGAACCAAGAGTTTCCTGCACAGTTAAAATACATTTTACACAACTACAAAACTGCAATGCGATATGTGAGGTTTATATTACATTATATTACTATTATAACAGTAACTTTCTCAAATGTTCACAGAACAAGCTGTAACCTAGTGTTCCTGTATCTTTCTCTATTTCTGTTATATTACATGATAGAAAGTCTAAGGTCTTCAAGCCGTACGGCAAACTAATCTGCTGCGTGTTACATGTCAAACTAAGATTGTTGTGGGGGAAAAATTTATACTGTCAAGTTAGCACTTTTAAACATCCAATCACTTAAATAAACAAAAAACAATAAATCACTTCTAGTAAATGAAGTAACCACAAACAACCTAGATTTTATGCTTCTAATGAAACTTGGCTTGAAGAAAGCTGCAGTGCAACAGTCCTCAATGAAACATCCCCTCCTAACTTTACTTTTATGAGTTTCTGCAGAGCGGGTAGAAGAGGTGGAGGAGTAGCTGCTCATTTAAAGATGTTAATCAATGTAAACAAGTATCAATTGGGAATTACCCGTCTTTCGAATATCTGGGCATTGTGTTAAAGGTGCTCCTCGCATTTTACTTATCATGGTTTACAGGCCTCCAAAATACTCTCCATCCTTTGTGGGGGACTTTACAGAACTGTTAATTTCCTCAGAGTTTGAATGTTTTGCTATTGCTGGGGATTTTAATAGTCACATAGATAATGCTGAAACAATGTCAAAATAAATCATAACGGTTTTAAATAGTTTTGATCTGACTCGACATGGACACACAATCGTGGACACACTCTAGATTTACTTCTCAGTAAGGCTCTAAACATTTCATTGATTGTTATTAAGGACGTAGCACTGTCTGATCATTTCTGTATTTTCTTTTACGCATTGATCTCTCCTACTAATGAAGCTAGATCTGTGTCTGTCAAGAAGAATGCTTAAATGAGAACACTAGTGTGCCATATCTTTAACACCAAGCATATCTGCAGACTCTGTTGATTTCGTCCTTGAGAATCAACATCTCATTAATAGATATTGCTCCTGTAAAAGTCAGGAAGCACCTTGGAGAAACTCAACAGCAGTGCCAAATATGAAAAGACAATGCAGAAAAGCAGAGCACATGTGGCAGAAGACAAAACTTGTAGTCCATTATAACATCTATAAAGACAGCCTTCATGCTTCCCATGTGGAACTAGGCAAAGCTAGACAGAGTTTGTCCGCACTTTTTGCTACTGTAGAGAGTCTAACAAACCCCCCCAAGCCAGATTCCCTGTGAAATGCTCTCAGACAGCAAATGCAGTGCAAACTCACTTCTCGGAAAGAATCAACAATATCAGAAAGGCAATCAGCATTTCCTCGTGTGGCACTGAGGTCAGACCACATCCTCAGGAAGTTACTATGTCTGATTTCGAAGAAATTAATGGTAAAATTTTGAAAGAAACAGTACAGCACCTTAAAACTTCAACCTGCACTATTGACACACTCCCCACCTCTTACTTCAAAAGTTTGTTAAATTGCTGAGAAGCAGAATATCCTAGAAGTGGCAAACTCCTCACTTCTCTATGGGACTTTTCCAAAGTCCCTTAAAACTGCAGTTGTCAAGCCCCTCCTGAAAAAGGAGATGATCCTCACTGCAGAACATGAAATCCAGGGGGAGGAGTTGGATCCAGATCCAACTCCTCCCACCTTACATACCTAAATCTACCCATCTCCGCCCCCTCATCCCTAAACCCACCCCAAATCCTACCCATCTCCACCCTTTGGATCTTGATCCGACTCCTCCCCGTGGATCTCATGTACTGCATTGAGGTGCTACTGTGAAAAAGAGCAATCTGGATAGCAACAGACCAATCTCAAATCTTCCTTTCATAGGCAAAATCATTGAAAAAGTTGTCTTCCATCCAATAATAACCAACTGCAGAACCGCAGAACCATACGTCATAGCAGTGCGAGGGACGTCAGCGCAAGCATTACAGTCTGATGCCGGAAGTGGGCGGAGTTCATGTTTAACTATGGCGAAGCAAAAAGTTGTTCTATCTTTGATGGATGCAACATACTTAACGTTATACGCTTATACAAAACGGCTTATACAAAACGGCTCTAAGTATTTTGTAAGTTAATATTCAACAATACTATCGATCTTTTTTACATGTTTGTTTGTAAATTGTTTTTCTTTTTTCCCTTTTCTTTTGAAGTTGACCCAAATAAAACTTAACTAACTTAAATCTGTCATTGACACCATTATATGAGAACTGAACTGAGCTGGACTATGACATCACGGTTTTCTCCAGAATGGCTATATAGATTAATTAACTGAATTAATAACTTTTTTACAACATAAATGAATCAACACTGAACTTAAGCTGTATTATGACACTATTTTGTTCTAGATCTGCAGAGACAAACTTTGTTGCACTATTTTCCTATTATCCCAGTAAAGCTGCTTTAAAACAATCTGTATTGTAAAAAGTGCTATAAAAATGTGACTGAGAATTGTGACGAAGGCACTTGATCATGTATTGTTATTTTACAGTTGGATTGTATCACTTTGTTAGGTTACATATTCATGATTTAATTTGTTGTTGCCGTTGTATTTTTTCAGCATTTGTTAAAATTTCTGACCATGAGAATTGCATTAATTGTATTTTATTTCACCTATAGAAGCACATAACGATTCAGAGAGGTTCAGCACTATAAAGTATAATTTTAACTTTGAAAAACGATTAACATTGGTTAATAGTACTAGTAGGCTATATTGTCTTTTGTTAATAGGACAGAACATAATTCTTATCTTTTATACTAATATATATATATATATATATATAAAATCGTTTCTAAAAAAGTCTTTATAATAACGTTGTTTTAAACTTTAAAACGTTCCAAAACACGAAAGTAGCGCAATGTCTTGCCGCGCCACTTCCGGCATCAGACTGTTAGGCTCGCTCTGTCGTCCTCACACGGCTATGACGTATGGTTCTGCAGTTAGACCTATCTCCTTCAATCAGCTGAACAACTTCCTAATCTCAAATGGATACTTGGGATACAAATGGACAATTTTCAATCTGGTTTCCGACCGCATCACAGCACAGAGACAGCGCTCAAAGATAAACGATATTCGGTTAAAAAGTGATACAGGCAAAACATCAACTCTGGTACTACTCGACCTCAGTGCTGCATTTGAACACTGTCCATCATAACATACTTCTTGACAGGCTGGAAAACTGGGTCTGGCTTTCCGGGATAGTCCTAGGAGAGGTTATTATGCGGCAGTGGCTCAGTGGTTCATGTAGGTTGTCTACAAACCGAAAGGTTGGTGGTATGATCCCCGGTTCCACCTGACCAAGTGTCGAGGTTCCCATGAGCAAGACACCGAACCCCAGCTGCTCCCAACGAGCTGGATAGCGCCTTGCATGGCTGACACCGCCGTCTGTGTATGAATGAGTGAGTGAATGGGTGAATGTGAGGCAATATGTAAAGTGCTTTGGTGGCCATTGGGTCTGTTAAAGCGCTATATAAATGCATAATGGTAAATAAAAATGGTAAATGGACTGAGTATAGGAGACCATAAGTCTAAGTGGACATTCATGACATGCGGAGTCCCTCAAGGCTCAATTCTTGCCCCAATCCTGTTCAACCTGTACATGCTCCCAATGAGCCAAATAATGAGAAAGAACCAAATCTCTTACCACAGCCATGCAGACGACACACAGATCTACTTATCCCTATCGCCTAACAATTACAGCCCCATTGACTCCCCGTGCCAATCCATTGATGAAGTAAACAATTGGATGTGCCAAAACTTTCTTCAGTTAAACAAAGACAAAACTGAAGTCATTGCGTTTGGAAACAAAGATGAAGTTCTCAAGATGAACGCATACCTTGACGCTAGGGGTCAAACAACTAAAAATCAAGTCTGGAGTGATTTTGGAGTCAGACCTTAGTTTCAGTAGTCATGTCAAAGCAATAACTAAATCAGCATGCGATCATATAAAAAATATTGCAAGAATTAGATGCCTTGTTTCCAGACAAGACTTAGAGAAACGTGTTCATGCTTTCATCACCAGCAGGGTGGATTATTGTAATGGACTCCTCACTGGCCTTCCCAAAAAGACCATAAGACAGTTGCAGCTCATAAAGAACGCTGAGCAGAACCAGAAAATATGAACACATGACACCAGACCTCAGGTCTTTACACTAGCTCCCAGTTACATTTAGGATTGATTTTAAAGTATTATTACTGGTATATAAATCACTCAATGGCCTAGGACCTCAATACATTGTTAGGTGCATTTCTGCAGATCACTCAGATCATTAGGATCCATCAGCTAGAAATACCAAGGGTTCACTAAGCACGGTGAGTCCGCTTTTAGCTACTATGCCAGCCGCAGCTGGAACCAGCTTCCAGAAGAGATCAGATGTGCTCCTACAGTAGTCACATTCAAACCCAGACTCAAAACACATCTGTTTGGCTTTGCATTTACTGAATGAGTGCTGTGCCACTGTACATACGACTGATTACACCATTTTATTTTGCATCCTGCTTTTTATTTTAAACTGAACTCAAATGGCACTGAGAATTGACCCTCCGCAGGGAGTTTGATTGACAGGCGATCTGACCAATCATAATCCGCCATTTTTGTCCAACAATGCAGTCAGGAGAGTTAGTAGATTAACGTTGGAGGATTTGAACTTGGAACAACGGTGTGTACTGACGTCTTTCCGCGGTTAAAACAACATTCCTTCTAGTTAATTTATAGCACCAAATAAACATTAATGAACATAAGGAACAGATGATCGGTTCACGAGAAGCTTTAACTGAGGCTCTACAGCGATCTGTCAGACACACTAAAGAGCCACAAAAAGATAGTTTAAATTTCTTGATATTTGTACCAAATTTGAAAGTTGAGACTTTTTCATATCAAAAGTAACCTGGTCTGTCAGCGCGTTGTCAGTGTTCTCTCTGCTCCGCGATGTATTTTTCACTGCGTGAGAACATGGTGGGGTGTAAGAGCGGCGTAGCTTGTTGGACATAGCAAAATAGGGCGGGTCTTTGCGAAAGGTCAATTGGGTTAGAGATATGAAACCATGCCGATGGCCTGGGTCTGTGTTGGAGTAGTGAGTTTGACGTGATTAAACTCGAGGTTCTGTTCGAGGTTGATTCCATTCCTAGAGCTTCTGAACAAATCAGTTTTTGGTGTGCGGACTGATGAGGCAGTGAACCTTGAGCTCCTCCTATCTAATTTTAGGGAAAAATCGGATCTATTGGAGACGTCCAATGGATTTTTTTGGGCGCGTCGAAAGAACACCACAGACAGTGTAATCACCATGGGAAAATTACAGAGTAAAACTGGGAGTTGTGAAAAATATATGATACACCAGTGTTTTGCCAAATGAGAAGTTTATTTATGCATCATCTTTTTACTCATGATTAATTTTATAACTATCATATATCTTTTATAACCGTTTTAATTTTCCTTGCTTTTATTTTGTGATTATTTTAATTCCTTTCTGTAAAGCACTTTGAATTGCCATAGTGTATGAAATGTTCTATATAAATAAACTTGCCTTGCTACAGATATCTGTTGCAAGTTTGCATTTGTGTAAGTGCTGCTAGAAATATGTCGGAGGACGAACCTGATCTCACAGGAAAACAAATACATTACGAGGTGGCAATTTTGTATGAATTTATAAAATGTGAATGTACAAAAAACCCATAAAGCTCCTCCTCTAACCCCACCCCTAAACATACCCATCACTGGTGTATGAGCAGTTCGAATGAAAATGTACAAAAAACCCATAAAGCTCCTCCTCTAACCCCACCCCTAAACATACCCATCACTGGTGTATGAGCAGTTCGTATGAAAGTACAAATGAGATTGTACAAAATCATACAAATTAGGGCAAATCATCAAAATGTAAAATAGTTACAAAGTGCCATGTGAGTGAAAGTGAAGTGAAAGTGACACGTGATGGCCAAGTATAGTAACCCATACTTGGAATTTGACCTCTGCATTTAACCCATCCAAGTAAGTGCACACACATTAGGAGCAGAGTAGTGAGTAGTGAACACACACACACTGCAAACGTGGATACACACACCCGGAGCAGCGGGCAGCCTTGAGTGGCGCCCGGGGAGCGATTGGGGGTTAGGTGCCTTGCTCAAGGACACCTCAGTCATATTCCTGCCGGTACTGGAATCGAACCAGCAACCTTTGAGTCACCAGTCCAACTCTGTTACCATTAGGCCATGACTGCCCCCTGTGAGGACTCCGAACGTGCAAAAACTTACATCCGAAGGTATCCCGTGTGAAGTTGACTTCAGAAAAGAGGCGTCTTCAGGCTCTTTATTAATGGGTGAGCCATCTGCTGCTTAAGGAATCAAAACTGTCAGTGATTCACAAATTCAGGAATTACAAAAAACTGAAAGCCCAGAGTTGTGTACATTGGTGGAATGTCTCCCTGTTGCGTGCCAGGCGTTTCCAGTGGTTCATAGAGCGAATCTCCTCCATAAGTAGCTCGTGTAGACTGCTCTGCTCTTTGGGCTTCAGCCCCATCTTACGCTCTGAGGCCTGAGGAAGAGGAAATCAATAGGAAAGCAAAACCTGTTAGCTGAGAAATCTGCAGTTTTAATTTATAATTGGAAGTTTACTTTTGCAACATCAATCAACAAGGATTGGATTAGATGGTGAAAAGTCTCTTCATATAACAAATGGTTGGATTGGAAGGGACTGGTGACATCAGCCAAAACCCTAAAACCGTTTTGGATATGCAAGTTTTTATATGTTGATGAAACTTTAGGACGACAAATGTCTCGGTTACCTGAGATAACGGGAAAGAGTATTGCATCTTTGCTAGACGCTATGGGGAAACTCCCCCTATTCTGAAGCCTTTAATAAAAAATGCAGTGCCACTGCACAGCCATAACAGTGCAGCGATCTGAGTGCGCCCATTGGCTGGTCAGTGGCAACCTATGGCGAAGCAGCGTGTCTGTGCGAACCAATCGCAGAATAACCCGCCGAGAGTGCAGAGCCTGCCGAAAGGGATGGGGCATCTGTCTATAAAAGCAGCTCATATTCGTCATAGGAATCAGGTTTAATTTAACTGAAGCGATGAACGCCAGTCGTGTAGCGACAGCACAGCCATCTACGCAATACTGGTTCCCGCTATATGAGGGAACCAATGTTACGCAAGTAATCAAGATGTTTCCTTTTTGAAACGTTTACTCGTTGAGTCTTTGCTAGACGTTATACCCAGCAAAACAGGGGATTGGACTGTGGACAGAGCCTCCGGAGAGGTAATAGTGGGTTGAGCTCCCTCTGAGGTCAACTCCAACTAGACAAGAGGATTTATGCCTGCAGAGCAGGGACCTCCAAGTTGTAAGATTTCGCCAATAGTGCTGTCCAGGCAGTACTGTTGCATGTGCAACAGACCCAGCGGAAGTACTGACGATGCAGAGGCCATGAGACCAAGCATCCTCTGAAAAGTTCTGAGAGGGGAAAGGGCCCTGCACTAAAAGAAATGGCGAGCTGAGGCGTCTGAGTGCGCTCGTGGGTTAGCCACACCATCATTCAGGCTGAGGCTAGAACCGCTCCCAGGAAAGAGATTTTCTGGCTGGGAGACAGTGAGCTCTTGGCTTAAATGAGTTTGAGTTCTAGGCAGTTCAAATGGCTGAGGAGCACAGATCTGTGACATTAATTCTTCCTCCAACTGGCTCATCTTGGCCCAGTCGTAGATGTAATTTAGGATGCAAATCCCTTTTGTCTCAGGGGGTAAAGTGCTGCATCCATGCACTTCGTAAAAGTGCGTGGGTCCAGGGATAGTTTGAACGGCAGGACCGTATGCTGGTAGGCCACCCCTTTGAACACGAACCCTCAAGAATGGTCTGTAATGGGGGGGCTATGTGGATATTAAAGTGTGCATCTTTCAGATCCACTGAGAAAAACCAGTCCCCTGGGCGTACTTGCGAAAGGATTTGTTTCAAAGTTAGCATCTTGAACGGCCGTCTCGTGAGGGCACGGTTCAGATGTCTGAGGTCTAGGACGGGCCTGAGGCCACCATCCTTCTTGGGAACGAGAAGTAGTGGCTGTAGAAGCCTGACTCGCTGTGGGGCAGGGGAACTGTTTCCACAGCTCCCTTGCTAGTATGCTCATTACTTTGGCGTGGAGGACGTGTGCCACATTACCAAAGTATTGACTATGCCCACAAAGCGGGGCGAATTGGAGCGAATTCTGTTAGTGAATTGGAGCGAGTAACCTCGTGTCACCGTGTCCAGTACCCATTTTGACACCCCAGTGATGGCTTTCCATGCCTCAGCACAGGTTGCTAGGGGCTGAATCATTTCGTGAGACAGTTCGCTGCATCTGGGCAGGGAGCTGACGCCCATAGAGTCTTGAAGCGGGAAAGGTGTTCTTTTTAACAGCGGTCAATTGCATAGGTGCAGGAACTTGAATGGGCCCATAGTTTGCAATTGAAACATTTACTCCAACAGCCGCAACTGAACAGATTGTTTGGAGGAACACTTGACACTTTTTGGAGGATGGTCCAGCCGCAGCGAGACATAAACCTCCTCTCTTCATCCGGGCGGATCAAGATTGCTTCTGAGGCGCAGGGTCCAGCGCTATCTTAGGCCGGGGTCCCTGCCGCTCAGGAGGGAAGCGCACAATTTCTGACATTTTGGCTGCGTGACATTCTCCAGTTTTGTTGTTGCCAGAGTATCCGAAGCATGAGCTGTAAAGGCTCCGCCCTCTTCTGGAAAGCAGGGTGAGGAGCTTCAGCTCATTTGCATTTAAATGGACAAACAAAAACGTTGCGATTTTGCTCACACCCAAATAGTGGCAAATTTGACAAGCTATTATAAATGATCTGTGGCGCATTTTGAGCTGAATCTTCAAACATATTCTGTGGACACCAGAGACGTATATTACATCTTGTGAAAAAAGGGGCAAAATAGGCCCCCTTTAAGTTTTGTTATAACTTGGCTTGATGCTAATGGAAAACATGTCTCATCACAGGAAGTGTTAACGGCTGTACGAACTGAGTGTATATATATATATATATATATATAAATAGACTTTTAAGGTAATCAGCTAACTTGTTGCCGTTTTATTAGATTTTAATATCTAAATGTTACGGAGAAGAAAAATAAACGTTTAGATATCTGCATATGCGATGAACATCGGTTATGCTTGTCATTGCTCATTTCTTTGAAGGTATGTTATGTTTAATGAAGCATGTACAAAAGACCAGAACCAGAAACCGGTTTTAAAGAATGCAAAAGTTGTTGCACATAACCTCCATTGTGTCTTCATATGATATATAAACACATTCTTCTCACCGGTCGTAATTTTGGCCGTAAGCGGATGAATTCTAGAAGAGTCTGGTGAGGGTCTGGCTTTCTCTGGCAGTCTACCACATCCTACGAATGCAAGGATGTACATTTAGGCAAGACATCCAACAAAAATTCTGTCATGACAACTCTCGGGAGATTGGTATGTTCAGAGATGGCATGGTAATGGATATGGCAATGTTAATGTATTTGTTCTTGGTGGAATAGATCTGCTACGCTGCAGCAGAGGAAGTACAGAGACTTTACACTGCCAATAACATTTCTGTGAGCATGTAAGACATGCTGCTGCACATGTAACATACATGAATTAACCACCGTAGCAGATCTATACACTAGGAGCTGGGGAAGGTGTAGGGTTTCTGAAAGTGCGCTGCAACTGCTACCAGCAACACCCCTGAATTTGAATGTTGAGCCGCAGCTCATAGTAACAACAACCAATCAGCTGTGCCATGTAGATAATAATGTGATTGCTACCAAATGAGTCGAAAACTTAGCAGCCTGTGCCAGCTAGAGTTTCATGCCAGAACTACATAATTATTTCGAGTCATTAAAGCAGAATATATTGACAAAACATTTGAAACTGAACAAAGACAGACTGAACACCAACCTGAACTTTCCGTAGTGTGTATCGTCTGCACTGGATGTCCCGCAGAAGCTGGTTGAATGGAGGGGTCTCAGTAGGCAGTGGGCATTTAGTTAAAGTCTTCGCTAAAGGCCGCAACACTACACCACTGCTCAACTCATCCACTAGATCCTTCCATGTGCACATCTGCAGTGTGGAAACGAGAAACATGACTGACACTGAAATTGAGACTTAGACCATGAAAGCTGAGAAGAAAAATGTCATGTTCTGCATTTCCCAACGCTTTTGCTTCAATATACATCTTACATGTATAAAAATATTAATTATTATTAGTATACACACACGTATATGCGTGTATAGAAAAAGGCAATTAAGATTTTTTTTGCATTGCAAGAAATAAAAATAAAGACAGCACAGTTGTGAGTGTTTGTTGCAGTGCATTTAATTCATGCTGATTTTAATAAAAACTACTTGTATTTGGACGAGATAAAGTTAGAGCATTACATTAATACATGAACAATACATGTATTAGATGACATGGGGGAAAAAATATGTATATCGTGTCCATGAATTACTGATACATCCGCACATTTTACTAATTTGTTCCCTCGTTTCACTAAAATTCTGTCCCTTGTTCCACTAAATCATGTCCACGTCGTCATAAGTCTTTTCATTCCTTTGTTTTAAATTCCCCCTGTAGTAAAATGTATCCCTTTAAAACTCACCTTTGATCACCACAATTACATATTTAAAAGTTCCCTCCATGCCTTAAAATGGGGTGTAACTCGACACCCTTGCCTCATTTATTATACGTGGTTCTATGAATATGCAAATGAGCCCCGCCTCCACTCACTCAGCTCAGAGATACACTCGTTGATCACACGTTGATCTGATTGGTTACAAGGTAGTTTGTGACATCAGAAACACCAGCGATTTCAAACCGTGTTTTTGAGACTGTCTTTGGTTCACTGCAGTTTTAAAGGGATAATTCACCCAAAAATGTAAATTCTGTCAGTATTTACTCTCCCTCATGTTGTTCAACCCATAAGACCTTCGTTCATCTTCAGAACACAAATTAAGATATTTTTTATCAAATCTGAGAGCTGGATCACTCCTCCATAGGCTTCTCCAGGGATTGAAACTTGCCAGCCCCGAAAAGTTATTAAAGACATCGTTAAAATAGTCCAAGTGACTACAGTGTCTCAATCTTAAGTTTATCAAGCGACGAGAATACTTTTTGTGCGCAAAAACAAATAAATATCAACTATTCATTTCCTTCTCTGTGGGCCTGGAGTCAGTTAGCGTAGTGTGATTGCGTAGAGCTACGTCACACGTAGGCTCACTATTGGCCGACGCTGGTCATGTGTGTGATGCGTGTGACGTACAACAACAGAAGCCTACGCTGTTACACTAGTGAACTGACTCGAGGCACACAGAGAAGGAAATGAATTGTTGAAATAAAGTCGTTATTTTAGTTTTTTTTGCGCACAAAAAGTATTCTCGTGATAAACTTAAGATTGAGCAACTGTAGTCACTTGGACTACTTTAACGATGTCTTTAATAACTTTTCGGGGCTGGCAAGTTTCAATCCCTTAGAAGCCTATGGAGGAGTGATCCAGCTCTCAGATTTCATCAAAAAATATCTTAATTCGTGTTCTGAAGATGAACGAAGGTCTTACGGGGTTCAACAACATGAGGGAGAGTAATTACTGACAGAATTTACATTTTTGGGTGAACTATCCCTTTAAGGAGAAAATACTCAGCAATGCTGTCGACTTATGAATTTACAAACACCACAGACATATAAACAACAGTAAAAGCTTGATTTTCACCACAGGGGGACTTTAAATCAAAACAAGGGAACAAATTAGTTCATGTACTGGGCTCACCCAGGAATACAAGTGAATGTAAATATAGTAAATGTGATGTTGATCATTTTTTTTCTGAAAGCCCATTACTTACCCAGTTAGTGGTCACTCGTGCAACCAGCTGGGTCTCCGATTCAAACAGTTTCTGCAGACCCTGAGTGTTTTTCCAAATAAAATTGGGAATGAAATAAGTCACACCATCAGCAGGGTAAAAACCCTCCAGAGTTCATGATCCATTTTACAACCATAATAACACTGCACAGAGAACTGTATTAGGTAAACTACAGTAGTCCACATTTCAAGTGGATCAAAACCTTTCATCAAAGTTATACATGAATTTTGAACAATACCCGTTCTTGTCTTAGGACAACTTTGATTAACTTTTTCGATCCACTTCAAATGTTGAGTACTGTATATCTCACTCTCAGACTCACTCACCTTGCGGGACTGTTGAGCGATCTGCAAATACTGGCACAGCTCAACGGTGTGCGAGAACAGACTGGAACACACACTCTTGTAATGCTTGACAGCCAGGCTGGGATCGTACAGGCGCTCCTTACAAACCTATCAGAAACACAACTGACACACATCAGGCCACATCCTCATGCTTTCACACATTCAGACCAAAAGCATATTCGGCTTCTGTGACTGGTCCCGATCCAGTGAGCGCAGAAGACTGATGATGTCAGCACCTGGATGACATCAGAGATGGTGCGGACGGGTCGGCAGGAGCGATCGGCGCTGATGCTGAGGTTCACTTTGGTCATCTGACACACCAGGATCTCCAAGGTCTCACTCAATTCCCGCTCCACCTGTGTCTCCAGACCCCAGTCCAGACTCAAGTACACCAGACGGCCCACAAACTCAACGGCCTACAGAGACCGTGTCAAATCTTAATGGCCATGCTAGAATGAATTACCTTTTTTTGGTGATTATGTATGATCATCCAAACTGAAGATAAACTCTTCGCCTACCTGTTCCTCTGTCTCGATCACAAATGAATTCCCTACCGAAAGATGTTAAAAAAAAAAAAGTGTTTTATTGTATTGACAGTTGTGCCTGCTTACTTACAACAGTGCAGTTTTTTTAAGCATATACAAATATGCTATTAAAATCTTTTTAACTCTGGTCTCATAAATCGAAATTCTATGGGTCAAAGTGTGTCAAGATGGGATTATTAATTTTGGAAATACACCTATAGACCCACAAATCCTTTACTAAATCAGTTTCTTGTAATTATATGTAAACCTGGTAACTTTTGAATGAGATCACTGTAAATGATAAAGAAAGACCCATCCATGAAACAATTAATGTTTGCTTTTACAAAGATATAAGTGCTGGGCAGATTAGGCAAACTGTAGTCCGTCACGGATTACATTACAAAAATTGTAGTTAGTTACTCAATGCAGATTATTAACTTTAGATATTGAATTTTGACTACTTTTAGTTTAGATTACTTTGTCATTTAAACGTATTCTAAGTTATAAATGAGTAATGAAATGCTTAAAACAGAAGTTTTGCCTTCAAGTTTTCTGCGTACAGACATTGTCAAAATGATCTCCATTCACCCCTTTTAGATCCGAGAAAACAAACAAAAACGCTGTATTCTGCTGCCAGGCCATTATGGCGATGAAACACTGGGTTATAGATTGAACACGCATGACGTCATCGTTTTCAGAGATTCACGTTTTTGTTTTTTACACAAAGACCATTTTCAAAAATCTTGCACTTTGAAACTCCTTTTCAAAAGATTGCGTTTTCAGCCTCCCAAAATGCTGTTGTCGTGTAAATGAACGGCCTAAACACATTAAAAGTTTTATGTGAATGGGATTATTGTATATCATATTGAGATGTATGTAAATAAATATAAATAAAGCAACAGCAACAACAACACTAAACGCATTAAGCATTACATTACGCCATGGTTTCCCAAACTGGGATTAATGAAAAACCTGCAGGGGGATTGTGAGTTGATGAAAAAGCTAATCATTACTTAAAATATAAAAATGTAAAATTATAAAAATGTAAAACTAAAATGAATAAATTACTTTAAAATAAAATCGAAATATTATAAAATACTACAATTATGAATACAATTATAAATAATTCACTGACATTGTGTGAATATTTAATCAAGTAACCCCCAAAAAAGTAACTAATCTAGATGAGATTTTACAAACGTACTATATTTTTGGAATCTGATTACATAATCCAGATTACATGTAACCGTCCGTTACTACAGAGCAGCGCTGAGAGACAGACGAATAACTTCTGCTTGTCCCATAACGGTTTTGTTTGCAAAGAACAACGTTACAGCTTGCTTAAATTAACCCAGAAAATTTCTTTAAATATAAATGTTAAAACACAAGTTAGTTAATATAAAAGTTAATTTAAAACCCCTTAAGGTCCCATAGACATACTAAACCTAAACTAATCTTGACAAACTGTCATTTGAAAGCTAACAATCTCTAGTTTTCATATTTGCTGACAGATTTTCAAAATAACAGAGGAGCCGTAATGTATCAATTTGCAACAAGAATATATTCAAACTCGGCATGTTCAGACCTTTATTTTGAAATAGCGATGAACATGAAAAATCATGAAAGATTGGTAGAAACTAGTTTGTTTTCATGCCAAGAGTTCAAAAGATAACACCAATTAATTTTTAGAGAAAAAAAATAGTCTGAAATGTTTTAAATATATATAATAATAGATTCACCATTCGTGATTGCTGCGGCGAGCTATAACGCACATACGTGTTCTTGTTATGCGTTTTATTAGAGGTTGAATTCATATAAAATCTGCCAAACTTCCCATACAACTGCTGAATAGGATGTCTACTTCATAAATGCTAAGAAAATTGTGGAAATATGCGGTTCAGATCACTCAAACCACATGTGGAAATGGAGGCGCCGTTATTAATGGAGTCTGGTTGCCACCTAGTGAAAAAGTTTGGTACTGCGCTTAAACAAAATCTTACTGAACACTCATTTTTTTTATAAATCAACCTAAAATTTGGAACAACTTGTTCCGATTTTTTTTTTTTTTTTTTTGCAGTTTTAGTGTCCAACAATATATTTTATATAAAATATTAATAATTACATTTTTACATCGTATGCTACATTTTCATAAACTCCAACTTTAAATTAACTTTCTGAATTTATTTCACTAAACACAAAAACCTGCCAAATATCTTCCTTAAAAGTAAACGAGACCAATCGTACGCTATATTCAAAAGCATTCTTGAATTACAACCATTTAAGTTCGGAATTACAGGAATTTTCATGTGTGTTATGTTAGGCTACACTTATTTCCAGGCCCAGAGAGTTCTCACCAGCACCACCGCAGCTGGGCCGCAGAGAGACGCTGCCGTCGCGGGAGAACAGCACTCCTCCTGCGGCCTCCGCTGGCACCAGAGTCCGCCTCCACGAGCCCTGCTGCCGGGGCTCCTGAGAGAGGACGGAGCTCAGCTGGAAGCACAGGGCCCAGGCCTGCTCTTCACTCACTGCATGATCCTGGATCTGGAGCATCTCACCCAGAGACATCTGATCATATGCACACATCTGACAAAACTCCATCATCTCCTCCTCTAACAAAACCTGTGAATGTCAGCTTTAAAACGCTGCTTGAATAAAAAGTGTATACTTCCACGATGACAAAAGCTATTATTTTGTTCTTCATATGCGCGTGCTATCACAATTCTCCTATATAATGATAATGACGTAATTAACTGCACCTGAGAACCGAGTCACTTTGATTTCATCTGGAGTGAATCGGTTCGTTCAGACTCTTAATCAACCGGTTCAGGGGCCTCGTTTATAAAACTGTGCTTAGGATCCTTACTCAACGTGTAAGTGCGCCAGAAAGCTAAAAATGGCGTACGCAAAAAAACATTCAGACTTATAAAACCTGCGCAGAATTCACTTTATAAATCCCAGTTAGCGGAAGATTGTGCGCACATGCGTCTCCTCCCCGAAACAACCATATATGGAGCTTACAGTTTTACTATGCATATCCTCATCTGCATATCATTTGCATATGATTATTCATCCACGTGATAACATGTTTAACGGTACGAGGCATTAGGAAAATATGAAATGCAGCTTTGCTGTCACATTAGTTACATTAATAAAAACTAGTAGCCTATCCTTGCCTTGTTTTTGAATAAATAAATCAAATAGTAGCCTAGCCTATATAATAGGCTACATTTCGGAGAAAGTTTTTCTTAATCTTTTCCACTGGCCAAATAGTATTTTTAATTGATTTATGTTTTTAATGGAAACAGATAGACCTTGTTTTGCATTATTTGCACAAAACTATTTTATGAGGCAATCTGCTATTATCATGATAAGCAATTATCTCTTTAGTTAAAACATTAAAACACAGCATGCCAGAGGAAAAGTGTTCGAAAGCATTGCATCCACAACAAATATTTCTATTTATTGACTATAATTTTTTTTTGTAACTTCTCAGTAATGATTTCATGTAATTTAAGTGTTCAACTACATTAATCAGAATGGCATATTTAATCTAAATCTTTACAACAGAAGTAAAACAAAGTTTAAATCATTGTTTTATTTATTTAAACTGTTATTGTGAACATGAACTGTATTTATGATTAGGACTCATAATGAAGATTTACGGTTTTAGATGCATGCGTTATGCTACGCGTCAGTTCCACTAAACACCCAAACGCGCTCGCTGGCGAGGACATTTAAGAAGGGATGGATGTTTGCTTCATGTGATAGGCTTGGTTTGTGAAATTATATTTGTATTATCTTTCTGTATATGTATAATTTTCTGTCTAAAAGTGACCAAAAAGACATTTAACTCCAGCTCACCATCGGTGTCGCCAAACTGCTCCATCTCCAAAATGTTCGTACGCATGGGTCAGAGTTTCCGTGCAGGTGCGCACATTTTCCCGTCAAGTTTGTTTTTATAAATCACAAACTCAAAATCACTCTAAATCGCAACGGTTATAAATGAGGCCCCTGGACTTTGAATATGACTGACATTAATTTAGTGATCAAATGTAGCACTCTTATGGAAATATGATAATTTTTGTCATTATTTAAATCTGACAATTTTTCAAATTGTTAGTCATAAATTAACATTTGTAGGAAAATATTATGGGGTTTCTAATCAAAATATGACTTTCTGTTATAAAACGGGGCATTAATTTCACACATCCACTTAAGAGACAACAGGACTTAAATCGTGTTTATCAGGCAGTCTGGGAGACACAGCACGTGAAATTATACATCAATACTCCTATGAAATATTACATATTATTTGGAAAATGTTACCAATTATTACTCCCATTATAACACTTCTTTTTTCATTAGGCTAAACGTTTCCCCAAGAACACATTGATATGCAAATTAGATACAGTGGCACTGCCCATTTACACGCATATTGAATAAAGTAAAAAGGTATATCAATTAATTCCGTTATATCTTTCATAACATTGTTTATAATCATCTTTATACAAAGTTTGGGTAAAAAAATCCTGAAACCTTAAAATTGATTGAATGAAAAAAAAATCCCATGCATTAAAAATGCCCTTCTCATGGGCATCTAATCATTTTTGACTTCTCAGTCGGAGTTAATTCTCTTAGAAATCTCTGTAAAAGGAAACGTGTGTAATAACTCTGCACACCTGAATATACAGGTCCTTCTCAAAAAATTAGCATATTGTGATAAAGTTCATTATTTTCCATAATGTAATGATAAAAATTAAACTTTCATATATTTTAGATTCATTGCACACCAACTGAAACATTTCAGGTCTTTTATTGTTTTAATACTGATGATTTGGGCATACAGCTCATGAAAACCCAAAATTCCTGTCTCAAAAAATTAGCATATTTCATCCGACCAATAAAAGAAGTGTTTTTAATACAAAAAAAAAAAGTCAACCTTCAAATAATTATGTTCAGTTATGCACTCAATACTTGGTCGGGAATCCTTTTGCAGAAATGACTGCTTCAATGCGGCGTGGCATGGAGGCAATCAGTCTGTGGCACTGCTGAGGTGTTATGGAGGCCCAGGATGCTTCGATAGTGGCCTTAAGCTCATCCAGAGTGTTGGGTCTTGCGTCTCTCAACTTTCTCTTCTCAATATCCCACAGATTCTCTATGGGGTTCAGGTCAGGAGAGTTGGCAGGCCAATTGAGCACAGTAATACCATGGTCAGTAAACCATTTACCAGTGCTTTTGGCACTGTGAGCAGGTGCCAGGTCGTGCTGAAAAATGAAATCTTCATCTCCATAAAGCTTTTCAGCAGATGGAAGCATGAAGTGCTCCAAAATCTCCTGATAGCTAGCTGCATTGACCCTGCCCTTGATAAAACACAGTGGACCAACACCAGCAGCTGACATGGCACCCCAGACCATCACTGACTGTGGGTACTTGACACTGGACTTCAGGCATTTTGGCATTTCCTTCTCCCCAGTCTTCCTCCAGACTCTGGCACCTTGATTTCCGAATGACATGCAAAACTGAGCAACAGTCCAGTGCTGCTTCTCTGTAGCCCAGGACAGGCGCTTCTGCCCCTGTTTCTGGTTCAAAAGTGGCTTGACCCGGGGAATGCGGCACCTGTAGCCCATTTCCTGCACACGCCTGTGCACGGTGGCTCTGGATGTTTCTACTCCAGACTCAGTCCACTGCTTCCGCAGGTCCCCCAAGGTCTGGAATCGGTCCTTCTCCACAATCTTCCTCAGGGTCCGGTCACCTCTTCTCGTTGTGCAGCGTTTTTTGCCACACTTTTTCCTTCCCACAGACTTCCCACTGAGGTGCCTTGATACAGCACTCTGGGAACAGCCTATTTGTTCAGAAATTTCTTTCTGTGTCTTACCCTCTTGCTTGAGGGTGTCAATGATGGCCTTCTGGACAGCAGTCAGGTCGGCAGTCTTACCCATGATTGCGGTTTTGAGTAATGAAACAGGCTGGGAGTTTTTAAAAGCCTCAGGAATCTTTTGCAGGTGTTTAGAGTTAATTAGTTGATTCAGATGATTAGGTTAATAGCTTGTTTAGAGACCCTTTTCATGATATGCTAATTTTTTGAGACAGGAATTTTGGGTTTTCATGAGCTGTATGCCAAAATCATCAGTATTAAAACAATAAAAGACCTGAAATATTTCAGTTGGTGTGCAATGAATCTAAAATATATGAAAGTTTAATTTTTATCATTACATTATGGAAAATAATTAACTTTATCACAATATGCTAATTTTTTTAGAAGGACCTTTAAGGTGTTTTTCATTTCAAGCCTTCATGAACAAATATATATTTTAGTGCTGTGCGTTAAACGCGTTATTAACGGCGTTAACGCAAACACATTTTAACGGCGTCAATTTTTTTATCGCGAGATTAACGCTCTTTTTGGCCTAGCAAACAACATCACACCGGATAGCTAGACGGAAACAAAACAACAGGCACGCCGCACGTACTTGTTTGGGCTTGCGCGCCGGCCAAAGAGTAGTAGGCTAACGGTACGTTTTGAGTGGATGGCGCGAGCGCGAGACGCCGATCTAGAGACGTGCACTCTCAACGCAATAGAGTGCGGCGCGGGACTAGATTTGATGGCCGAGTGCGAGGGCGGGCTCGAGCGGTACTCACTCTGTGTGCGGATACGGGAGAATAAAACGATTCGCGGGACTCCCGCAAACTAGAAATATCTATGAATAAAACATAAAAACTAATACAGTTTTATTCATATGTTGCAGAAAAGCAACAAGAACAACTAAAACAAAATAGAAACGATTTACAGGCCAGAGTTTCTTTTTATAACATGTTTGCAGCGTTGAGGGATGTAGCCAATCACAGACATATGAAGAAGCATCAGAAGCATTTAAAATAGACTCCCCTCACCACTCAAAAAAAACTTTTTGTTCAGTGCTGAATTCTGTAAGCTGGCAAATCCTCAAATTATAACAAACAAAGTGTATATATTATGAAAGATGCATTGTGCAGTCAGCTTCACTGATAATAACAGATGTGTGAGATTGCGATGAACTGATGTCAGCTTTTTAGGAATTATTAAGGGAGCGCACTTTGCGCGCATTCAGTCATGCCAAACCATGCACTCAGTAGCCTGCTTGCTTTTATGTTATAACAGTGGTTTGTGTGTTAATGCTTTAATAACAAATAATTTATCAGGAGCATTTATGCTGATGTGTATGGTGGCGACACGTAGGCGAAAGTATTTGGAGGTAGCCTACAAAAAAAAGAGTGTATTTGCGGGCGGGAGCGGGACAAAAATGTTGCGGGCGGGAGAAAGTAACATAGAAAATAGTTGAGAACGTCAGTTATAACGACTCACGTATTAAAAAAATTGACGGGTTTAAATCGGGCTCGGGCTCATAATTACAGTTTATGTGTCGGGCCGGGCTCGGACACAATGCGCACGGGCTCGGGTCGGGCTTGATTTTTTTGGGCCCGATCTAAGCTCTACAATGGATGACTTCAGACAGAAACACATGGATACCACAGCTAAGAACAAACTTAATGCTGATCCACTTTTCCATGTTGATAAGAGCATTAAAATTAGAAAAAATAATGAGACAAATAGAAATCAAGAGACATTTAGATTAGATAAAAATGTGCGATTAATCGCGAGTTAACTATGGCATTAATGCGATTAAATATTTTAATCGTTTGACAGCACTAATATATTTATATTTAATACTTATATATTATTAAATACAAACTTAATAGTAGTTAAGAGATTAATGTGGTTTGGAATTGGCAAAATGTGCCTGAAAAAAAAATATGATCAGAAAATCAACGCGCTTAATATTTCTGCACGCATTGCATTTCTGACTTATTTTATAAGACTTGATTAAAAACATAAATTAGCTGCTTTTTGGTAGTCACAGACTGAAAGAACACGCTCATAATGAGGGTAAATGGCAATTAATCAGTATATACTGCGCATTATGCATGCTAGCATTGGAACTTTCCACGTCTTTAAGCCCGGTCTAATTTAAGTTTGCAGATATTTCAAGTTAAATGAAATGAAACTGATGGTACTTTTGTATTAAAAACATCTCAATTTTAGAGGGGGCTTCTATTAGCTCCAGAGACAAAAACAAGTCAGATGTACACTTGTAAAAATAGTTTAATGCATGTGATCCGGGGGCTAAATGGGTGAACATTGGTGCTGACAGTATTGAAACAGTTAATTCATTTGTATAAGTCATGGTGGGGAAGTAAAAATTCTGATTCTGTCACATTATTATAGTTGATACATACTACAGACATGATTCTATTCTTAGTCTACATCACACGATTAATCTAGAATTTATCAATATTAATAATAATAATAATAATAAAAAGGTCACACCAAAACAAAGACATACAAACACATCATTCACAACTCTAAACATCATCTCATCTAGTAGCCAGGGACAAAATACAGTATCATGATTAAAAAAAGAAAGAAAGAAAGAAAGAACTTTCTGTACATGGTTATCTTGCTCAAGACCAAAAGGGAAAAACAGCAGATAAAACAAGTTCAGAGAACAAAAAAATAATGTACAATTCACAGGTTTATTTGCGTGTCATGATTACTTTGACTTCCTTCGTTTTGCCTGGGTGGGACTGGCTCCAGTGTTTGATTCTTGAAAGAGTGTGGAAAGAAAAGGTAGATTAGAGATCTCTAGCATAGATGCATACAGGTCATGTGATACACAGCGGATGCTTTCTGCTCTGAACAGCCGAAACATCTTATGCAAGACGTACCGTCAAAACATTACAGAGAGGAACATCCATTATTGGAGAAATTTATTCTAGTATTATCAAATTATAATTTTGTACACATACAGTTTCTATATACATTTATATTTTGAAGTTCTTTTATATAAAAGAATCATGCACTACTTCACCACTAGTCGGCGCTGTTGGAAGCCATCGAAAATACTGGAGCGCTCTATAACCATAATGCATTCTTCACAACACGCCTGTTACTCTTAACATGAGGCATGACCTCGACGACCACAGAGAGTATGTGATCGGGAACACACAACATGAATTGTGTCTTATACTATAATTAACTATTTTGAAGCAGTTGATTGAAGATCTAAGTGGTGCGAATACAGATCCGTCATTGTTTACACTGTTGAAATGTTATACGAAGACGATAATGTTTCTTGTACCATAGTCTGTCTGAATACTCGATTCTGATTGGCTGGATGGTGTGCAATAAAACTGTTTAAAGTCCCCTGTGGTGAAAATCAAGCTTTTAATTTAGTTTATATGTCTGTGTGGTGTTTTTAATATGCTTTAAGACAAACCGTGTGTAAATTCATAAGTCGACAGCATTGCTGAGTATTTTCTGCTTAAAACTGCAGTGAACCAATGACAGTCTCAAAAACACGCTTTGAAATCGCTGGTGTTTCTGACGTCACAAACTACCTTGTAACCAATCAGATCAACGTGTGATCGCCAACGAGTGGATCTCTGAGTGAGTGAGTGAGTGAGTGGAGGCGGGGCTCATTTGAATATTAATAGAACCGCGTATACTAAATGAGGCAAGGCTGTAGAGTTATTTTCCAAGTTATTTTAATATTATTTATTTTTATATATTGTATGCAACTTGTATGCTGTATACAAACCATGAGCACTCAAGGAGAAATCAGTAGTCGCGGCAACCCCTAATTTATGGCTGAGTGCTAACCTGTACCTTTTCCTATGTTAGATGAGGCTGACCCTGGCCTAGCAGATCTTTTCCTCTGTCCATTGTCAGATGCTTCCTCCTCAGGTTCCTTGTCTGTGCGTGAGCTTCGTCGACTAGGACCTTTTGCTTTCTCAGTGGTGGCTCTTGTATCCCTGGAGAAGGAAGAAGGGCATTGGGGTTCAGAAATCAACTGAAACGTTCACAGAGCACGGTCAGTTTGCAGTCGTACAGTCAACTTGTATGCTATATGCACTCTCATTTTCTTTGGGTTTGGAAATCAACTGTTCTCAATGAAGAAAGTTACCACATCTGTCCCCTGTACAACTGAGGAATTCATACTTGCTGTTTTTCCTCATCTACCACAGATAACGTCCGTCCTGTTCATGACCATATTTACTGAAATGGCCACGCTGCCCCGTGCAGGGAATCTGAATCTACAGGTCTGGTATATACATACCTTGGGGCTAAGTTGACGGGCGTCTTTCTTTTCTTTGCCCATCTGTTATAGAAGTGGAAAAACAGCGGTAAACTGCTTTGATGCTGAACAACATTTTTTTCTCCTTGCCCATATTTTGAGTACAGATCAAATAAAAGAATGATTTCATGAATCATTCCATGATTATTAGTGTCATGAGGTGAGCTCATTCAGATTAACCAATAAAATTAATCTTTGATTGAAACACTGAATTAACAAAAGTATAAAACATAATTATGTTAAAATTCAGGTAAGGAATAATGAAAATAAAGGTGAAAAAAATACATTGCAAGTGGTCAGACAGACTTCACACATGATGGTGAACAAGTTTATAGCGTATTGATGACGAACGAGAATTGCATGTTGCCTTACCCTTGTTCTGCTGCAGTGGTAGTAACCCCATGACCTTTAAATAGAGAGAAAAGAAATTAGTTATGTTAAACACTGATTGTGAATTGTATGTTCTATGTCAACTTCAGGCTACATCCCTGGGAGTTTGTCTGAGTCAAGCTGTTAGAAAGCTTAACAAGCTAGTTCGGAATACAATAAATGATTTTGGTCGAGGACTGGATCCAGTCTTGATTACATAATCTTTAATTAGATTAGCATACGCTAAAGCCTAAAGTATACTTCTGTTTTTGTGTGAGCTAACTAGTGCATGTATACAGGGCACATGATGGAAATTTCATCATCAGTACTCACACATGCACTTCCGGAGAGAAATAGCGCAGACAATGAACAAAGAAGAAACTGTCTAGTGTGCATTAGGGGTTGAACAACTTCAGATTTTTTCAAGTCGACATTTATGTGATGACAGTCGAGTCGACTAGTCGCTGATGCATCATTCATGACCAAAAAAGCCTGAACCTCGAGCTGAGACTTGAACGCAGGTTGCCTTGTGCACAGCTATGGCATATGACACAGCGCTCCTACATAACTTATTTTATCAGTTCTTTTGTCTTTGGGTCGTTATATTTCTCACATATTTCTGCTCATTCTAAATCAGATACAGATAAAAGTAGCACAGTAAAGGTTACATTTATATCAATGCATTACTGAGAGAGCGATTGCGTGTGAATTAATTCAGTGTCTCTCTACTAATAGTGAAGCTGTGGGATTTTGTTACTAAGAAAATATATGCTAGAACCTTTTAGTTTCTGAGCTTTTTTATTGATAAATCACAGAAGAGTTTACAGTACATTTCTGCGCTACTGAATGATTCTGTGGATGCGCGATCTGACTGTGATATGCGAGTTATGCGACAGCACTTTAGAACGGCGATTAACTTACCTGTAAAATAGGCTGTGTAATACGTGCATTCACAGACTCAATTTTGAGCATCCAGATGGTATAATCAAACATATCTTATGAAGCGCTCCGAGTATGCATTTATTTTTCATTTTAACAAACGAAGCGTAAAATTGGACTTCAAAGATTTCTTATCCTGTTGCGCCCTCTACAGGCCAAGATCAGCAATTAGTCATCAAGCTTAAAGCATCATGGCAGAGCATTAAAGTTGACTTGTCTGTTCAACCCCTAGTGTGCATGTAATCGGCAAGCGTACCGCACAAGTCCTGAAAAGTGAAGCCAAAGTGCCTAGATTGCCCCCAGATGGTTGGTCCCAGTATAGGTCATAAACCCCAGCCTCTCCACGTAGTCTAATGGGATGTGAGGCGAACTAAACAATAAAATTACACTTAAAAACTACAGAAAATGACAGCAAATAATTTTTTCCAAAAATGTTTTATCACGCTGATGTAAGTTTAGGTGTTCGTTTTTTTAAATAAGTTTGGTTGTAGTTAGTTATTTGATGCTATAAAAACGGGAATGTGACATCATGATTGACAGCTGTGTGATTGACAGCTTATCTGAGCAAAGTAGTCACTGAGGCACCAACTGACTTTTTTGGGAATTTTCAGGAGGAGATTGGAGCTTCAACTTTAATTTCTACATTTCATAACGGTTTATTTCACACCTGCAGTTGCGCTGCAGTAAACTGTCCTAACCGTTTCTGTGGGAGTATGGGCAGGACCTTGATATCGCGGCTTTACTTCCCGCTTACTGCTGCGCAAAATCAGGTCCCAAATCAGCACAAGATGTCAGCGCCATATTGGGATAAGGCTTCACTTTTCTACAATGGAAGAGAGTGAAGTTGCGTCGTCTATCTTTTTTTACAGTCTATGGTGTTCGCGCACACTATCAGATGGAGTGTACTTTGAAAGGCTATGCGTTCAGCCGTATGCATACGCTAATAGTGTGCTTAAAACCCGAAGTATACTTTGGGCTCAAGGTACTTCACATATTACTGCCATTTGCCTGACTTTCATTTGGATGGGTAAAAAAAGATTTTATATTAAAAAAAAAAAATCTTTACCAGCTTGGTCACATGAAGCTTGGTCTTCTTGTGCAGCTTCAGGGAGAGCTGTATAGTTTATGTTAAATAAAATAAAGAATAACTAAGAATTAAAAAAATCATTCATGTTTGACTAGACAACTAATTAAATTACCCGTATTACCGTCAAGCAGTTACCTGAGACGCTAGAAGCATCAACAATTGCTTCTTTAGTTTCGGCGGAGTCGGGTACACTAGTTTCCACCACTGAAGAAAGCTGCTGTTCCACAGAGAGTTGTGGGGATGCTGCTGTGGAGGAGCCAGAAGATGTAGTGGAAGCTCCTGGAGCAGATACAGCAACCGAAACTGTAGGCAAACTAGAGGGTGGTGAAGAATTAGCAACAGGACTGGACAGGTGAAGCACTCCAGAGGTAGAGGCTGGCGGTGGCATATTAGACGTTGGTGTCGAAGTAAGGACTGGAGAAGGAGAGAGCACCGGTTCAGGAGAAGACACTTTTGGAGAAAGTGCAGATTGCTGAGATATTTGAGCAGCTGGAACAGATACTGTAGCAGAAGGCTGGAGTACAGAAACCGTTTCAGATGTAACCAGACAAGAAGCATGTGTTGTGGCAACATCCACAGTTTTTCCTAACTGAGTGGCAGGGGTGCACACTTTTTTATCATTATCACTGCTTGAAGAGACGGTGAGTGCAGTATTTTTGCTTACAACAGTCTGGACTGAACTGCTTTTGGATAAGACTGTTGTTGGTGAGAGGGGACTTCTGCGTGAAACAGCTGTAGCCCCTGGGCTAGAGCAAGCAGGTGGAGAGGCTAAACGCTGTTGAAAGGGAGAGGACATGCCAGAATGTAACGATGACTGCCCAACAGGACTAGGTTTCGAGCCACTGGCATCAGAGACACCAGGACTTGGCTGTTGAGTTGGTGGTACAACACTAACAGAGGAAGCCTGGCTTAAAGGTACTTGAACTTGAAGCTGCCCAATAACAGTGCGGCTCTGCTGAGTAGCAGCTATGCTGACGGCGGGTGAGTTTGTCGGCATAGGTGTTGATGTTGGTGCAGAGGGGGATGTAGTTGACACAGAGGTAGGAGTAAGCTGGATATTGGCAGAAACTATGGGACCAACCATTGTGACAGGCTGAGAAATGACGTTAGTGCTTGATGGTACAGACGTAGCTTGAAATATGGAATACACAGGTCCTGTGATGAACTGTGGACGCGTTTGTGCAGGATTTTGTTGACGAATATCTGGAGGTCTTATGTTTTTATTGGGAACTGCCAGTACCTTGGAAACAATAGCTGAAGGAACTACAGAAGCAGTGTTGGTAGCAGAGCTAATGGGATTGGAGGTTACATAGACTGTGATCTGGTTTTGTTGAGTAGGTGCTGATGAGATGGGCCTTTGCAAGACTGTTTGAGATGGATTTGAGATGGGTATAAGATTATGACTCGAACTTACTGAAGTGTTGGGAATTGAAGTGAGGCTTAACAGCACAGCTTGGTTTGAACTAACGCTTGATACAGCACTGACAGACTGCAGGTTTGCACTGCTACTGGATACAAAATTTGGACTTGATACTGCAACAGATTTAGGTTTTTGATCCGTTTCACTTGTGCCACTATTTGTGCTTTGTGAAACAACAGGATTGGTTTGGTTCTCCTGAGCTAGGGGAGCATGAGGGCTCAATTTCTGCACAGGGTCTCCACCCACTTGAGGAATATTTTGAGATTTCATGGACAAAGATTGGGAACCTGTATTGTCCAATAGTTGATTCAGAGACGTTGGAGCATCTCTAAATGCTGGTGATACAGCAGAGCCAAGTTCATGTTGTGGTGCTGCCCGAGGTTGTTGTTTATCTTCAGCACGCTGTTCAACCAAATTGTTAGGCTCTTGCCGCCTGGGTTCCTGAGATGGCACCCGAGGGCTTGCCATTTTAGGTGCAGACTGCTCTCTTAACTGAACTGGCTGATGCTGCTCTGGCTGGCCATCTCGGACTGAGTCAGCACTGCCAGGTTGGGTTTGCACAGAATTTAAACTCTGTTGCGATTCTCCAGGTCCTGCTGAAGGTAAAGATGCAGAGGTAGTTGGGAGCACTGAGTTGGGACTAACCATCATGTTCTGTGGACTAACCATGATTTGCTGCTGATGTGGAGGTGCTGTCAGGGAAGTTTTGGCACCCTTCTGTCTTCCTGGGCTTGGAGTGGCAGCTTTTTTATTTGAAGCAGGGCTGGATCGTCGACTATTACTGGGACTGGCCCTTTTAGCTTGCCCAACACCAGTCTGTTTGTCTTGTTTTCCTCCAGAGCTTACTATGCCACCACCTGAGGGATAAGACTGTGGGCCATTATTGTTGCCACTGTTATTATTGTTGACAGGAATAGTTGCTAAGCTTGGTGGAGCCTGACCAATTGCTTTAAGGGTGGTTGGGTTAAGACCTTGCTGATCAAAGCCTCGATTGAGGTTTGGCTGCCGAGGTGGCAGAGGAATGTTAATTTTTGGAGGGAAAAGACCAGCAATAGAGGCATTCAGTCTCTCGGGGGACAGATTTATTTCAGAGGGTTCAGTGCTAGGTGGACGGTTGGTTGGAGTTAAAGGGTGGTGATATGGTCGGGGACTGGCTCGGTTAGGGGTTTTAGGGCGGGAACTTTGGGAAGTTGGAGGAGCACTGGGAAAGTGAATATTATGTGAGCTAACCATTGCTGCCACTTGCTGAGACTGCTGTTGGGGACTTGCTCCTGGCTGGTGGGGCACTGATAAAGGCACAGATTTCATTAAATGAGAATTAGGACCTTGGCTGGGAATCATTGGTTGGTTTACATTTCCTGACTGTTGACCACTTTCAAGAGGTCCCCGGTCCTGCAAGCTGTGGTTTCCAGGGGTTTCCTCTGGTGGTGGTGGTTGTCCAACCTCTGAAAGGGGTGTCCTTCTCGCTGCTCCAGTGAGAGATGAATTCACCATGAGTGGCATGCCTCTGGCTTTATCAGGAGAAGGTGGAACGCCTCCATGACCTTGAAGATCGATCATTACAGGCATGTTGCCCGGCTGCGATACAGGCATTCTCTGAGATGGATCATTGGGATTAACTAAACCCTTTGGCATGTGCCCACTTTGCTGTAGCGGCATTCGATTTTTAGCTTCTTGTTGCATTTTAAGCAGCATCATCATTTGTTGTTGTTGCTGCTGATGTTGTTGTTGCTGTGTCTGTTGTTGTTGTGGCTGTGACTGCAGTTGTTGTTGGAGGTTTTGTGGTGGCTGTTGTTGTTGTTGCATCTGCATTGACTGTTGTGAATGAATCTGGGTCTGGGCATGATGGGGTCCTTGTGGTGTTCCAGCTTGACCTTGAGGACCCTGCATACTCTGCATTTGCTGCTGCTGAATTTGTTGATGCTGTTGTTGCATCTGTTGCTGTTGCATCTGTTGCTGCTGCATTTGTTGCTGCTGCTGTTGTAACTGCTGCTGCTGTTGAATTTGCTGCTGCTGTTGCATTTGCTGCATCTGTTGCTGCTGTTGTGGGGGCATGAACTGCATTGGCATTTGCGGTAATGCCCTTTGATCTCCAGACTGACCAGGCTGACCTAAAAATAAAATGTAAGAAAATAAAAAGTGTTATGTATAGGGATGCACCAAAAACACCTTTTCCAGAACGATTCCGATACTTTAATTTTTGGTACAAGCCGATACGGAGTATTGATACCGATAACTGTATTTTCACTGCCTCTGTAATTTTTAAATGTATTGGTTAAGTACCAAAAGAATATAAATCTTATTATTTGGATTAATTTGTTGTTTTCATGCTTAATTAAGCCTGCTAAAATGCATTGTATGAGCTTCTGTTACTATCACTGTTCATTCTATTGCATTCATATTTCATCTTTCATTTAATAGCACATAACATATTTAGAGCTGCACCAGCAGGGCTCAGTGCTGAGGATTGGGTCAGTGGTTCAAATGTTTAGACACGAGTGAAATATCACAACTCTATTCCAATTTTGATATTACAGCACTACAAGCCTAATTAATGTAAACTTAAAACATTATTAAAGTAGGTATTGGAGCATTTTTTGAGTACGAGTACACAAGCACAGTATGCATCCCTAGTTATGTAAAACAATCAAGCATCAAACAAGAGAGATTTGATTATTTACCTGGTCGATTTGCGAATTCAGAGTGTTTGGAGTTAGAGTCAAGGCCAGCCCCTTGATCACTACCCAGCCCTTGCATCTCTACTTCATCCATACCATGAGGCACTGAATCCAGACCACTAAGACAGAGATAGATAAACTTTGTAGTTATTTGCAACTATGCAACAAAGTCATTTACTCTGCTCCAGTGTAAAATCAAATAATAAAAAGCCCTTACCACAGACCATCAGCAGACTGTTGTACTTCTCCTACTTTTGTTTTTTTCTTACGAGGAGGTTTTTTCTTCTTCGGCTTAGCCTGGTTAGCAGCAACCCCACCTGCTCCTTGCTTCCCACCAGGACCAAACTGGCTGGCAGAAATATCACTTTGAAGAAGATTTACTAACAAGGGACTGGTTAATGTCACATCCTTGTTTACTGGAAATCCACCTGCTTGCCCACATGGGCCTCCTATTTGCATCTGACCAGCAAACTGAGGATTGAAGGGCATGCCATGACCAGGAAAATGTCCATTGCCAACCTGTAAATGTTGAGAACCCAACATCCCCTGCTGTTGTTGCTGATTCTGCAGGTCTGAAACCATCTGTTGGCCAATATCAGGATTTCCACTGGTGTCTCCAAGCTGATGTTGATGTTGCTGACCAGCCTGTTGCTGCTGCAGCATCACCTGCTGTTGCTGTTGCTTTTGCTGAAGCTGCTGCTGTACTAAATGGTGATTTCCTGGAAGTCGCATTTGAGGCCCATGCATTCCTAATGCTTGGTTGGGGTTGCCATTAATTGGGATTTGTTGAGACTGTTGTTGTACCATTTGCTGATGGGGTTGCTGCTGTAGCTGTTGTTGTTGCATTTGTGACTGTTGTGGCTGTTGGTGTTGCAGTTGTAGTTGCTGCTGTTGTAACTGTTGTTGCTGTAGCTGCTGTTGCTGTAATTGTTGCTGCTGTTGTTGCAAATGAGCCAATTGTTGTTGTTGTTGCTGATGCTGTTGCGGAGTCATCTGTTGCTGACTCATCTGAGATTGAAACTGTGGGAGATTACCTTGAATATTGGGCGAAGGACCTCTCATCATCTGGCCTGGCATTACCCCAGGCTGACCTTTTGGTCTCTGTATCTGACTAGCTACAATGTGCTCCATCATAGCATTTTGCTGTTGTTGTTGCTGCTGCTGCTGCTGCTGAAGCAATAATGCCTGGTGTCCCGGTCCTCCACTGTGTTGGTTTTGGTTCTGCATGATCCCTTGACCCTGTGGTGGCATCATTTGCTTGGGAGGAGTCATTCCACGTTGGCCTGGATTCACTGGCCTGGACAGGACAGTCTGGCCCCCTGTTTGGCTTTGTACAAGTTGACTTTGTGAGGAAACTACTGCCTGTGTTTGATGTTGGGTCTGTGGTACACCCATCATTTGAGTTTGAAGCCCTTGCTGAGGTTGCCCCATACTTCCACCTGAAGTGGTGCCTGGGGGTTGTGCTGGCATGCCAGTGTGGTGGGTCATTACAGCACCTTGAAGGGGATTTGACTGCATGTGGTTTGGCCCTGAGGCTGAAGACTGGGCACCTATGGAAAGATTTTCAGAGGTGTTGAAAACAAATTAAAGTTGTATAGATAGAAAGTGGACATATCTTCAAATTTCAATAGAACAAAAGCAAAATAAAACAATCCACTTTACATGTGCACATCTTACCGGGGTTTGCCACGCTCTGATTATTTTGTAATTGGGGTGTACTACCTGCTCCAGTGGTAGCAACCTGTCCTTGTGCAAAGTTATGATTAACAGGAGCATTTGGGAACCCCATTGGCATTCGTTTGGGCATACCTGCAAAATAGATATATATCTTCAAATACAGGCAGCCAAATAAATAACAATATACAGGGTTCGTACAGATACTGTAAAATGAAATTGCAGGACTTTCAAGGACTTTTCAAACACTAATTGTAGTCGTTAAACCAAAAAAGTAGAGATTGCACTTATCAAACAATATCTTTAGTATTTTTTAAACTCAAATTACAGAAATAAGGTATCCAAAATACCACTTACAACGTATTTAATAATATATATATAAATACAAAGTTTATAATGGCTATTATTGTTCAATAAAGAATAGTTTATAATGGCTATTATTGTTCAATAAAGAATATTTTATATTATAAAGTTGGCGTACTTCATATCGAGATAAGGTCTGCTGGGGGTAGGGATGGGACGATTACCGGTTTCACTGTAAACGGCGATAAAATGTACTGACGGTTAGTAATATCGTTTAAAATTCAATTATCATTAAAACCGTTTTGATTATCGTGATTTTAATAACTCACTATAAATCCTGTCAAGCCAGCAACAGTCTGACGCAGGCGCGCAATGTTGGGGTTTTTCTTTTTCGAGAAGGAATGGCGGAAGGCAGTGACCGTGTTCGGGAGATTTTTCAGCCTTTTAAGAGGACCAAATCTGAGGTGTGGTCATATTTTGGCATTTACAAAAATCCTGAGGGAAACTTAATCAAGGATGGTCACTCTGTCTGCAGAACATGCTCAAAAAAAGTTGCTGCGATAGGGGTAAAGTTAAACACTTCAAATCTGCGGAGTCGTCCTGTGTGACCATCATCCACTGTTGTAGCGAACGCAAGGCAAATTAACTTTGATCTCAATACTAAAACTACGTCTGGGAAATAATTGGGCACAAAATGTTGTTTTGTGTTGAAATATTTTATCTCACTCACTTGACATAAAGGTGAAGCTTCCGCGAAGAAAAGATCGCAGCAAGTGGCTTTGAGCCAAAGATGAATGAACAAGTTCAAACAAGACTATTAAGAGTGACATTTAAGAGATAATAATGTATATTCCTTGTACACTTATAACACCGATTTTTTTTTTACCACATAATTACAGGGACATATTGAATAGAGATTAATGACTCTATTGTTAAATCCATTTTGTACAGCGTACAAAACTCGTCCAGACAAGATGATCACAACAATATTATCAAATTCTGTAAACAATAAATCAACTCTGATTTAATTTTCAATACAATCAAAAAAGGAGACGCAAGATGACAAGTTGTATTTGAATGAAATGAGAGAGCGCGTCTGTTGTGAATGTGATACATGGATGTGCGCGCTGTTATATTGTATGTTGCTATTGACGACAGTCATAAATGCCACAGAATAGAATCTTACTTTCAAAAGTGCATAGAGCTGCTTGTTGTTTGTTGATTCTCAAATATAAAACTTGTTGAAATGTTTTCAGTGTGAGAATCAGTTCTTTTTTAACACTTTCATCTTGTTTTAACAAAACAGTGATAATATTGATAATCACGATAATTTCGGTCACTATAATAGTGATATGAATTTTTCATACCGTCCCATCCCTAGCTGGGGGTTTATCAGACGGGCTGCTTTTTCGAAAAATGACATTTCATATATATTGTATTTAAATAAGTTTTTAGTACCTCTTCGTAAATATGGGTGTTTTCAAGAGTTTTCCAGGACTTAAATTTCGAACAGTCAACTTCAAGTACTATAAACATCTTGTACAAACCCTGAATATAATATCACTTTTACATTAATCAGCCAAAACATACCTCCCATACCACCTTGAGAAACCTGTCCATGTTGAGGAATGCCCATAAAGCCAGGTTGAATGTTTCCTGGCTGTCCCATCACAGCTCTCCCTGGAGATCCAACACCTTGTGGGAACCCCTGGGGGGTTGTGGGACGTGGACCAAGTTGCCCTTGTCCCTGTCCCATCATTGGAGGAGTTCCAGGTGAGCCCTGTTGGAAAGGAGATGACGACGACCCAGGGGACTTAGCTGCAAGATTGCCTTGCGTGGCAGAGGAAGGAGGCATAGGAGGAGGTGCTCTTGAGACGACTACACCTGGTGCTCCCTGAGGGCCTTTGGGCTGAGGGGTGGCAAACTGGTTTACCCCTGTCTGCTGTTGCTGTTGTTGCTGCTGCAACTGAAGTGGTGTCATTGTATTGAAAACCTGTCCAGCCTGCTGGCTTCCAAATGGATATGGTGGTGGTGGATGATTGGGGGTCTGAACCGATGCCAAAGAGGGTGGACGCTGCCCCATTTGTGGCTGTGGGGGGGCTTTCCTCCAACCTGGTCCCATGGGACCCTGGACAGGTGGTGGTTGGAGAACACCAGAGGGCAACTGGTTCCAGCCAGGAGGTACAGGCATCTGGTTAGAGGGGTTGAAAGGACCACGTGCACCACTTAGTTGAGCCAGCTGAACCTGCTGCTGTTGTTGGTGCTGCTGCTGTTGCTGCTGTTGTTGTTGTTGTTGTTGTTGTTGTTGTTGAAGTTGCTGTAGGGCTGCTGGATTTAACTGTCGATTTGCTTGCATGGCTTGTATGTGATGTCCCTGTGGGCCTAAGTTGCCGAGTGGAACATGCCCCACTTGAGGATGCTGGAGTTGTTGTTGCTGTTGCTGTAAGGCCAGCCCTGACAGCATGGGGTCCATTGAGTCTGAAAAGGAAAGTGAAAGATTTTGAAAGATAAAATGAGAACTACATCCCTGTTAATAACACTTTATTTTGCTTTGCACAGCAACCGTTTACCCACAAATCAACCTTTACTTTTAAATTTTGATTAATATCCGTGTTAGGTGATCTGGCAACAAAGGAGTTCCTACTCACCTGTAAACCAACAGCTGCAGTATGGCTTTAAACTTCATGTTCAACTTTAAGTGTGGTATAAAGGAAAAAAGTATTTTTTTTTTAATTCGGTGAGTGTATTCTGACTAACTTAAACACCTCTGAATGGCCACTGTGTCTCAAGAAATCAATCTGTTTGATTTGTGTTCAATCGGTCAGCAGAGCGGGCACCTTTAGATCCAGGCCTGATCAGGTGCTCCTAAATATTTTTTCACAGTCACACGCAGTAATTTTCAGACGCAAATGGTCACACTGTAGAGCCTTGGAAGCCATTTTTTTCTAAGTTTCAGTGATATCACAACTACAGCATTTGCCTTTGTAGGGCAGTATGGAGCATAAAAACAGGAGTCATATCATTGAATTAACAAATGTGTTTTGGAAGTTAAAAGCATTACCTGTCTGTGAAGGTGGTCTTGGTGCTCTTGGTTGCATCTGTCCTCCACTATTCGGTACCATTCCCTGTGGTGCCATATTAGCCCCAGGGGGCATCATGGACACCGAAGGGTTATTCATTCGCATTCCAGCTGAAAAACAAGCATTTCTTCAGCAAACATGTGGCTAATTAGGGCTGGGTAAAAATATCGATTCATCAATGCATTGCAATTATTTGTTTCTCAATTCAATATCGATTCATCAAATCCTATGAATCGATTCAGCCCAAGGGCCAGTGGCGGTGCTGTGGATAACACTCTAGTGAGAGCGTTCAGCGTTGTACAAGACGCGCTTTACCAAAGCAGCAAGATGACGGACAGCAGCTGCACTCCGTTCAAGCACCGCCAACCAGGGACGTCGTTAGGCCCTATTTTAGGGGGACTGAAGCTACCCCAAAATGTTCCAAAGCCCCCCCCCCAAATGATTATAAGAACAACAATAAGTCTCCGGGAGTCTCCCGCATATTGATAGCAGCTCCCTGATGTACGAAAATTAGTTAAAATCTCCTGAAATCTAGAGCTCGCGAGCTCCAAACAGCGTAGCTCGCGCACGACAGAGGAAGAGTCCTTGCGTGTGTTCAAATGTGCGCGCATGTGCCTCACGAAGCGCTTTTTTTTATTTTTATGAGTATGCACATTTTTTGTTTCTGTTTACATTTCTTTTATAACTTGAATTTATAGGAAGAAATATACTTTCTATTACAGTTACATGCACTTTGGAGGTGTTAATAAAGCACCTGTTTGTTACAGTTGTGGTTTGTATTCAACACATGTACAAGTTAGTTCTGCAAAATAAATGCTGGGGTTAATTTGTTCTTAAAGGTACTGAATTACTTGTGTATTTACTAATTATTGAATCGATATCGAATCTAATAAATCAATATCGAATCGAAATCGAATTGAATTGTGAAATTGCTAACAATACCCAGCCCTATGGCTAATCCTTAAGACCTTGGTTAGTTTTGTTCAGGCATGTTTAATTAGGGCTTGAGCTAAACTCTCGGAGCAGGATTGAAGTACACTGTGTTAAGATAATCACTTGTGCATAATTACCCTGGCCCTGCTGCAAGGGGAAGCCAACATCCATTCTCATTTGACCTGGTGCACCAAGGGGTCCATTAACCCTTACTTCTTGACCTCGGATCTGTCCAACCGCAACGTTGATAGCACCTTCACCTGTATGAACCCGTCAGACGAATCAACACATTTGCTGATTGTAGAACAAAGGCTAAACTCACACTTATATGTAATAGAGGGTGTTCGCGTGACGTCACAGTCGGAGTTACTGCAGTTACACACACTGAGTGGCAAAAAAACTGAGCGGCAGCATTGGTTTTTAGTGTGAATGCCGCGAAAAACACACAAAACAGGAACGAGCTTTGAGGTTGACTGTACAGCTAGATTTGACAAGAAATCTGAGGTCAATTTTTACAGCATAGAGAATCAAATGGCAACTCCAGGCAGAGAAAGGTGGATTTGCGGTTATCATTTTGTGTCAGTATATGCTGAATTTAGGGGTAAAATCATACCCTATTTATTGTATTGTTATATATTGTATTGACAACTCATCAATTAAATATTTACCATTGTATATTCTGCATAATTGGATGTTTTTAAATAAACACTGACAAAAAAACTATTTATTTTTGTATTTATATTAAAGCGTACACAGCAGGGCTGGACTGGGACTAAAAATCGGCCCGGGCATTTTGGCCCAGACAGGCCCACTACATATAATCATAAACACAACCGATCTTTTCACACCCCGAATATGTATACTAACTCCTATTAAAACCACTAATGACATGTAGCCTAATGAGTGAGTAGGAATGAGTAAGAGTTAATAGATGAAATAACTACTAATTGTAAAATACAATCGAACTACTCCACAATGATGAATCCTAAAACAAGCTATAAGCTGCATTGGCATAGCAATACCAGTGTTTGACACAGGATTTTTGGTTAATCTGTGGTGGGTGGCTCCCTTTAGGGGGGTTCGGGGGGGAATGTGAAAAATGTGTGCTTTTTATTGCTAAATTCATCAATCTGGTGCACTTTGAGAGTTAAAAATTAAGAGCTCCAACCCATAATCAGTGTGCAAATTGAACAAAGAAAAACTCAAAACTCTTTTAGCTGTGATAGTGTCTGTCTGCATTACATTACTACATAATAATAGTTATAATATTAATTCCATGACAGTAATAGCCATATATTGTAAAACAAATGCACTGGAAAAATAAAAGCAACTTTCATAATTAGTTTTGTACTAATTTCTATGCTTGAAAGAGATAATCACATGATCTTTTATTTTGGCGGAAAACATGGTTTACAAACGCGTCTCATTACAATTCTAGTAAAATGAGTAATCGTCAACTATGCCGATGTGTAAATAATGCGTATCTGGGTAATGGGTTCCTCACTCATCGCCTCAGTGTTCTGAAAGTGGCCTAGTTCTGCTCACCACAGTTCTCTACACTCACTCATTCTCTCCTGATCCTCCTCAATATCCTCATCAGACACTTGAAGGGCCAGCTCCTTTTCACACTATTTCTCTGCACATTCCTTGCGTTTCTTCTCCATCTCTGAGTATTTTGACAGATACACTCTGACACTGCACGCTCCCTCTAAGCCCAAAGGGGGAGGAGTTTAAAGATGTGATTGGACCACCCCAGTGCCAATCAAGAAAAGAACCAATGGGCCGCTGATCTATGTGTTTCATGGTTACCTGTTAAAAAAAAACCTACGCTGACTTTTTTTGTCCAATGCATTACACCGGCACAAAGATCTCAGCACCGCCAATTAAGCAAAACTAAACGAATGGCCGCCGATGTACGAGTATTATGGGCCGTTTAGACATAAATATATTTTTTAAAGAATGATCTGTATCAGCCCAAAAAGCACGTCGGCCCACCGGGCAAATGCCCGGTATGCCCGATGGCCAGTCCAGCCCTGGTTCACAGGCAAAGTTGCTTTATGCATTTCCCTGGCGTCAAAATCAGGCACATATAAATGTCAGGAAACACGATTCCTGCCTGTATTTCAATATCCATGAATCACTGGATCTTTGATAAGTTGCAAGGAACAATATATCAAGTCCAACCTTCGGTTTAAACAGATAATCGTTTGTTTTACTCGCGTTTTCGCAGTTTCCCGTATTACATCCAGTCACGCAGCAGCTTTTTTGCCACTCAGTCAGGTTGAGGGGGGCGTGATCCGCCGGGAAAGTGATGTCATACCCTCTATTACAAAAAAACAAAGCACCAATAAGGTCAAAGATGAATTACAAGTGGTTTGGATGAGCCAAATGTACCTTCAATCTGCACAGAGAGGATGCCCAGGTCGCGCAGCTGCTGCTGGTTGTTTTGAGCCAGGAGGCGCAGTCGCTCGGCCGCCTCTCTGGGGATGTTGAACGTGACCCGCACACTGTTCCACGGCTCCACACGCTCGGGCTCCAGCTTCTTCGTACCTTCATGAGACAGAGTGGAGGACAGGAGAAATATAAGCCAACGGAGATGGGGGGAAAAGAGCATAAAGACCCCATGAAAACAAAACTGGAGTTTGGGTCTTACAAGATATAAAACTGCACTTGTCAAGCCATTTCATGAAAAGGAACCAAAACAGTACTAAACTGCACATATACTAAACACTGAGCAAACACAGCATTAATCTTTATATTTTAACAAACCGCATTTAAATATAATCTACAAACTCTAAAAAATATAATTTTCTGGGTAACACTTTAGCAGATGTTAACTAATGAACCTCGCACAATAATTGTAATGTATTAACTAACATGAACTAATCATGAGCGATACATTTGTTACAGTATTTATTAATCTTGGTTACTGTTAGTTAATAAAAATCCAGCTTATCATTGTTTGTTCATGTTAGTTCACAGTGCATTAACTAATGTTAACATATGCAACCTTTGATTTTAATAATGTATTAGTAAATGTTGAAAGTAATATTAACTAAGATTAATAAATGCTGTAGAAGTATTGTTCATTCTTAGTTTGTGTTAACTAAGGTAGTTAATAAATGTTAAAGGTGCAATGTGTAATATTTAGGAGGATCTGTTGACAGAAATGCAATATCGTATACATAACTATGTTTTCAGTGGTGTATAAAGACCTTACTTAGTGAACCGTTATGTTTTTATTACCCTAGAATGAGCCATTTCTACTGTATCTACACACACCGCGGGTCCCCTTACATTGAAATGCCACCATGTTTCTACAGGAGCCCTAAACAGACAAACGCATCCACAATGATGAACAAGTAACAATAATATTCGCAATAGCATATTGGTTTACTAAATTATAAATTAAACATCATTTCTTAATTTATCTTTGTAAAGAACCCTTATTGTTTAACTGGCTACACTCAGCGGTCTCAGATGACGACATCACTTCCTGTCGGCCACAGTAACTTCTGTTGGTTGCAATTCGTAACCTCACCACTAGATGCCGCTAAAAACCACACACTGCACCTTTAACTAATGAACCTTATTGTAAAGTGCTACCAATTTTCCAGTAGAAATGCATCGTTCTCATTAACATGAATATTAATCGAAGTTTCAAGCCAAATCTTGACCTAGTAAGAGCATATCAGGCATCCCGTTTAAGACTGTGTCCAGCTTCTCCTGAAAGTCCTCATCATTCATGTTCCCTGTGAAAGCAACATAGATTGTGGAGTTTGTCACATCGTCTCCATCCTCCACTCCGGAGTCGTGATCCGTGAGCGAGATGCCTGGAGGAGTTCGAGCCTCCCGGGAGCCGTGCTGATCCGCCATAGCCCTTCACCAAAAGAGCTGTGTGGCCTCTGGAGACTGAGACACTGCTGAAAGAGAAACAACAAGGTTCGTCACCATCCGTGAGAAACCCATCCCATCGAATAAAGGGAAATAATATACTTTCCTTAGACCTTGAATACACTTAGATTCTATCATGTGTAAATGCTGTTGTTTTTAGCTAAAAGAATTGCATCACTGTTTCCACAAAAATATATTAAAGTGACACTGAAGACTTGAGTAATGATGCTGAAAATACAGCTTTGATCACAGGAATAAATTACACTTTACAATATATTCAAATAGAAAAGTTATTTTAAATTGTTCTTATTACACGGCTCTGTGGGATACTTGATTCTGATTGGTTAATCACGGCATCCAGCGGTAAGTTATTCCCAGATAACCACCACTGAAAACAGAAACACGGGCTCATCCGGGTTCCTGAAGTCAGCAGCGCTATACGCTTGATAGAACAGGGGTTTTTTGGTGGAAGTTTTGCGATTAGTGAGCTAATAAAATATTAAAACTCAAATCAATATCAATTTGTGTACAGTTATTTAATTATGCCATCCAGTATCGTGAACACGTTCTCTCTCGTTTCACACAAACGCAGATGCGGCCATTTTGCGACTTATTTTGTACACTGTTGGATTATAAAATACAAACAGGTATGATTTTAAAACAGTTTAATATGAAATCAATATCTCTGATCTCCGTAATTATTTATGTGGTGAAATGCTGTATACCGTGTGACTGTATACCGTATTTCTTAAATATCCGTCCAGTTTGAACTTGCCACGCTAGCAACTGCTCTCTCCGTGATCAATATTTCATGTCTAATTATTTAATTGTGGCAAGTAGCCATGTAATAAGCGGGATAATGCACATCCGTCCGGTTGTTATGTCAGAATAAACCCCCTTCAGGCCGATGCAAGACTCCTTCACATTGGGGGCCTCATCACCCTGTCAGGGTTTAATTTGAGATAACAACGGCCGACTGTACAATATACCATTCCCTTACGTGATAATATTTCACAATATTACGGTTTTACTGTATTTTGGATCAAACAAATACAGTCTCGGTGAGCATAAAGTCCCGTTCACACTAACAGCACAGGAATCGAGGAGTCCGAATTCGCTCATTTGTTCACTGATTCTCTAATCCCTACAGCGAGGAATTCGGACACTGGTGTATTACACTGTGTGTCAGAGAGCTGGATGTGTCGCGGAAACCACTGTCACATACTTTTATCCTGCATGTAGCTTATATAGAAACAAATGACAGTCATAGTGAAAACAGTTTGTAACTATACAAACCTCCACGCATGTATCGGATTTAGGACCACATTTGTGAAGTGGCTTGAATCAGAATCGAAAAGAACAGGTTCATCTGGGATTGTGCCGTTCACACTATCATGACAAAAACAGATCTGAGTCACATGTGGATTTGGGCCTTAGGCTATTATTAATATTTACCTGTTAATTTACATTACATTTACATTAGTTATATTATGAAGAAACCCGGTTAAGTAGTTTAATGTGTCCTACAACCATAAGCAGCCTTGTAATTGTAAAAAGTACTGTGGCGACACTATGGTATAGAGATGGTATTATCTGATACTTTGATAAACACACAACGTTTCTTAACCAAATAACATATCAGCCACTCAGTGAAACAACAATGACACTTTATGATAACTCCTGTGACACTTCTAGTGAGATGTCAGATATTGGTATGAGGTGCTTTCAGAAATACAGAGAGGAGTTTCACTGCAAACTGACCACACTGTAACCGATAAATATCTATTACACAACACCTAAAATATTATTGTCCTTGCAATTAGTGATGTCTTCACTCAAGAGCTTCATTTTGGGTTATTTCTCTAGCATTAGCATTAGCCATATCAAAACAAAGACAAACCACATCACTTAAGCGCAAGACAAACAACACAACATTATAACGACTTTAAAGCTCATATCTGGTACGTGCAATCCTAACAATAACACCGTGACGAACACCTGCATTATTATAATGAGTTTTCCTCACTCGGGCTAATGCATTAGCTACACAAACACAGAGTCGCTATCACACTAATAAAAAGGCTGTTTCCTCCGTGCACTGCGCACACCTACGAGCTAATTTCATACTAATGTTTCTGTGAGGTAATGAGGTGGTAAAATCTCACCGTTCTCAGTCCATCAGGAGTGGTTTTACTGCAGTAAACAGGTAAATGCTAGCAGACGCTAACGGCGCGCTCTCGAGGCGGCTGTGCACGTAAGTTGAGCGCTGTGCGTGCGCGCGCCCGGTCTATGGTCCAGTAACGGAGCGGCTCTGATCACAGAAATATCGAGACAGAAAAATCACTGGTCCAAAACACGAGTGACCGAAGGGGCGGGTCTAGATGACCGGAAGTGAGCGATCGCCAGAAAGACACAGGTTCCGCTTCACGAACTCATTAAAAGATATAACCTTTTTTCTTTTTCGGAGTAGTGACCACTTTGCTGAATATGATAACATCTTCATTTTTCTGTTAAAATAAAATTTTGCATTTGCATTGCAGCTTCATGTATATACCATACTTTATACACGAAATAAACAAATATCTCGATGCATTTTCTCGACGGTTATCAATAGTTTTATAATGTTAATCGTTTTTACGTTATTTTATTATCTAATTTCCTATCCTTTTATTGATTTGCTTTTAATTTTCTCAATTAATTCACTAATATTACTATGTCGTTTTTAAAAAAGGATGTTGTGACGTTGTGGGGACTTTATTTTAATTAAAGAATAATTTAATTTTAGTCGAATGTATATCTATACTACACTATTTCTTCCAGTGGTTGGTAGCATGCATAAGCAATTCTAGCATATTCAAAGCATTGATTATAGTATAGGAGGCACAAAACAATGAGTTTGTAAATAATGCAACGAAACGACACATAAATATTTATCTTATCACACAACAGTGATGCTGTTACAGTGCAATTGTTCATTTGGGAGAAAAACACACATAAATGCTAGTCAACTGATTGTCTCTCAGAAAATATGTGCAGCAAACATTCAAGTCATTAATTTCACTGTTTTCACATAAAAGAGACAACTCATTAAAATTACATCAGCAAACTGACAACCAGAATTTAAAAATAAAAACTGTTGAAGCAACTATGGTGTATATTAAATAGCATGTGAAAGATTATGACACACACAACTGTAGGAAAATCCATCTTATTTGCTTCGTATTACAATTTAGCATCATTCATTTTAGATAATTTCCTTGGCTAATAAAATAAGACTATAAATTTACCACCAAACCCTCTAATATAATCAATATATATATTATACAACATCATTCATTTGTAAACAGCAGCATTTACCCTCTCTGTCACTGCAAGAATGTCAGATTCACTTTCATTCCACCTTCATGTAACATTTACTCACGTTTACTTGCAAGACTTCATAGATCTTGTGAGATTTGGAAAAAGAAATCCATTTTCCTTTCCCTAACCCTGGAGTCATTCGGATAAGGCATAATCCCAAACGATCCTCAATGAGCTAGTAATTATGATAATAAAAAGACGATGAAATATACAGTAGGCTACAAGTTGAAAGTTTCGACACACTTCAACGAAAATGTTTTTTTAATATTAAAATAATTTTGATGTAAAGTCTTATGCTTAACTGCTTGAAATGACTTTTCCAGATGGATGAATTACAGCGGAGAGTGAAGGAAAAGCAGGAGCATCTCCAACACGGGTTATTTACTGTTTTAAGGACCCCAAGATGTACTTCATGAAGGTTTGTTTTTTTCATACAAGTGAGCTAAGCTGAACACTAGATAAAGAAATGCGCTTAAATATTAAAATGTCTTTATTTTTTAGATAGAGCTGCACGATTAATTGTTAAAAGCGATCCCGATTCAAACACCCACACGATTTATTTTCCTACATGACGATGATGGATCTGTGACTATTAAACCTCTGACAAGTAAATCGACAGAGTACAGAGACGAGGTCCAACTACTGTCAACCTGGTGTTCATCAAACAATCTACTGTTAAACACAATAAAAACTAAAGAGATCATTATAGACTTCAGACGAGACAGCACAGCCCACGCCCCACTCCACCTGAATGGTGAATGCGTGGAAAGGGTCTCATCTTTTAAATTTCTGGGAGTGCACATTACCAAAGACCTCTCTTGGTCCATCAACACTAAAGCAATAACAAAAAAGGCCCAGCAACGACTACACTTCCTGAGGAATTCTCAGGAAAAACCATCTTGAACAGAAGTTGCTGGTGTCCTTTTACCGGGCAATCATTGAAAGTGTACTCACTTATTGCATCATAGCATGGTATGCGGGATGTTCGGTGGCAGATAGGAGGGCTTTGCAGAGGGTCATAGGTTCAGCCCAAAAGACCATAGGGTGCCCCCTTCCCTCCCTGGAAGAGCTGGCCAACTCCCGCTGCCTTAATCGGACTAGATCTATTCTCAAAGACACTGTCCACCCTGCACACCACCTGTTCAACCTGCTTCCCTCTGGCAGGCGCTATAGGTCAATGAGAGCACGCACTGCCAGACTAAAAAATAGTTTTTTCCCTGGGCCATACGTTCACTGAACAAACAATAACCCTGTGAAATAAAGGAAATTCCTCCTTTCACTATCCTCCTGTCACGTCCACCCACATTACCTCTAGACATGATCTCATCTTCGAACATTCTCTTTTTTAATGCTGAAACCTGCTGCTATGTCGAAATCTGCTGCTATATTATACATATGTGTGTGGGAGGGTGTGTGTTGTATGGGAGGGAGGGGAGTAAGGGATGGGGGGTGTTTGTTGCTTTCTTGTGTGTGTTTATATTTATCTATTTAAAGCACTGATCTGGAGTAGCTCTTGAAATTTCGTTGTGTTAATACACTGTATTTATGCAATGACAAATAAAGCTTGAATTGAATTGAAGTACGATTCAGATCCGAGTCGGTGCTGTCCTAATCCAGAGAGAGTTATCATGTTACATGAAACAGCTTATCAACCACAGTTTCATTATTTCTGTGTTAAAATAATTCAAATTATCACAGAAGTATTGTGGTTAAAGTTTATAGTTTGCATATAAACGCTGATGTAGTGATCAATTAACATCATTACACCAGTAGGTGGCGACCAGAGACTGTTAAAAATGTATTTGAATAATTCATTCAAAAGATTCGTTCAAAACGCTGATTCATCCAGTACGGAAACAAGTGAAGTCTTTATGAGCGATTCATTATGAGTGTGCAGACTGATCGATAAGATGAGATTAAAGTCACTGCATAATTCTCATGCCTCCTTGTGTTTTACAATTTTGATGACTTTACAATAACTTCACAATGAAGAAAATATCAATAAATAACGAGTAGTTATGTCCAGAAGTGTTGACAGGCACTGTATGTGTCGATCGGAGCAGTTTTCTCACACAAGCGGACTGAGTGAGAATTACACGCCAGTGTCACGAAGAGTACATCTAGAAATCATTAGGTAAAGGATGAAAAAACACGGCAAATTTCTTTCTGCCTTTCACAAGCTGTCATCATCATCACGATCATGTGCGCATGCAAGCTGCGTTTCTGTGTTTGCGGCTCATCTACTTCATCATCATCAGGAGAGTTAACTCACCGTCCTCATAACTCGCCCATTTTAATGCACAACCAGTATGACAGTGCAATCCCGTGTCTATCTACAAGCTCCCGCGGTGTGTGTGTGTGTGTGTGTGTGTGTGTGTGTGTGTGTGTGTGTGTGTGTGTGAGTCTAGGGCATGGACATGGACAGCGCGGAGGCGTCGCTGCTGCGCGGGTCCTTGACGCCGATGATCAGGTCGTTGGTCCTGCGGGCTCCCTCCACCAGCGAGATGATGTCCACCTTCTGCACCTCGTGGCCCTTCTGGCTCAGAGACGCCACATCCGCCGGCAGAACGTGAGCTGCGCACACCAGAGACGAGTTACAGCGCAACTGCACCCCGAAAACCACATTCATATCATCATTGCTTTCCACACACTGGACACTTTCCACATAAAGATACAAAACAGGGCTCTTACATTTCAGATTGTGCTTAACCCCTGAAGAACTTGACCTCAGATTTGTATTAGCATTTTATACTCTCTGTGCATATGATGTTTACATTATGTTACCAAAATACAGCGTGTGTAAATTCTGTAAAAACAGTTTAAAGCTTGTTATTTTCAAGCATCAAAATTGAATCTAGAAATTTCATCATATTAAAAAGCCAAACGTTGGTTTGCAGTTATTGATTTAATTCCATATATTAAAATTAGTGCTGGGACACCATTAATTGCGATTAATCGCATCCAAAATAAAAGTTTGTGTTTACATAATTTATGTGTGTGTACCGTGTATAATTCATTTCCCTTCACCATACCTAGAGATTGTCATAGCGTTATTTCAGTTCGGATAATAGCTGGTTTGATTTACACTGAGAGATGATCTTATGGAAAGTTCCTCATGCCAATCTCTAGGTATGGTGAAGGATGTGTGTGATGATGTGGGATATTTTAACTCCAAAGGCCAAGGGAACTTTATCAGGATGCATATTATCCTGGATCCATGAAATAACTGGCCTTTAAAAATACAAATCTGCTGACTCTATGGGAATTTAACATAGGGGTGTACTGACTTATGCCCCCTGTATTTTAAGGAAGAACATTTATTTATTTACGATACATAATTCATACACCAGGAGAATTGGTGTCCTTAAAGGTGGGATTTTTTCTTATTTTTTTAAATTAGGGCATTAAGATCAATTTCCAAAAGATTATTTTTTATTCCTCTTTTTAGTCAACTTTAGCATGGGTGTGTTCATTCATACATACACATGCATGTATACATTTAAGAAAAATGTGTTATTTATATATATAATATAAATTATGATGATTGATGACATTACAACTTGTGTACTTATTAAAAAAATAACAATAATGAGATGATTTATTATTTGTCTTTCCTGTAGAGAGGGTATAAATGATGTACTTCCTGTGTCTCCGTGTTTCAATTGTTAACTTTAAATTTAAAAAAAAAAAACTTTTTACAAAAGTTTCGTGTTAGTTAATTTTTCTAAAGAAATTTATACTTTTACTCAGCAAGGACACATTAAATTTATTAAACAGATAGTAAAGATATTTATAATGTTACCAAGAAATAAATGCTGTTTCCACAAACGTATGAATGAAGCAGCACAACTGTTTTCAACACTGATAATAATCAGAAATGCTTCTTGATCATCAAATCCTCATATTAGAGTGATTTCTGAAGGATCATGTGACACTGAAGACTGGAGTAATGATGCTGAAAATTCAGCTTTAATCACAGGAATATATTACATTTTAAAATATATTCACATAGAAAGCAGCTATTTTAAATTATAATAATATTCCACTGCTTTTACTGCATTTTTGATTAAATAAACGCAGCCCTGGTGAGCAGATGAGACTTTTTTCACAAACATTGCAAAAATCTTAGCGTTTGAATGGTAGAACTATAATATATAACAGTAGTGTAACTCACAGTCCACCAGGAGGGTGTTGTTGTGGATGAGAGGATGGAGTCTCCCGTAGGACACACTGTCACTCATGTTTTTGCGTGATGACAAGACGTTAATTAAAACCTGCAGAAACACACACAGAGTCAGTGTTTGTTGCGTGAGGCGAGTGCTTGAAGGAGATGTGCACTGGGCTGACCTGAGCGATGGCACTGACGGCGCGGTCTGCGTTGGAGGAGCCCAGGGCGATGTAGGTCCCGCACACCCCCACCGACGGCCTCACCACCACCGGCATCAGGAACGAGGCCGGACGCTTGCCCGGCTCCACGCGGTTACGCTGAGGACCACACACACCACTTACATGACTGCCATCTTAACAGTCAAATACTGAGGTAAAAAACTGTTCACCGGTTAATCACTTACTCTATATGGTGAAACACTAATAAATCTGCAAGTTTTGTAAGTGAAAAAAAAAAAATACAGTAGTCTTACACTTTACAGTGAAAAACCATAAACAGACATTCCCAGAATGCTGTGTGTAACGCTTCACATTTGATGGTTTTTAATTTTTAATAACCCATTAATCTTTGTTTTTTCTTATTTATGTACAATTAGGGTTTTACGTTGAATATTATGTTGTTAAGTGAATGTTTATTGCATTATGTAAGTGTAACCACGATGGTGTTTAATGATAATGTGAGTATGACACAGCGGCACCTTCATATATAATGTAAAAGTATTTACCTCAGTTTATGGAAAAGCTACTTTGATTCATCATGTGAATTTATCTGTTTTTAAGGTGGTTGTTAGTTTATTATACAAAGTAATAAACATATTGTAGTAATTTGGTGTTTTAACATTACTTAAATTGTTAATTTAATTTAATTTGATAAAACTTTAATTTAATTTGATAAAACTTTAATTTAATTTGATAAAACTTTAAATGTTGAAACTGTGGCAACCACTAATTTTTACAGACCATTTTTTAGGGAAACATTTTACAGTGTTGAAACGTGTGTCTTGATAAATCACACCTGTCTCTGACAATAATACGCTCTAAAAATTGTCTTTTTCAGCCAATCAGAAAATCAGCCAATCAGAATCAATCTCAGATGGCATATTGGGTTTGCTGACATGACTTTCTAGGAAGCAGTTTTGAAGAAAGGGCACGTCTTTTGGCGGAAGCAAACTAAATAAATTCAAAGCAACCAAATGGCACAACAGGATGACTATTTAATTAGGATTGAAAATAAAAACCCCTTTAAAAGTTGAATTGCAGTTTTCGCCACGCGTAGGCATCCGAGCGTACCTGATTGAACGCTGCCGAGCCGTGGGTTTTATTGGGCCAGGAGAAGTCCAGAATCTGACTGTTGAGGAGGATCCCAGAGGGCGTCACAATACGACTCCCAAACGGCCGGTTCAGTGAGCTAAGAGCAGAGCAAGCATAAAATACATAAAAATGTGAATCAACAATTAGTTTAGCGTTAGTAAGGGGTGTCCAATCCCGCTTCTGGAGGGCCAGCCTCTGCATCTTTAAAGGTGCAGTGTGTGGTTTTTAGCGGCATCTAGTGGTGAGGTTACGAACTGCAACCAACAGAAGTTACGGTGGCCGACAGGAAAATATGTCATCGTCTGAGACAGCAGAGAGTAACCAGTTCAGCAGTTTCCTTTACAAGGATAAAGGATAGATCCTCAGAAATAACACACAATGCACCTTTAAAACCTTGAAGTGATCGATGAGCTGGTTCAGGAGTGTTTTATCGGGGGTGAACCTGGACTGGACACATATATATACACAGTCACCCACCTCATAACAGACACGATCAGGTCATCGGTGCCCATGATCATGAGCTGGCTGGCCACGGCGTCCTCCTGCAGCTCGTACGACGGGACGTAGTGTTCGGCGGGCAACGCAAGCGTATCGTTGATCATTTGCCGGAAAACAGCAGCCTGGGTTTTACTGTCAAAGCCAGTGAATGTTGAGCCAATGACATCGAAACAAAAAAATATAGAAAAATGCTATGAATAAACTGATCACTGCCTTGAAAAACACACTATTAGAAAAGAAAATGTTGATTCTAATAATTGTTTGAATGATTTTGCCTCAATAGTCACCTGAGCATCTGCGCCACCAACTCAGACACCGAGTCGTTAAACACAGAGTCTCCCAGTCCACTGGCCTGAGACAAAGCGATCTTCAGGGACTGGTGTTGAGCAAATCAAACCGACAGGAACATTTAACATTACATGGGCGCCAGGGTTATTCATAAAACCATTTAACAAAATCATTTAGTGAATTGAAACTAATTTAATGTCAACTAAAATAAAATAAACTTATTTTATTTATTTTAGCTGGTTGCCAAGGCAATTTTTTTCATTTAAACTTGATGTACTAAAACAGAAATGAATAAAAACTATGATCCCTTTAAGCTTAATGAACGAGGTGATCACATTTCATTATATTGACTTCCATTCAAACGCACGAGAATCACGGAGGAAACGCAACAAAATGTGAATTTTTTAAAGTTCAAGTTGGAAGTGTAATTGGATTTTTTTTAGTAGGGCTCGTCCCATTTGATGACATGGACAGAGCGGGTTTATGGCCTATCCTGCAGATCGACATGCTTTGACTTCAATCTGTTCATCATATAAAGCGATCGAATTTGGACTAAACCGCACGATTCATATGAATTAGTTTTATGATCTCTTTATGAACACCTTTGAGGCATCAGAGTGGTAGTTGTGTAGCTGCCAATGGAGGGACAGAAGTCTCTCCGGTCTCATTAAAAAGATCTTCATGCGTTCTGAAGATGAATGAAAGTCTTACGGGTTTGGAAAGACATGAAGGCGAGTAATTAATGACAGAATTAGAATTTTTGAATGAACTTTCGCATTAATATTCAGCACTATTATTGATTCGACTGCACTGACACTACTGGTAGATAACTGAAGATGGATGATGAATGGATCCAGAGAAACTTTATAGATTAACTAAACTCGTTACATTATAATGATCTTTACACAGTTACTGAACCAAACTGAATAAACACTGAACTGATATCAGCTGAACGGTGACTGTTTACTATCGTCTCTTAGAGCTGCTTTACAGCAAAACTCAATTCTGTTTGCATCATTGAATTAGTATTTTAATGTTTGTTTATCACTGTAAAGCTGCTTTGAAACAATCTATATTGTATAAAGCGCAATAAGATATTCCAGCGCTTAAGTCACTTTAATTTCTAATGTTAGATTTTAATAAAACCCTCCCAAAACATCATAAATCAGCTCAAATTAGTTTTTTCCCTCACATAATCAAAACCAGCTCAACTGTGTTTACAAAAAGATGTCAACCCAGAGTAAAGCGTATTGTAAAAGTTATATACACTGCAAAAAATGCTTTTCTTACTCAGTATTTTTGTCTTATTTCCAGTCCAAATATCTAAAAACTCTTAAATCAAGATGCATTTACTAGATGAGTAAAATGCCATGGGATATTAGGCCTTGTTTTCTGAGGGAAAAAAAATCTAAATGAATTGAGTTTTTGCATAAAAACAAGCTAAATTATCTGCCAATGGGGTAAGAAATATAATCTTAATTCAAACAGAAACAACTTGTTTTCTGGTGAAAAAAAAAATCAATATTTTTTAGCTTAAAACAAGACAATTATCTTATTGCATTTGAAAACTTTATTAAAAGCATCTTGATTTAAGTGTTTTTAGATATTTGGACTGGAAATAAGACAAAAAAAGCATTTTTTGCAAAGCCTGCTTCAAACAGAACAGGAAACTCTTTAATCAGTGTGAAACACATAATGGAAAGAGCAAACAGACAATAATCTGATTACTAAGTACAAATAAATCAGTATTAAAAGCATTGTATCCAGTGTAATGTGAGCACCTCAGCGATCCAGTGGTAGATCTGTCCCCGGGACACCTGGCGTGTGATGTTGAATCCCTCCAGGATGTTGAGCGCGGAGAGGAGGGCGGCTCCCGCGTGCGGCGGCGGAGGAACAAACACACGCTGGCCTGTCAGAGCAACCAAAACACACGCAACCTGTCATTAAAACACTCCAGACAGGTCTGGATCTTACTTAGGTCTAGGCCATCACAGGCTCGAAGGAAGACAGGCAACAGGAAATGTATAACATCGTTAACCAATGCAGAAATAGTCTACATTTAACTAATGATGACTTAGTAATATGTATTCTAATGAGCAACATAAAACAAGTTAATAGTGAGAATTGGACCCTAAACTAAAATGTTACCACTTGATGCTAAAAATAAACTTTTAATTGAGACTTTTAATTTTAATATGGTGAAGGTCAATAGACCTTCACCATAATCCATGTGTCTGAATAGTGGAGACGTAGAGAAACAAAGTTGAAACATTCAGTTATTGTACAGAAGTAAATGTGTGTGTTGACTAAAGCCCTATTCGCACGGGATAAGTATTACATGGTGACCTCTAGTCATTTGTAATAATTGCGGAGTTTGTCTGTGATCTTAATCCCGCGCGAATCGGCCATGTCTGTAATTTGTAAAGTAAAAATTCCCCCGCAAATGATCTACCATATTACCCGCACACGAGGTCCTGTGATAATATCAGTCCCGTGCGAATCGGCATCTCTGTGATTTGGCGGGGTCGTTTATAGCAAATTTTTTCAAGGTTTTTGTTTCCTGTGCGCTTTTTCATCCATCTTTCGCGAAGAATGCAGGCTCGAGTGTTTAGATAGTATTTTGGGTGCTGGGTAAAATCGCTATACACACCATACAACTATACAATTGGCAGAAAGAGAAAGCTGAAAACCATCAGCAGAGCAAAAACAAAAATAATGATTAGATGGATGACATGTATAGCAGCGTGCGGTAAGGCACATTCTTCTGTTTATGATATATCATACAGCTAGAGCTATAACAACAAGACATTTCCAAGCAATAGCCTATTGACATCATATCCGGGAGATTAGTCAGTAAATTCGAGTAAAATCACAGGCTTCGCTTATCCCGTGCGAATGCGCCACACGAAATTCAGATGTGGGGGGGTAATTTCTAAATCACACGAGGTTCCCAGATAATATAATCCAGTGCAAATCCAGTGCAATCTTTCTACTTTTTCGATTGTTTCTTTTCCCGATTGCAAACCACAGAAAACAACACGCGGATGGCTCAGGGATAGTGATGTGTGAACAAAAGGTTGTTTTCAGTGAATCAATGAAAGCTAACAGGTGGAGGTGGGCAGTTACGCTTTAACTACACCATTATACTGCCATAAAGAGCTGAGCCATTATTGATGGATTACATTGTACATTAACTAATATCAGTTACTTTAGTACATTAGTAAGTTTTCCATGGACTACCTTTACTTTAGCCAATTTCCATACAGATATATTTACCTTAGAATGACTATTGTGTACTTTATAAAATACTGCAGAAACTTCCACTTGCATTTCTCGTCCTCCCAGTTCTGAGAAGTCAAGTACCAACAATAATTGTGCTCTACTTATGAAATTGATACAGGCTAAAGCAGAAGGGTGTTTTATTGCTCTACTGTTTGTAGCTTCTGCTTCGCATCTGTGAAGGTCAACAGAAACCGAAACTACTGCAATTAATCAAGTAATAAACTGCAACAGACAGACATTTCAAAGACTTATAGGGTCTTTTAGAGCTGCTTGGTGTAAACCGAAGGTATTTACCCTGGTAAAGCGTTTGCAGTGGCTTCTGTATAATAGTGGAGTAGTTTTTGAAATCATCCTCTGTCAGCACACCTCCTTTAGCTTGAACCTGGTCACAAACACACACAATAATGCTACTGTTATAATATGTTCTGTTGTTAAGCTATGAGTTATTGGAAGCACAAAGAAAATATCTGCAAAATGTATGCAAAAATATATGCAAAACCCTAACCCTAAAGTGTTGGAAGCGTTTAAATAAAAAAAATATTGTTATATTATTTATAAATAATACTAAAATAACATTAGAGACATACCACTGATGTCATTTCCTGAGTCAGATTCCCACTGTAGAACTCTGAGATTCCATTGGCTGCAATCTTGTCCAAAATGGCCGCTAGATCCGGACGTTTAGCGAGAAGTCCCGCGAGTGGAGCCTGACCGTTACGCAGGAAAACATCTCTGAACGTCTCCGACACATTCTGCTCCTTCACTTTAGACAACGCATCAGCTGTGAGAAGATGAAGGAAGTTGCACCAAACTGCTTCAAATTCAACAAAAAAACTAAACTGACACATTTTCTTTTCTTGCTACACATTCTTCCAAATTTCTTTTTGGCTGACATCTCCAAGTCTGCATACTAGGGTTGTGAAATGCACTGCTACTACCGGTGCCAGGCAAAAATAATAAATAAATAAATAAATAAAAACAGTTGCCGATACCTTAAGCGCGTGTTTGAGTGCTTTCTAAACCACACAAGTTTCTATTTACAGTGGCTACAATGCTCAACGCTTGTAAACACACAATCAAATCTGTTGAGTGCATGAACGCAATTGACAATCAGAGGTGATAGTCAGTGAGTTAGTCAGAATCCACTTAGCGCTGAAAACACACAAGGTGTTGTTTTGTTCAACGTGAGCCGTACGCTCGCAAATCCTTTCATTATAAGCTAACCAACAAAGTGTAAACACGATGTAAATAAGAGATACATTATACAATCAAGACAGTTTTTTTTTATTACAACGCAAGTCTTTGGAGGAGTGCAGAATACAGTGAGCTTGTGTTTTAGAGATTGACAGCCTTAAGTCTTCTCCTGCTCGCCGGTTATTACATATTCACAATCAGAATACAACTTTAGTTTTTCATGCTGTTTAGTACACTGCAAAGTTTCTGGATCGACAGCTGTATTTAAATGTGGGAGTCAGAAACTGCCCCCAAGACAGTGATAACCAACGGACTGGACAAAATGGGAATAAAAAAGGAAAAGAAAAAGTACTTTATTCAACAGTTTTCACACTGGTACCGAAATTGCCACAGAGAACCGCGACATTTTACCGGTATTGGTACCGACTACTGTAATTTTTGTACCGTGACGACCCTACACTGCCTACAGACCCGTCCTGTAGACTTCAGGCATGTGTGTGTTGCATGTGTGTGTCAGGTGTGTGTTTCGTGCTCACCCAGCTCATGCGTAACGTTGAATCCATCCCTCGCCACGTCTGCAGCCGCAGTGATGACGTCTTTCCACGACATTCTAGAGGAGGGCGAACATGCAGCACTGTCAAGCCGTTTTTAGCTTTTTTGCATGATTTCATCAATCATTTAAAGTGAGAATTGATTAAAATATGAATAATGATTCTCTATTATTCAGGAAGATATCTATTTGTTTGTGCACATCTTCCAGTGGGTGCACAGTAGGATCTAAAGGACCTTACAATTGTCCACAATATCACAAAACCACAAGTAGAAGTCTCATTTCCAGTGGCCAGTTGCATACATTTTTTTCTTAAAGAATAGTTACAACTTTAATTCAGTTACTTTAAAACGTGCAGTCACGGGAAGAAAAGATCCATTGTCTACTGTCAATTGTGTAGCGATGTATGAGGCACAGCTCACACAGAGGTCACTTGCAAACAAAACAGCTTTCTGTTGGTCAACACAGCGAATCTGTGTGAGCAACATGAACTTGTTGCTAAATATGCGTGTGGAAATCTTTCAGCGAAAAGTGACATTCCTAAATCATGTGATTTCCTAAATCCACACTGGACCGGATTGTGAACAGAAAACACCTGCCTGAAATGCCCCGTTTGTAGTTCTGCCATTATTTCTGTGATGTAGCTCCGTCACCATGTAACGCATCTCCATAATGCCCGCCCTTCAGGCCCCTTTGGACTTATGGCTCATTATCAAAAATTATGACCATTAAAATGTCAGCCTAATGACTATGTTGTAATAATGAGAAGGATAACGGTGTGGTTTCAGTCTGCTGCCTCAAATGATTTATACAGACATGGCAAAACAAATTAAAATAAATGAAAACAACAATAAAACACAGACCTACAACACTCAGTATTCAAACAAATGGATGTTAAAATGTAAGAGGGTGAAAAAAAAGTTAGTTTTTTTTAAACTATAAACCCATGACAACAAAGTTCTGTTTACAATCCATCCTGTTAGCACATTCATGATCAGACATATCGCTGTATAATGCACATATATATTTCATCTTAAAAAGACATGACAGAATGAGCGTGACAGTTTGGGTAATTGACCAATCAGAGCAGAGTACACCAATCACAACAGACTGGGTCATCTGACCAATCAGAGCAGAGTAGACCAATCACAACAGACTGGGTCATCTGACCAATCAGAGCAGAGTAGACCAATCACAACAGACTGAGTCATCTGACCAATCAGAGCACAGTAGACCAATCACAACAGACAGTCATCTGACCAATCAGAGCAGAGTAGACCAATCACAACAGACTAGGTCATCTGACCAATCAGAGCAGAGTAGATCAATCACAACAGACTAGGTCATCTGACCAATCAGAGCAGAGTAGACCAATCACAACAGACTAGGTCATCTGACCAATCAGAGCAGAGTAGACCAATCACAACAGACTGGGCCATCTGACCAATCAGAGCACAGTAGACCAATCACAACAGACTGAGTCATCTGACCAATCAGAGCAGAGTAGACCAATCACAACAGACTGGGTCATCTGACCAATCAGAGCAGAGTAGACCAATCACAACAGACTAGGTCATCTGACCAATCAGAGCAGAGTAGACCAATCACAACAGACTAGGTCATCTGACCAATCAGAGCAGAGTAGACCAATCACAACAGACTGAGCCATCTGACCAATCAGAGCAGAGTAGACCAATCACAACAGACTGGGTCATCTGACCAATCAGAGCAGAGTAGACCAATCACAACAGACTGGGTCATCTGATCAATCAGAGCAGAGTAGACCAATCACAACAGACTGAGCCATCTGACCAATCAGAGCAGAGTAGACCAATCACAACAGACTGGGTCATCTGATCAATCAGAGCAGAGTAGACCAATCACAACAGACTGAGCCATCTGACCAATCAGAGCAGAGTAGACCAATCACAACAGACTGGGTCATCTGACCAATCAGAGCAGAGTAGACCAATCCCAACAGACTGGGTCATCTGACCAATCAGAGCAGAGTAGACCAATCCCAACAGACTGGGTCATCCGACCAATCAGAGCAGAGTAGATTGGGTTTTTTGGAAGGATGGGCTTTAAAGAGACAGGAACTACGGAGCATTTCAGGGTGAAAGTGAAGAGAGGTATTGCTATACCTTCCATAGAGCTGATGAGCTTGATGCAGTCCGCTGATCATGCCTGGGACAGCCACGGACAGACCTGACTAACAGACAGAGAGAGGCACATCAGCGACTGCAGATCCAGCACAGCGCAGATACTGTGTTTGTGAAAACACCTGCACTTATTGATTTGCTCCGGATTTTTAACATCATCATATGACGCACGTCAAGCCAAGATGAAAGCAGATGAAAATAAAGCTTTACCCTTTGATTAACGTTTATCATCATGTCCTCCTGAATACCAGAGGGTGCCATCTCACGGAAGTCAATGACCCGGCTCTCATTATTTCGGATGTCATGGATGAGCATCACGCCACCACTGAGAAGAAAGCAAGATACAGTCACTCACTGTGTTTGATGAATCACACGCAAAATCAATTTCTCTGTCCCTGCACACATGCCTTCTTGTAACGCTCTCTTTAATTGAATTTCCATGAACTTTCCAGTTATTTCTGATTTACTGCAGAAGGATTTCTTTTAAAAAATCCTTTAACAGATTTCTGGCTAGACTTTTGAAATAATATTTAAATAATTTTAATTAAGGAGACCAGAGGCGGACAGAGTACACCGCTTTATTACTTGAGTAAAAGTACAGATACCCCTTGCTAAATTTTACTCAAGTACAAGTAAAAGTACTACAGTCAGATGTCTACTTAAGTTAAAGTACTGAAGTACTTGTTTTTAAAAGTACTTGAGTATCAAGTGTACAAGAGTACATTTTCTAAATATTGCATTACTACTGCCACGGTGCTTACATTTATGTACAGAAACGTCCTACATGGAGTTATGAAAAATGTGAATGTTAATACCTTGGAGAATGTAAAAGGAATTTAAAGTAAAATCAAGTCGTTTTCATCTTTTTACCATGTTACTTTATTCAACATTTAAGAAATTTCAGAAATTTCAGGAAATTGAAATAGTCTGGCGAGGTGGGGCCACGGTTTGGCACATTCCCGGGATGGACCTGCTGCGTCTTCATCCATTGTTTCGTCTCTTATATAAATCTGACCATGGAGTTGACTTAGGCGTAAAGCTGAAGGTGATTGCTGATACAGTAGTCTGTCCCAATCAGTGGCTCCTGCACAATCCAATCACGTTTGAGGGGGAAACAACAAATTAAGGGGTTTCTGAGATTTTTCTTTTTTCCTTTTTTTTTTTAGAAGTAGTAACGGGTCCTCACGGTTATGGATAGAAATGTAGCGGAGTAAAGAGTACAATATATGCCTCTCAAATGTACTTGAGTAAAGTCATGAGTACTCCCCAAAAATGATACTCGAGTAAAGTACAGATCCCTCAAAATTTTACTTAAGTACTGTACTCAAGTAAATGTACTCCGTTACTGTCCTGCTCTGAAGGAGACTAAGTACTTGGTTTCTCATTGATTTCTCAGCAAGTTCTACTTTAGACAAACACTCACAAAGAGAGATTTAAAATATTTTACAACAGAGCAAAAAAAAAACATTCACCAGAAGAAACTTCTTAAGATTTTGCTCATTTCTATTACTTTTCCAGTGCGAAACACAATTCCCTGAAATGTAGTTTTTTTTCCATGACAGTGGGAACCCGGTTTCTACTTTTCTTAAGCTCATAATCTTTAGAGGTAAAGTTCACCCAAAAATGTCATTAATTACTCACCCTCACATCGACTTTTGTTCATCTTCGAAACACAAATGATGATTTTTCTAATGAAACCTGGGAGACTTCTGTGCCTCCATTGAAAGGCCATTACACCAAAATTTTACACTTGAAAAAGTTAAAGGCATTGTAAAACTAATCCACATGAATGGAGCAGTTTAATCCAAGACATCTGAAGAGACATGATTGCTTTATATGATAAATGGATTTAATTTGGACTTTTATTCACATATAAATATTAATCAACGGACATTGAGAGCTCATCAAATATGGTCAATGGCAGCTCAACCATGCAAGCATGTTTGAACTTCTGTTTACCAATGATCATTTTGGGTAAACCAACCCTTTAAAGTTTCCCTTACAAGATAACGAAAGACTGTATTAAAGCACAGAGCTGGAGCTCGTACCCGCCGATGCCCGAGGCGTGAGGATGGATGATGCCCAGGCAGAGCGAGGCGGCGATGGCAGCATCAACGCTAGATCCCAGTTTGCCCAGAACGTCAAAGCCAAGAGACGTGCAGCGGGCCACATCCGTCACCACCGCGGCTTGACTGTACACCTGAGGGAAGACGTTACACATGAGCAGAGGTTTCATTGGAACAGAAGTTGGAATTTATCCTCCACCATCCAAAAAATTATACGTTTGATTGGACAAAACTGTAATATCACAACTTTTCTCAATGAGCAAATCAATTTTAGGGATCATCCAGTGAAAACTACCAAGCCCACCAACTACTAACCCTGTTTACCTTTGGTTAACACTATGAAAAACTACAGACCTTAACAACTACTGACCCCATTTACCTTTGGTTAAAACTAAAACACAACTAACCCTACCAGCTCCAACCGTTTACCTTTGATTAATGCGCTAAAAAAACTACTAACCCGCTTGCCTTCATTAACATAAAAAACTAAAAAACTAGCAACCCTACTAAGCCCTTGCTAATACCTACTTTAAGGATACTTCCAACCCTGGCAGCATACAGATAAAAATGCTTAAAACAATAATTTATAACAATTTAAACATACAACTCTGGTTTGTTTTAAATCAGTGCTTAACCCTCATTGTAAAAGGCTTTATATCACGTTCTGCTTTTATATCGATTGGCAACCTGTCGCAGAGTTGGGACCCCTTTACAGAGAGGCTCTGTGTTGCTGTGTGTTGGAGCGCACCTGTGGGTCCCCGAAGTAGATCTGCATGATGAGGGCCACGGTGACCCCGGTGGCGAAGGTCAGGCAGGCGGTGATGATGACGGTGAGGCCGTCCCGTGTGCACGCGCACTCCTGCGCCAGCGGGTCTCTGGTGGTTTCTCTCAGGGGGGAGACGTCATGTCTGGCCAGGTCCGAGGCGGAGGAGGGCAGCCGCTGCAGTCGGGCCGAGTTCAGGAACAGATCCGGCTCTATGGAGAGACAGGTCACCTTTATTTATATAGCTGTTTCAAAGCAGCTTTACAGTGATTATAGGAAATTAAAGTAACAGATTGTTTTGGCTTTACAGCATCTCTAGAATAAAGTTATTGTCCAGCTAAAGTTAGTTTTGATTGATTCACTTCCGTTGCAAAGATCATTAGATACTAACTCAAGGCGGGCGTACACGGTGCGAGTTCGGACACTCAGGAGGTCGTTGAGATATAGCACACATTACGAGTCAGTTAACTTGATAATCGCGTCAAAGCAGCTGGTACACGGCACGACTGACCGGCACAAATTTTACCCCGAGCCGGCGGCAATCACGTGAGCTTTCGCGCTTAACACTGAGACCGGAGCTTTCAATTTTGCAAGCAACTATAGCTTCAGATAGAAAAATGACAGAAATGTGTGTGCAAATGATTTGTTGAAAAGCAGAGAACAGTAGCCATCCCTTTCAACATAAACGAGAGAGAGAGAGGTGTGTGTGTGTGTGTGTGAGAGAGAAAGTGTATGCGCACGCTGTATGGTTGCTGCCACTGAGCTATACGCCATCGCTCTAGCCTGTGACGTGGTTGTGTATGATTTGGCAATGGGGGACAGCCTATACGCTGGTGAAAATCGGGCCGACTCCCTGAATTTTTTAAACATGTTTAAAAATTATCGGGAGGTGCTCGTAACCTGCTCGGCTCGTAATTCCTCTCACACGCTGCGAGCCGAGACCATGCGAGCATCACCGATTTCCACCCGATCATCTGCGAGCTCGTAAAACAGCAGAAATCGCACCGTGTACGCCCGCCTTTAGGGGCCGCTAACACGACACCGTTCTAACAGAAACCCGTAACGCGCTCCAGCCGCTCATCCACACACAGCAGTGCCTGGGGCTCGAGAACGCAAACCATGAAACAGGTTCCAAGGTGCAAGCGTTGAATTTTTTTATAAACTTTAACATCTTTGCGTAAACTACAAAAACGCAAATCTGTGAAAACGCTGACGGCATGCACATGCGTATTATGCGTTTAAGTCTATAGGAATGCGCGTTTGAATATACTAGTGCAAAATGCCTGTGCAAAATCAGTTTTTGTGTGTGTTTTTAGTAATTGTTGGTTTGGTGTGTTTGAGTGCTCATTGTTACAAGTAAACAGCAAAAGTTCAGTGACATTTTTATTTGTGCATGGTAGAAAGAAAATACTGATACTGACATAATGACACACAATAAATATGGAAAATTGAACTACACGATTCAGGGAGCAGCGACACAGTGAACTCTGAGAAAATGCTACGCTTCAGCAAGCAGTTTGTGAATACGCTACTACAAATGATGGCCGTGAAAGAGACTGTGAACGCATTGAATAGGATATGTTTAGTTGGTGAATAGCATAGGCTACTATTAAACAGTAGCGATAACGTTAAGCGCACCAGAATTAAATATAATATTCAGAAGTAAACAGCGTAGCTGGCTTACAGATTCAGTTAACATCCACAAATGAATAAGCGTGACGATTCAGGGAGCAGCGACACAGTGAACTCAGAGAAAACGCTACGCTTGAGCAAACAGTTTGTGGATAGGCTACTACAAATGATGGCCGTGAATTAAATATAATATTCATAAGTAAACAGTGTAGCTGACTTAATGTTTAGCTGACAGAGTGTTTATGTCAGAATGTTTATTTTTAAACCACAACCTTCTAAGAGCTTCTTTTACAGAATATATATTCAACGATATCTCTTGCATTTCTAATCCAAAAAACGTCAAACTCGGCCCTGCACTTACTCGTGCCCGTAGCAAGACACCTGTCAAGTTTGAAAACCATCGGACTAACGGTTCGAGAGATATGCGAATAACAGACACACAGACAGACAGACACAGACGTTCCTGTAATTTATAGATAGATATGTGCGCAGGCGTGTAGTCTTTCTCTACAAATTCACCTGAACAAACTGCCTGCCTGGCCTTAAACATTTCTAATACAGTTTATAATTGTAAAATTTATAATTAGAAAAATTCCGCTTCGGTGTGTCCATGCGAACAGGAATTATTTTGATAATTTTATCTGTAATGAAGTAAAGGGAAGGAGGCCTTCACAGGGGAGAGACTGGCTGACACTTCAGGAAAAAACCCAGGGGCCGGTTTCACAAAGCTATTTTATTTCTGTCTATAGTGTTAGACAAGTCTAAAATCTGCTCACAGACTAGTCTAATGCAAGTTAGACTGTTTCACAAAAATAAAGACCGACTTAATTTAGACTAAAGAAATTAGACCCCCAACTCAGGCTAACTCAGGTCTAAGACTCTGTTACCTTGGCAACCAGCAGTAACAATCAGTTACATTACAATCAGCCAAAGAAAATGGCTCATAATTTGTGGTTTGCTGACGGCGTTATGGAGAGAGCTATGAGAAGGGAAAGGGTTTTTAGGGAACACAGTAACCTACTGGAAATATATAATAATGAGGACTTTTCTTTTCTGTACGTCTTTAACGCTCCGCTCAACGGTCGGATTAACGCTGTTAACTGTCGTATCTTTTTCCAAATTAAACATTCCTTCTTGTTACTACATTCTCCGCTAAATGTCCCAAGTAAAATGTCCTTGTAACTGTTATACTCCTCCAACAAACACATGCTTTCCGCTGGGGTAAACTGCACTGAGCGGTTGAATGCACTCACTCGATCCGCCATGTGTTTTGTGTCTTATTTCACCCAGAATGCATTGCAGTGTAGTCCTACTGAAGGTAGTCAGAGTCTTAAGTGCTTTGTGCAACGGTCTGATTTAGATGTCTATCTGAAGTCTGACTATCTACTATATCTAAGCCATAGTCAAAGTCTATCTTTGTGAAACCGGCATCACGGGTGACCGCATCAGTCATTCGAGCAGCACTATGATCGATGCATTCATTCACCTGTGTCCTGCTCACTGAGGAAGTTGTCGTCGTCTTTGCGTGATTTGAAGGCGTTGTCTGCGGAAGCATCGTCTTCCGGGAGTCTGGGGAAGCTGGTGATGCTCATGTAGTCCACAGGGGAATACGCACTGGTCAGAGCCGCGTCCTTCTCAACCACGGTCACCCCCGCTTCGGCTGCCGGAGTGTACATGATTCAGCTGAAACCACAGACCAGTTCTGCCTTCATCATGCTGGAAAATCACTTTTCTATAGGCCAAAACCCACACACGATTTAGCATTTCAGCACTTTCGATTCCATCGTCCTTAAGTCATTGAATAGTTTTTTTGTTTTTTTGGTTAAATGTCTGAAATAAGGTCTGTGGTGAACACAAGTCTCAAGATATTTTCACATTTCATTCTACAACATCAAAAACATCAACAATACCATCTTGTGATTTATTAATGCTTTTGCTTTCTGTAGAGCTGCTTTATAGCTGAATTGAATTTGTTTCATAATTGATGAACATTAACCATGTTATTAAACTGAACTAAATAATGACATTATGGTTTCCTCTTTTCTAGAGCTGCTTTACAGTTGAAATAGAAGTAGTTGCAACAATTTCAGAATCCATGGATTTGGAAACAATAAAGGGTTAGTTCACCCAAAAATGAAAATTATACCATAATTTACTCACCTTCAAAAAAGCCATGCAAGGTGTATATGACATTGTTCTTTCATCCAAACACAATCGGAGAAAAATACCCGGGCTCTTCCAAGCTTTATAATGGGAGTGAATAGAGCCTGAGTTTTGAAGCACAAAAAAGCGCATCCATCCATCATAAAAGTAACCCACACCACACGACTCCAGGGCGTTAATAAAGGCCTTCTGAAGCCAAGCCATGCGTTTTGTTATACAAGTTAGGTTGTGTTAGACTGAAAGAAGAACGTCATATACAGGATGGCTTGAGGGTGAAAAAATGTTCATTTTTGGGTGAACTAGGCCAATAACTTTATCATTACTTTCCCGTCTATTAGGACTACACAAATAAAGGTAAAAAAAAAAGCTCTAGAGATTCATCCGGGTTATACAGGATTTTTTCTGCTTCGTGTCGAGTTATTCGCTACTTTTATTTGCCTTAGTTTGACTGCATGTTTATCCATAATTATGGGTATCTGACACGCAACTCTTCACCTAAAACTATTTTACACATTGCTTCACCTTTTATAAATATCAGGTATGCATTTTATATGACAATATTTGCAGATAGACTACATTTAAAAAAAACAATTGTCATTAAATGTCACACCACAGGAACATTTCAAATAAACTAAGAGCTAATTAAAAAAAGAAGGAAAAAAAGACGAGTTATACATTTTCACTAGCCTACATCGGTGTTGATTAAATCAAACGAAAAAAAAGTTTTTAAATGCATTTTGTAAACCGTCCCTTTTATTATAACTAATGACCATTGTCATTGCATAGTGATTTAACACAAACCTCTAATGGGTCATTCGTACTATTTGTTGTCATTTCAGCTTCGTAACCTATACTATAAAAAAGTGTTACAATTTGCACAATTTAATCATTTTATCTGAAAAGGGGCTTGTTACACTACAAGGAAAATATATCGGTCCAGCTCAGGATATTATTCTTTCATAATTTTGACCAAATTCTTCACACAGGCCTGTAACAGGACAGTCTCATCTCAATTAATAAATGTTTTAAATGCACAGTTATTGTAAAATGTACATTTTCTAAGAGCTAAAATTTTCCCCACTTTACCTTGCAAATGTATTTAACAAAGTGTTCAAAAACAAGCATTATCTTGAAAATCTGATCTAAACTCGCAATTCATCACTTCTAGAATGACATGATATCACAGGCCTCCATTTCTTGTATTCACTGAGAGTATTGAGGGCCTGGGTGATGATGCTCGTTTAGCTAATATCGACAGCATCGCCTGCATATCTGCGATATACCGAATGAAACAATGTGTCACGGATATACTCTCTAGGCTTTAATAAAACACCCCATCATACCAGATATCAGGAGATGCGCGTATGATGAGCTGGCGCTGGATGAATCAGTTCACCGTCACAATATCACTGTTGTGTTACAGATCACATCCGAAATGATCACAGAATAACCCGTGTCGAGTGATGTGCATCTGCGTGCGGGTTCATCCGCCACACACACAAAACCGGTTTGTTTAACATCCGATAACAAACCGGAACGCGCGCGTTCAACGCGACATCGACTAATTTCCATCCATCTGTGTTTCCATCCGTGACTCGGAGGTCAGAGCTGTATCTTAAAAACATAGAGCTGTGTCTTGTAAACATACAGCTGGTTCATTCACACACACACAGATACGGAGCAGAAAACCTGAAGGATCCGCTGACATCTTTACCGCAATGTTAAAGACGCTGGTGTGCGCGTTTCACGCGTTCAAAATACCAAGACTGAGCAACGGAATAAAACAAAACACTAAGGTCTTGGCATGTTTAAACGGCCAAAGACGCCCGTCTGACGTACATTAGCAATTAAACAATAGCAATAATGTTTTAAATGCAGCCTTTCCATCATACTTACAGGTGAAAAGAGCGGTTCAGCTCCTTTGTCATATTAGTCCTGGTGAACAAGTGCATTCATTTCTTTAAATGAATCAAACACTGCGCATGCGTCACAACTCATGAAGAGACGCTGATCCTGCAGAACAGGTTCATAAATCAACCCTCAGGAGAAGGTGTGTGTGTGTGTGTGTGTGTGTGTGTGTGTGTGTGTGTGTGTGTGTGTGTAACCAAATGTATGTCAAACACACTGAGTTTTTTCAGAATAATGGACAATGTGGGTGTAGTAATTAAGTTTACACTGTAGCTAACCCTTATTTTTATGTAGGGTAGCAGGCAACGCAAACAAAAAATACTAGCTACCATGGTAGTATTGTGGTATTCTTTGAAATGTCTATAGAGAGAGGCTTTTATTTTTTTGTTTTATTGTTTCAGTTAGATTTATGTTTAACATATTCGTTGTCGATAGCTATATTTTTAAGTCAAGTGGATGAAGATGAAAAAATAAGCACACAGGTAAATAATGAGTCCAGATTGCAGTTGCATCCTGAGTGTTTATTGTTATTGTCTGGTACCTGCATTTATGAATGGATGCTGGAAACCCATCATAGTATTTTGCATAGGTCTCTGATGCCCGTGTCGTATGGATGAAACAATCGACACATCATGAAAACCATGCAGAATAGTGAAAGGCACAATCACCATAGATATCATAGACACCAATCTTTATAATACTCTATTTTTGTATTTTGTTACCAAGGTGAACATCTCTTCTAAATAACAATATGACGAAAAATACAAGCATATTTATTTTTGTCCTTTTTTTTTCTCATTTCATGTTTTCAGTCAACCCTCCCTTAAATCACAATAACTATACTTGCTTCCACCAGCCTCTCATGAGGGCTAACGGACATCATTCTATAGTCCCACAGATTAAATTAATCATATTGAACACACACACACACACAGAGAGAAAAATAACACAGAGTATACAGTGCCCGGCTGTGACGGTGAACAACAGAGGTGGATCTCATCAGAGGGCAGAGATCACTGATTTTATGTTCATTACGCGATATTGCATTGTTCATTTCATCGAATATAATACAAACAATGCGAAGAGAAGACGACCTTCGAGTGGACGATGTTAAGGACCCTTGTAAGGCTACAGGGCATTGGATTTTTCTAGATGCATCACTAACATTCGTACTGCTCTCTCTGTAGAGTCAATACGATGAAAAATCAGTCCATTTCAAATGAAAACAAAGAAATAAAAGCATATTTAGATTTACATTATACTTACATTATTTTGTTAAGAGATAGCTAACTACAATAATAGATTAACAGATTTTGGCAGGTGATAGGAAAGACCAGAAGAAGAATTCTTAAAATGATTAAACATTAAATGACAGACGAAATAAAGAGAATTGCATGTAAAATCAAATAATGTAACAACAGTGGTATCGACAACATGGCAAATGTTGGTTTGTTTCGTAAAATACCCAGCAGACGGAAGTGTACTCAAGTTTTTGGAGCAACATACGGTTAAACGATACCATGAAAACAGGAAGGTGATGTTTCAAAACGCAAACACTGAACTGTAAATAGATTGCAATTATATACATTTGAATGCAACTAATTGTTTAGGCTACCTCTTAAGGTAGCTTTTTTACCCAACTCATGCATGTTGGAATGGCATCTCATTCACCAATGCAAACGAAACATACTGCTAAATACCATGATTCTCCATAAAACGTATGACAGTGCAAACTTCTCAAAGACCTCAAAAAATGTACAAACAGTCATATAATTATATACTTTCAGCACCATTGTTAGTCTATTCATTACTGAATACACATAAGATAGATCACAATGTGGTGGACGCATTTCCTGTAAATGTGCTGAGGGTATTTGCTGACTATCGAGGAAGAGCACATTTTAGGATAGTTAATGTGAGTGCATGTGCGCCGAATCTGTCACAAGAGAGACGCTGACCCAACAACCTCTGACAGGCAAACATCAGAAGGCATTGAAGATGTAAATCACAATCATATAATCAATTTAAGAGGCATGATGAAATGCAAATAATTACATCGTCTGAAAACAGATGAATTGAGGAACAGAAAAATGGTCATAATATTTCGTTCTTTGTCTCTGTGGTCACAGTGATTTCTCACACAAGTATTACACGTCAGGACAGGGGAACTTTCTAGTCTTTTTTTGTTACACTGAAAACAAAAAAATAAGCATTTACATCAATGGACAAGCACATATATATGGGGTTTGGGGGAGGGGGGGGGCTATTTTTGTAAGCAAAGTATAATGTTTTCCTTTTCATTTTGAGGTCATTTTAAGATTCTTGACATTTTTTGTAAGAGTCACCCATCAATAATCCTCCACAAAGCAAATAACCAGTCATAATCTATACTCTCCTGCACATACAGAATTATATATAGCCTATGGCAACCTCTCCTCGGTTCTATATGTTGATCATGTGACCTGTAAAGACATTGCACACTGCCCCGATACTCCCGCAATCTTTTCCTATTAGATCAGATGTTGACAGGGAGCTATAATTCAGCTTCACGTCACATTTTAGGGAAATGCTAAACAGCTATATCCCTAAAAGATCACTGAAAAATAATAATTAATCGAGTGTTGTTGGCATAGTATCAGTCAAGTCTATGATGGGCCCTCCCTCAGTTTAACTACAGGCTCCGTTGCAAAATATAGGGAGCTTGATTACTTAAGAAGCTGCCTCAAGAGACTCAATTTCAGTAAAGTTAGATGTAAGCATGTTGCTAAGCTAATGCAAGGCAACACTCTAATAAACACAAATTCATGGTAGGCTACACATACATATTGGGTGAAAATATCTATTTTTAAATACACTGGGGTATTCCTTACCATGCTGAGTATCTATAGAATTGATGCTGCCCACTTTCTCCACCATTTTTTCCCCCTGGAACTGACTTCTCTAGGAAGGGTTCTGCCTTTGCAGGAGCACACCTATGAAATTGTTCCCTATCAGATGTCATATAATAGCAATCAATGAAATTAAATTGTTTGGGCACTGAATGTCTTTTAAAGTTAGCACCATAATGTTGAAAATCATGCAGCAACATCTACTTTGAAATGACCTCTTTGCAAACATATTCCACTATATTTGTCTTGCTCTGTAAACTCTCAACTGCTTTTATCAGTTTAATTTTTGCTCACACTTTTATCTACATACTTTTCATTCTTGTTGTTTTCAAGTGACTTCCGTTGCTGTAGGACTTTACTAAATTACATTACTAGGTACAATTCTCTTCTGGAAACCTTAAGCCCAACGTATACTGTGGCTGTACGCGTTCCCTGATGGTGAACGGTGCACGTACAGCGGCACGTGTGTGAGTGATTTAAGCGATTAAATACCAAAGTCCACTAGATAGTGCGCACGCGCCGAACACACCTTTCCTTGCTCACGACCAAAGAGTATACTTTGAAAGGCTCAGAGCGTAACACCGAAAGTGAAGTATACCCAGGGCTTTAGGGTAAATGGGTTCAATGGTTGGCTCTTTTTTCTGCTAACTAAAAAAAATGTGAAAAATGAACCTCATTATATTTCAACAAACAGCGCTGATGTACCTGAAGTGTCAGTGTTATACATTTAGAGGGATGTTGTATGTAACGATACAGAGTTTGCATGCGTCTCCTTTTCTGCTATACTCCCAGATTGGGAAACAGATTTAGATGTTACAAGGACACACAGGAGGTACATGGCATTTAAGCATATATACGGATAATCTTAGACAGAGTAATTGTGCTTTGTGGTGGCCTGCCTGCCAGATGAGAGTGAGAAGAGGATAAAGATAAACTGGCTTGTGCTCAAGGACAAACCTAATTAATATGAAACTGAATAACATAATGGATGTAAAACGAGTGAAAGCAATAGGAGGACTTTAGAGGACATTTGAGAAGGAGGGGGATTCAGTGGTAGGGATGGGTTTCTTGGGTTGTCTATGTGTAATAATGCCCTCAATGTAAACTTTGATGCCTCAGTGGCAGATGTTGCGCTGGCACGGTTGGTGCAGGAAGGAGTTGTGGGTGTGGGTTGTGCGCCGTTGGACCTGTTCACGCACACGGTTTTGGCGCTGTATGCGATTGCGTGCCAGGTGCCGACGCTCAGTGCGGGCTTTGGCCTTCTGGACCCTGGAGACCTGGGTGACTTTAGCTAGGGCACCTGCCTGTGCGGCCGCTCCTCGGGTCACCCGTGTGGTCATGCTGCTCCTGGTCACAGAAGGCACTGCTGATTCAGACATCCTGCTGGAAGAATGGGAAACATTTGAGTGCGAATGGAAATAATGGTGTGAAACTGGAATGTGAAAAAAGTAGTAAGATGGAAGTCACAATTAAAGACAGCGGCCTTCCAGTTTTTGATATTCAGCATGATTTTTATTTGATTTAAGTCAGGAGAATCCAGTCCTGCTCCTGTAGCTCCAAGTTTCTAGTGATCCTGAAGATTTTGATTAGCTGGTTCAGGTGTGTTCAATTAGGATTGGAGCTAAAGTCTGCAGGACAGAGACCCTCCAAGAGTAGGATTGGACACCCCTGGTGTAAGTGCTTACATATCCGTATACAGATTTTAAATGCATTGGCTTGCAGATGAGCAAAAATGTCTATCAACAGCCAATCAAATTTCAGGAGCCAATATGTCCAATTAGAAATGTCTGATCTTTATGATAGTGAGAATATTAGTGTAGGGCATTTTTAAGAGGTGGTGTACCAAATTTTGTAAAATAATCATCCACTAGGTGGAAGTATAATAAGCTAATTTTTTTATAGTATAAGTAGGCCAGGGCTGTGCAATTCTGGCCCTTGAGATCCACTGTCCTGCAGAATTTAGCTCCGACCAAATTAACCAATTTTTTAGTAATCCTGAAGACCTTGATTATCTGGTTCAAGTCTGATTAGGGGTGGAGCTAAACCAGGGATGGGCAATCCTGGAGACCTGGAGAGATCAGCTCTAACCCTCATCAAGCACATCTGAAGCAGATGATCAAGGTCTTCGGGATTATTAGAAGGCTACAGGCAGGCAAGTTTTGATCAGGGTTGGAGCTCAACTCTGCAGGACAGTGGACCTCGACCAGAGAACCCCTGAATTAGGTGGAACAAAATGTTAATGTCATCAAGCGATAAATAATGATGTGTTAGTCCTTCCATGTTTTTGTCTGACATTTTATCAGTCACCTGGTTTCTTTTTGTGTGCAAAAAAGTAAAAAAGTTTTCTCTGCATTTCTCTTCTGAAGTTTGTTTTCTAATCTAGATTCCTAATAAACCTGGAATTTATTTACTACAAACATTGTCGGCTCTGTGATGAATTGCTGATATTCCTCTATTGCAGGAGTCTCGAACCCTGCTCCTGAAAAGCTACCTACCTACAGACTTCAGATCCAAAACACCTGGCCTGTAATTTCCAGCTAACCATGAACACCTTGATTAGCTGGTTCAGGTGTGTTTGACTGGGGTTGGAGCTGAACCCTGCAGGGAGGTAGCTCTCCAGGAGCAGGGTTGGTGGCGTCTGCTCTATTGTAAGTCGCTTCGGATAAAATAGTATGCTAAATCAGCGGATTTCAAACCTGTCTTGGAGGCCCCCAAGCACTTATGCCTCATCTAACACACCTAATTCAACTCATCAGCTCATTAGTAGAGACTGCAAGACCTGAATTAGGTGTCTGATAAGGGAGACATACAAAATGTACAGTGCTGGGGGACAGGTTTGAAAACCAATAATGCATAAATGTAAATCTTGCATCTGTTTACAATACAGAGTTACATGTGTAAAACTTTGCTAACTGTGGAAGTGAAATTTACCTAACACTGCCGGCCAGGCTGGTGGTGCTCTCTTCCATCGGAGGGAGAGGGCCAGCCGAGACGTACACGGACATGCTGGGGTGCTCGATAAGGAGGTCCTCCATGGGACTAGCCTCCGCCGTGGCTCCCTCTACAGTAAAACAGGGGGGAGGGGTGACAAACCAGCTCTCATCCATGCTGCAGTCACTACAGGAGCACGAGCCCCGCTCGCTTAACAACACATTCACTTCTACTGACTCAAGGTGAGAGAAGGAGGCGGGATCAGGAGGAGAGCAGATGGAAGGGGAGGGAGGATGTGCTGCCTCTCTCCTGCCTGCTCTAGTCCTGCGGCTTTTGCAGGTATGAGGAGAGGGGCCACATATCTGAGATGCATGACATTCACTGCGGGGACAGGGATGTGCTACTGATGCTACCTCTGGCCCATCCTCGCCTTAAGTGAAGTAGGAAGAGATAGAAGACAGAACAGGGTGTATTTCCAGAATGTGTAAGGTTTGGTTGAAGCCATGCGAATGGGGGATGCCAGTACCATGAGCACACATACCAGAAAAAGGAATTCATTCAAATATGGAGAAATAAGAAGGGATACAGAAACAACAGAAAAACATAGAGAATAGGAATACTGTCATTAGTTTCTTATAACCCTTTTAAAATATTGCTATTCTCTAATCACCATGGACTTCTTTATAGAGCCTCAATGACTTTGTTCTAAAGCCTAGTGATATGTAGCACTGCCTCAACTTTTGGCGATACTTGGGGTTGGACTATTGGGAATAATTACTAATGGGGGAGATTGGCAAAGAAATTCCACACTTCACCTTACTTATGTTTTGTGGGTGTGACAAACCTCAGAGCTCAAGAGGGTGATAAAGTTATCATTTAATGACTGTTTATTAAACCAGATTATTATTCAGGTAGTGAAGGAATTTCCCTTGCATTGATTTTGAGTGGCTCAACATTGCGATATGTGATTTTATTCACATTTATGTGCATAGATTGTTCCCCTCGGGTAAAAATCAAGTTCCAGGGCGGGGGCAGGTTGGCAATCCCCTCGATTGAAATTGCATTCCATGGGGTGGGGGGAAAATCAATCATCACCACCTTTCTCTCCTCTAGCGACACATACTTCTTTCGGGGACATTCCAGAGTGCACATTCTATAAGCACTTTACTATCCTTAATAAACTGTGAAGCAGTTAATAACCACTTAATTACCTGTGAAGCAGGAGAGGATTTGTGAATGGCAATTTAACAACACAAACAGGGTTGCCAGGTTTGCATAACAAAACCAGCCCATTTGCTATTCAAAACCTGCCCCATCACAGCCAAAAATAGCTCCATTGCACCCTGGGGGCTAAAAAGCGAGTTCCTTGGGGTGAGGGGCTCCCAAGTAAAAATCACGTTCTGGAGGATAAAAAGCAAGTTCCTTGGGGTGAGGGGATGAGGGGCTCCTAAGTAAAAATCATGTTCAGAGGTGGAAAGCGAGTTCCTTGGGGTGAGGGGCTCCCCCAAGTAAAAATCACGTTCTGGAGGATAGAAAGCAAGATCCTTGGGGTGAGGGGCTGAGGGGCTCCCCAGTAAAAATCACATTGGGGGGGTAAAAAGTGAGTTCCTTGGGGTGAGGCGGGGAGGGGCTCCCCAGTAAAAATCATGTTCTGGGGGTAAAAAGGGAGTTCATTGGGGTGAGGTGGGGAGGGGCTCCCCAGTAAAAATCAAATTTCGGAGGATAAAAAGCTAAAAATAAAAAGTTCCTTGGGGTGAGGGGCTCCCCAGTAAAAATCACAATTGGGGGGGGGGGGGGGTTGAAAAGGGAGTTCCTAGGGGTTAGGGGGGAGGGGCTCCCCAGTAAAAATCACATTGAGGGTTAAAAAGTGAGTTCCTTTGGGTGAGGGGCTCCCCAGTAAAAATCACGTTCCGGGGGTAAAAAGCGAAACACAAAATTGAGCTCATGTACCTAGAAGTATTAATGTTAACATACTCAAGTAAAGTATGTTCACGTCTTTAGCTTAGCAACATGCTAATGTCAAACGCTATTGGAATCAACAATGTTAGCATTTGACAATTCTTGCGTTTTTTGTGAAAAGTGTTCCATGGTGGTTATGATAATGATGTCTTAGAAGATAATTGCCTATATAGACAGTAAATAGTGAGGCAGTTCACTAGGTTTTGGAACCAAGCCAACGTTTTACGAATTCATATAGATTAATCCCCCTGTATACAGTAGAATTTTGCCTTGTTACCCCAACATACTCTGAAGCTACCTTAATAAATTTAGGTCCCATTAAAGACAGTGTTTTTCGTTGTTTGTGTAGGACACTCACCGGGCAGATTGACCATTAGCCATCCCTCTTCATCAGCCTCAGTCACACAGGGCTTTGGTCCCTTTAGTTCTGGAGTACCTTCTTCCTCGCTCCCAAAGAACAGACTGCTGAGCCGCTGGAACATGGCTGCCTCGGAGGTCAAAGGTCACAGTTTTTTGTTTCCTGAGGGATAGCTGCCTTAGAAATTGTTGTTTTGTTTTATTAACTATAGTGACTGATGTTTTTTTTTTCAGTGATGTGACAGATGGCTGGTTGATCACAGACGTATTGGCCTTTTTTTGTAGTCTCAGAGAAGGCGCAGTACAATATAAGGTCTCACTTGGTTGTTGTGGTGCAAAGATCTACATTTGACAAAGACAGAAAAAAGAGCAGGAGGGATGGTCAAGAAAACCATATCATGAAATATTTTTCAGGGTTTATGAAAGTAAATTTAAGACTTTTTAAAGACATTTTTAAGTACACATCAAGTAGGACACATTACTTGATGTGCTTGATGAACTTCCTTGATGTGCACAGAACTTGTTAACTATGACCGGAATATATGAAATATGACCAGTACCTGTTCTTGACAGTAATGGGATTCACCCAGGCCAGAATATTATCATAATATTATTTGCATAATTCTCTGCCTGTCTGTTCATCAACATCTATTTGCAAACCATATGACTCATTAATCAGTTAAATTAAAATGATTAGAATTTAAAAAAAATTAGAGATTTAAAATCAATCAACTATTCATACATTTACAAGCTTATTTAATGTTCATTTATGCACATTAGAAAGTATATTTAGGTGATGATGAGTTTATATCCATTCTTATTATTTTCTTGTGTTAAATAATTAAATAGATAAACAGTTTATTTTAATGTCAACCATATAATCTTATTTTTAATTCACTGAACTGAATTAAACTGATTTTTAATTTCAGTCCCAATGGCTCCCCTACAGGCAGGCAGTGCGAATATGCGAATCTGGCCGTCAGTGGGCGGGGCTTCAGATGACTGATGATGCTGTGACGCCATAGACGCAACAGACCCCGCCCTCTTCAGACTAGCGGACAGAGTACGCAACAACAGAGGAGAAGCAGGTTCGTTTTGATAGAAACAAGAAAAAAACTGTTTATGACTTCAACAAGGTATAAAAATAGTTTTTTTATCCTTTTAGGTCAAATTGAATGCGTACATCAAAACATAATGCGTTGATTAAGATAAAAAGGTTTTAGCGTAGAGAGAGAGACTGAGCGCAAAGGGTCAAAGCAATGACAGCTCGGATCAAGGGTATTACCAGCGCTCTCAAATCACATACATAACCACAGACTGTATATATCAACCCGAAAAATCACATTCTATTCAATAATACAGCTGGTTTAATCAAAAACGGGTCGATAAACGGCCAATGTTGCTGAATATACAGGTTTGTCCCTTACGCAAAATGCCAAAAGGGATCCATCCATTGGCATTCAACGTCGACTTAAAAACACAATTTTGGCATGAATGCTATTTTAAAAAACGGATTCTGTGAGAAGAGAAATCAGAAAACCGT
>NW_027509224.1:702500-832500 GCF_051911475.1 Siphateles boraxobius
TCACATCCATAGAACCTTTTCATTCCATGAAAGGTTCTTTAGATTATTAAAATGTTCTTCACACTAAGAAAAGCATCATTCTTTCAAGAACTGACCACTGAACGGTGTAACGTTTAGCCAATGAAGGAAGACAAGGAAACACAGGATACGATCAAAAATAGTTGAGTTTAGTAGTAGAGTAGAGTTTACTGGTGACTCACATGAAGAACGGCATTACATCAAACAATTAGGCTACAGACAAAGGACTGAACAAAACAGGGAGTAATACACAGGTGCCGCGTCTCAATTCGCCTACTTAAACTACGCCCTAAAAATATACTCTTTTTGTGAAGAAAAAGTACCTACATAGGCCTACTTTTGAGTGTGTAGCATAAGAGTAGACAAGCTTTTGGACATACTATCAAGCCATACAATTGCATCTTTAACTGTTGCTCTCTGTCGCTTAGTTACACTGACCTGTCAATCATCTTGTCAAAGATAAAATCCTCCACATTTCATATACCTTTTCGGAGAGAAATGCATGTCGCGGTCCGGATCCATGATCTGCAGTCTTGGGTCTTTCATGCCTCCCCTAATTTTAATGAATAATGATGCATTTAATTTTTTTATTATTTTTTTTAATTTTTTTTATCAGGTTAAACTTTAATTAGTCACTCAAAACCTTTATCTAAACCTATCACCACCGATCGCGCATAGTCCGCAATGTGTTGTAGTTTTTTTTTTTTTTTTACACTTTTTACTCGTGTTTGTAGTTCCTCCTCCAAAGCGCACTGGGTTGTGAGCAACATTAGCCTTTAGAATGAGCACGGATCCACACAGAAAATCCACCAGATTTAGTAGACCACTTCTGGCACACTCTTTTCAACATATGCTTTTGGGACACACTTATTTCAATCTCGCATAGGCTACTGTTTAGGATGGATATGGACATTGAGACGCATGGAGTGTGAAATGAGGGAACTAACGAGGCACAGGTGGAGGAAGATGAACTAATCGGGGACTAACGAGAACAGTGTGCAGACAGGACAGAACATAATAGCGACAAAATTTGTTTTTTTTAAACCAAAGCGGTTTCTTATACTGTGAAAACCCACATTAGGAACCTTTATTTGTAAGAGTTCTGAGAACGTAAGCCAGGGGTTTTCACACTTTGAGACTGTTCACAGAGCTTGTTGCACTGCTTCTGGGTTTGCCTTTGTGAATTTGGCCAAAACAAGGTGTCTTAGAAGGCAAAACAATTTTCGGCAGTCCTGCCCATATGATATGATGCATAATAATGCTGTCTAGGTAGGCAGCTGACTAGAGTTTTGGAAAAAAGCCAATCTGTTACTCCTTGTGCTGCTTCTCCACTGAAATATAATATAATAAAATATATAACCTTCAAATCTAAAGAGCAGATATGTTTGCAGACAGTCAGAGAACATCCATTAAACAAACTGAACTTCTCTCTCTCTCTCGTTCTTGATAAAACTGAGGTCATTGGTGAGGCCTGCTGTCTGACAACTCTTTATCTTTATAGTTCACATGGAGTGTTTCTGGGTCAGAGAGCAGGGATATGATGATATGCTGCAGTAATCTAGACGCAAGTCTTCACTCGGTTTCTGCTGCTATTTATAACATTATTAAAAATAATAACAAAAAAAGCTGTGCTGTTTACAAAACACACACACACACACACACACACACACACACACACACACACACACACACACACACACACACACACACACACACACACACACACACACACACACACACACACACACACACACACACACACACAACACACACACACACACACACACACACACAAACCTTCTTTCAAAACCTGATGTAATATTTTCAGTCAGTTGCAAATGTTTTCAGTCCACATAATCATTGTTTCAAACACAAGATTATTGTAATATGTAATGAGAACATTTGGTTTAATCACCGAAACACAACAGTATGATCTTCTTCAGTTTACTTTTAACAATCAGTTCATCCAACAGCAAACAATGCAAGATACATGTTTCAAATCGGCCTTAGAAGTGCTGAAATTACAGTAATATGCTACAGTCATATAAAAGACAGATTACACAGTTTTCACATACACTTACATTACCCAACATTTACATAATCTATAATTTCCAAAATATCCATCCTATGTGTAATCAAGTGAAGACATCCTCTACAATCATGTGGGCAAATTAGTTTTTATTTTTCAGAGATAATTGTAATATAGGTATACTTTCTATAATGAAATGTAACTAAATGAGAACAAACATAACATTTAGTGCACACATTACATTACTAATTTGGATCAAGCCAGTTTTGAGTATTTGGCCATAGATTCTCGTCCACATCACAATGAATGTTATCATTGTTCATGCACCTTGGAAACTTGTTCTCCTCTATTGCCTGCTTTATTTCTGACAGCCGTATATCATTCCTGGCCCTCACCAATTCCGACACTGCCCACTCTTGATGGTCGGTCAGCACACGGCCACGGCCAGCACTATGGGGTTTTCTGTCAATTCTAAGCATAGAACAGAATATACGGTCAATAAATCATACTGTACCAATACTGTAACATGTCTGATGAATTTACATGCATTACAATTTACTGTAAATGTAATAGTATACATCCTCCACGCTTACCGGTTTTCTGGGTGAAAAGTTCGGATGATAGAATTGACAGTTGATCTTTTTAGACTTGGATCAACTAATCTTGTAATGTTGGTGCCCATGCCGACCTCTCTGACCTCTCTGTGGTGCCCATGCCGACCTCTCTGACCTCTCTGTTGGTGCCCATGCCCACCTCTCTGACCTCTCTGTGGTGCCCATGCCGACCTCTCTGACCTCTCTGTTGGTGCCCATGCCGACCTCTCTGACCTCTCTGTGGTGCCCATGCCGACCTCTCTGACCTCTCTGTTGGTGCCCATGCCCACCTCTCTGACCTCTCTGTTGGTGCCCATGCCCACCTCTCTGACCTCTCTGTTCGGGACCATGTCCACCTCTCCGACCTCTCTGTTGGTGCCCCATGCCCACCTCTCTGTTGGTGCCCATGCCGACCTCTCTGACCTCTCTGTGGTGCCCATGCCGACCTCTCTGACCTCTCTGTTGGTGCCCATGCCGACCTCTCTGACCTCTCTGTGGTGCCCATGTCCACCTCTCTGACCTCTCTGTGGGGCCCATGTCCACCTCTCTGACCTCTCTGTTGGTGCCCATGGCCACCTCTCTGACCTCTCTGTTGAGGCCGATGCCGACCTCTCTGACCTCTCTGTTGGGGCCGATGCCCACCTATCTGACCTCTCTGTGAGGGTCATGCCCACCTCTCTGACCTCTCTGTTGGGGCCCATGCCCACCTCTCTGTTGGTGCCCCATGCCCACCTCTCTGACCTCTCTGTTGGCGCCCATGCCCACCTCTCTGACCTCTCTGTTGTGGCCCATGCCAACCTCTCTGACCTCTCTGTTGGGGCCCATGCCCACCTCACTGACCTCTCTGTTGGTGCCCCATGCCCACCTCTCTGACCTCTCTGTGAGGCCCATGCCCATGCCCACCTCTCTGACCTTTCTGTGGGGCCCATGCCCACCTCTCTGACCTCTCTGTTGGGGCCCCATGCCCACCTTTCTGACCTCTCTGTTGGTGCCCCATGCCAACCACTTTGACCTCTCTGTTGGTGCCCATGCACACCTCTCTGACCTCTCTGTTGGTGCCCATGCCCACCTCTCTGACCCCTCTGTGGGGCCCATGCCCACCTCTCTGACCTCTCTGTTGGGGCCCATGCCCACCTCTCTGACCTCTCTGTTGGTACCCCATGCCAACCTCTTTGAGCTCTCTGTTGGTGCCCATGCCCACCTCTCTGACCTCTCTGTTGGTGCACCATGCCCACCTCTCTGACCTCTCTGTTGGGGCCCATGCCCACCTCTCTGACCTCTCTGTGAGGCCCATGCCCACCTTTCTGACCTCTCTGTTGGTGCCCATGCCCACCTCTCTGACCCCTCTGTGGGGCCCATGCACACCTCTCTGACCTCTCTGTTGGTGCCCATGCCCACCTCTCTGACCCCTCTGTGGGGCCCCTGCCCACCTCTCTGACCTCTCTGTTGGGGCCCATGCCCACCTTTCTGACCTCTCTGTTGGTGCCCCATGCCAACCTCTTTGAGATCTCTGTTGGTGCCCATGCCCACCTCTCTGACCTCTCTGTTGGTGCCCCATGCCCACCTCTCTGACCTCTCTGTTTGGGCCCATGCCCACCTCTCTGACCTCTCTGTGAGGCCCATGCCCACCTTTCTGACGTCTTTGTTGGGGCCCATGCCCACCTCTCTGACCTCTCTGTAGTGCCCATGCCCACCTCTCTGACCTCTCTGTAGTGCCGATGCCCACCTCTCTGACCTCTCTGTTGGTGCCCCATGCCCACCTCTCTGACCTCTCTGTTGGGGCCCATGCCCACCTCTCTGACCTCTCTGTGAGGCCCATGCCCTCCTTTCTGACCTCTCTGTTGGGGCCCATGCCCACCTGTCTGACCTCTCTGTTGGTGCCCATGCCCACCTCTCTGACCTTTCTGTGGGGCCCATGCCTACCTCTCTGACCTCTTTGTTGGTGCCCATGCCCACCTCTCTGACCCCTCTGTGGGGCCCCTGCCCACCTCTCTGACCTCTCTGTTGGGGCCCATGCCCACCTTTCTGACCTCTCTGTTGATGCCCTATGCCAACCTCTTTGAGCTCTCTGTTGGTGCCCATGCCCACCTCTCTGACCTCTCTGTTGGTGCCCCATGCCCACCTCTCTGACCTCTCTGTGAGGCCCATGCCCACCTTTCTGACCTCTGTGTTGGAGCCCATGCCCACCTCTCTGACCTCTCTGTAGTGCCAATGCCCACCTCTCTGACCTCTCTGTAGTGCCCATGCCCACCTCTCTGACCTCTCTGTTGGTGCCCATGCCCACCTTTCTGACCTCTCTGTGAGGCCCATGCCCACCTTTCTGACCTCTCTGTTGGTGCCCATGCCCACCTCTCTGACGGATCCCTTGTTCACAAGCTCTTCCTATTCCTTGCCGTCTATCCTGCTCCATGTTGAAAGAAATTTTCAGTGTTTACACCCCCACTTTTATATATAGTGACCAATTGTGGTTACCACTATGTGAAATCAATTAGCAATAACGAGTATTCGTCATTTGTGGTTACACATAATTTATATGTTCGTACAAACACACATTTTATTTCTGTAGTTCTCGAAATCCATATACTGTATATTGCTGAAATGAAAATCTATAGGTTTACTAAATGGTTCAGTGATTAACCATTAAGATCAGTTGGATTAAGTGTTGGTCAAATATATTTACGCAAATCAGATGAGAAGCGTATCAAAAGTATTGTGCGCATTGCATTGTGAAAGACAATTACTTCATATGAAAGGTATTTCTTTGATGACACACTGATTAGGTGTGGTGAAAAAGTGAATGTGTAATTTGGAGCATTGTACTTAGTCAATTGAACATGTGATTACATGTTTGAAAAAACAGACTTTTTGATGATCTGCTTTGAGTTTTGTCCCAACAGTTGTGAGTTTTTACCACATATTTTCGATAATAATACCAAACAAAATAAAAAAAAACCTAATTGTAATTGTCTAATTAATTAATTAATTAAGTGTAATAATCTTTGTTTACTGCAACAATACTGATGGTGGCAATATCTCATAAAAAAAACCCTCATCACTCATAATAATTACTACAGTCATAAAACTAAATAATAGTATCATCAACAAATCTTGAAATGGTTCTTACTGCAGAGAAGGTACTTAATTAAATTTGCTTCTCTTAATGGTGGATCTGATGACAAAACTGTTGATTTTGAATATGTTTATGAGGGGTTAAGATCCCGAATATGATGCTGAATGTACCAGGGAAATGAAGATGATTGTGGGGAAGCACCTGTTCAAAAACAGACCCTTCCAAATTATATGTGGCAACAAAATATGCTTTATTGTTTTACTGTACAGATTAATATCATTAAAGCAGTTTAAAGATCCATTTGTGTTAGATACACACTATGGGACACTAAAGACCTGAATACGTAATAATGAATGGTGAAACGTTCAATGTTATTACAGATGAAACTCGAAAAATTTGAATATCGTGCAAAAGTTATAATTTTGATGATTATGGCTTACAACTTATGAAAACCCCAAATTCAACTGGTGTATTGGTGTAATATGAATCTGAAAAGACCTGACTTTATCCCTTGGCTAGTTGGTCTTAAGTCTCAGTCTTCACATAGTCACCAAAGTTGCCAAGTCCATGCTTTTCCCACGGGATTTGGCTTCTTTTAAACTGTTGGGTGTCGAGTTACATTCAAGCTATTTTGAGGCATGAAGGAATCTTTTTTCAAGGAAAAAACGTGTAAAAATGTAATGTGAATATGTGTTCAAAGACGAGTTTTAAGGGATACAATTATTGACTACAGTGGGACTTTAAATAAAGTAAGCGCCCTTATGCAGCTGAAAGAAAATGAAGTAGGTTAGAGGAAGAGTGAGTCATAATTTTATTATCTATAAAACATTTGCGTAGGATTCTTCTTCCGTTTGCAAATGAGTGCCGTGACTCAAATAAACACAGATGAAAAGGCTCATTTGTGGAGCTTCTTCCTGCTCTGTTCCCTGTGTTCAATATACGACATCCGATTCATAGTCTTCTTCTGCGCTTGTCTGATGTGTCTCTGCACGATGGGAACAAACAGTCCCAGTAGAAAACCCTTGGCAGGAATATGAAGTACACCAGAGGATCAGACACCTCCACCGGGGAATAGTCCAAAAGAACAGCTTTAACCTCTCGCTAGATCACAGTACAACAGTCTGTCATCGGGAATCAAAGCCTGTTAACTTTCTTAATACTTGTTACAATTATGCATGATTCATCAGTGTGGATTATTCTAAAGATCTTCCTAATCTTACAGCAAAATGTAATAACTTGCTCCACCTCAGACAGACATTCCTTTGCAACTGACATCATTAACAGACCAAACTCCTGGCTGTCACATAGACAGCTTTTCCCAACACGATCTGTTCCTGTTGGATCAGTCTATTGGAACAGGTCGTATTCATCAATGTCTGGTGTTCTCCTTCAGATCATGTATACACACACTCAGCACACAGGCTGGGTTGATGGATAGTATTGTACAACAGCCCAGGGGTGATTTTGAACCTCAGATTGCATAACCTTTCTCTGCCCCGTCCTAAAATATCCTCCCCGGGGCCCGTGTCTCTCCTTACTCTCACAACATGAGCCTGTGTGTGTGTCGCAGGGGTCGCATGAAGAGACACGACTGGCCAGCAGGTGGCGTAATACAATACAGATTTATGTGTGTGTGTGTGTTGCAGGTAAAGTTGTCAAGAATGCAGCAATATGACATATAAAGTGCATAGATAATATCATATCTAAAACATTAATTTCTGAGGCTTCTAAATTTCTAACACGGCCAAAACCTGTTGCACATTTGATTGATAATTTATCGTTTTTTTTTTGCAAGTAAAAGGCCTTTTAGTGCAATTGTGAACACGTCCCCCTTCAGCTCGTGCTTCACATGTCTTTTTTGCCTGTTTAAATCTTTGATGATTTCTATAAAGTAAAAATAAAATTAAACTTTTATATTTTTTATTTTTATACTTGTATATTAATATTTCAAGATGAATACTTACTGGACTGAAGCAACTTAGGGTTACTTGATTATCCACCATTTTATGGAAAATCAAGTTAAAATTTGAGAATGTCTCAAATATGATCATCATTGCACTGCAAAATATGTTTTGAACTACTACTAAATTACTACTGCTCTTTTTTGCAAAATAATGATATGAAAAATTTCAGCCTGGATTTGTGCCCCATCATAGCACAGAAACTGCGCTTGTTAAATTTACAAATGACTTCTAGCTTCTGACCAAGGCTATATCTCAATACTACTTGTACTTGATCTTAGCTCTGCGTTCAACAGTATAGATCATAAAATACTCTTAGATCGATTACAAAATTTTACTGATATTCAGGGACAGGCATTAAAGGATTAGTTCACCTCAAAATGAAAATTTCCTAATAATTTACTCACCCCAATGCCATCCAAGATATCCATGTCTTTCTTTCCTCAGTGGAAGAGAAATTAATTTTTTTGAGGAAAACATTTCTGGATTTTTCTTCGAATAATGGACTTCAATGACAACCAGCGTTTTGAAGTCCAAATCAATGCAGTTTCAAAGGTCTTTGAAGTGCTTTAACGGACTGTGCACGATCGCAGCTGAGGAGGAGGGGCTTATCTCGTGAAACGATCGGTCATTTTCAAAAATAATAATATATATATATATACTTTTTAACTACAATTGTTCAGATTGAGCTGATCTGCAACGCGCTGGGAACTAAAGACCTGTGAAACTTCATTGATTTGCACTTCAAAACGATGGTTGTCATTGAAGTTCATTATTCGAAGAAAAATCCAGAAATGTTTTCCTCAAAAAACTTAATTTCTCTTCCACTGAGGAAAAAAGACATGGATACCTTGGATGGCATTGGGGTGAGTAAATTATTAGGAAATTTTCATTTTGAGGTGAACTAATCCTTTAAGGTGGTTTAGATCGTATCTATCAGACCGTTACCATTTTGTCTACTTAAATGGGGAAAAATCTAAGATAATGTCAGTAAATTATGGAGTGCCGCAAGGATCTGTGTTAGGCCCTCTGCTATTTTTAATATATATGCTGCCACTTGGTAATATTATAAGAAAACATGGAATTAATTTCCACTGTTATGCCGATGATACTCAGTTATAAATTTCATCACGACCAGATGAATTTTCTAAATTATCTAAGTTGAGTGTGTTAAAGATATAAAATATTGGATGACCTGTAATTTTCTTCTATTAAATTCAGCTAAGACTGATGTATTACTTATTGGACAAAAAAACAAACAAAAAAAGTTAAAGTTAGTTACTGTAATGCATTATTAGCTGGTTGTCCTGCATCCTCGATAAACAAGCTACAATTAGTCCAAAATGCAGCTGCTAGAGTTCTTACTAGGTCAAGAAAATATGATCATATAAGTATAAAATACAAAGTACTGCTACTGACCTATAAGGCCCTAAAAGAGCTCCTGTTTTTTTAACTAATCTTCCATCGCCTTACAATCCATCACACACTTTAAGATCACAAAACTCTGGTCTTTTGATACCTAATATCTAAGTCCACTAAAAGAGGGAGAGCGTCTTCACATTTGGCTCCTAAACTCTGGAAAAGACTTCCTGATCATGTTCGTGGCTCAGACTCACTCTCCCAGATTAAATCTAGATTAAAGACACATCTATACTGTTATAAAAAACTCATTGATTTACATTACAAGCGATGAAAATGTAATCTTTCTTTATAGGCATATCAATATCAGCAACTGTACGAAATTGCATATATTTGCTCAGTTTGGGCCTCTGAATAAAATTGAGGTGTTTTTTCCTCCATGAGTTTGAGCTTCATATTTTCACTGTATCAAACTATACCCACGCCTATCCGGCACCTATTATGTGGAAAATAAGGTGGATAAAGGGCTGAGGGCACGCAAGGTCTCTCGCTCTCTCCCTCTCTGCCGTGCGCGCGCGACACGGTTTGGAGCACATACAGTAGGCTATGTTCTGTCTCGCATGCGCGGCTCTAGATTCCAGGAGATTTTAACTAATTTACGGGCATCAGGGACCCGCTATCAATATGCAGGATTTTTATAGGTTAATTTTTTTTAAACAATTCAGCCAGGGCCGGACTGGGACCAAAATTCGGCCCTGGCATTTGTGGTTTTCACCGGCCCAACTAATTGATGACGTTAAAAAGAATCCCCAGAATCTGAAATTTTTTCCCACTGAGACACACCATACAAGGCAGCAATGACTTTCACACTGTTGTAGGGCTGCAACTAACGATTATTTTGATAATCGATTAATCGGACGATTATTTTTTCGATTAATCGGATAGAAATTAAATTAGATTTTTTTTTTATTATAACTAAATAAAACCGTAAATCAGGGTATTTATGTGTAAAAGTGTACTTTAAAAAGTGCAAAAGCCACACATTGAGTTTTACTAATATCAATATTTGCATTGTTTTTAATGATAATTGCTGATGGCAAGTTGACAAACATGATTATTGTTAAAAAAATGATATCCAACATATTATGTTTTAACACCATTTTTGTTAAAACAAATTTACACAGACATGTTGTTCAGATGTGAATATCTGAACTAAAAACAAACTAAAAACATCTAAAATATATAATTCATTTAATTTTTATTTAAAATTAATTATATATAAGGATAAAGAATATAATATATATTATATATAATATATAAAAGAATATAATATAAGGATAAATTGATTAAATAAATATAGAAAGACTGAAAACAATTGTGTGAATGTAGAGCCGCAGTAGATCGCGTTTGAAAAACAATTAAAACTTAGTAGACAAATGCTATAAAAAGAGAACGGAATGGAGGTAACGTTACCCAGCAAGCTAACAGGCTTGAGTAAAGGACAGGAGAAATTATGCATTAGTGCACATGCATTCGCTGAAAACCACTGAGTACAGTGACTAAAAAACAATATTTTACTGCTGCTGTTATTAACTGCCTTTGTATTTAATGCTTCACTTTGTAAACACCGTTTTAATTTAACCTATTTCTGCGGTAGCGCTATTTTAATCCATCACTTACGTTGCGAGCGAACTGATTGCACAACCTGATGCTCGAGACAAAATACAGACATCCCGGAAGTCCCGGGAGTCTCCCGCATATTGATTGCGGCTCCCTGATGCCCGCGAATTAGTTCAAACTCCCGAAATCTAGAGCGCGCAAGCAAGAGCGCGCATACGAGACAGAAGAGACTGCTCCAAACCGTGTAGCGCGCGCGCTCGGCAGAGCGCCTGAGGGAGAGAGACCTTGCGTGTGTGTGCGTACCAGTAAACGCTCCCCGTGACGTAAGCAGACCAACTAATCGATAATGACATTCGTTGACAACGATTTTCATAATCGATTATAATCGATTTTATCGATTAGTTGTTGCAGCCCTACACTGTAGGCATACACGTCAGGATATAAGACTGAGGCGCATAGACCTTAGTCCATACACATTCACAGCACGAGCATGGCACAGCGGGCAAAAACACACACGCACACACACACACACGAGTATGGCACAGCGGCCAAAAACACACGCACACATGAGCATGGCACGGCGGCCCGACGCACACAACACAACTGCTTAATAAAGAAAAAGCACCATGACCAAACCACCAGGGGCGTCATGCAAGCCAAAATTCTGGGGGGGCACAATCTGAGGCAATTGTTTTCGGAAGGTTAGACTAGGCTAGCTATCGATAACGTTACACTGACACAACTTAAGTTAATGCTCTGAATTCGCAGCTAATATCAAATCCATAACTTTTTGATCAAGATCAAATTTCCAGGTCAACCACAAATAATCCCACTACCTTTTAATATCATCCGATAACTAATTCAATGCCGATTTGTTGCTTTGCCCACTTACCACTTCAAGACCATCTGTAAAACATTGCCAGCTCAACGTGCGAGACGAGTGAGTTGTTTGAACCTACACAGCAAAGATTCTAGAGCGCTGATTTGATATACACAGACACCATATTAGGAAAAAGGGGCGGGCTGATGCTGACCGATTTATTACACATCCAGAAGAATCAGCCATGTGATTGGCTAAGGACAAAAAAGCAGGAAAATATACCGATTTTGTTGTTTTATTAACATTAAATAGATCTCCCAAAAATTTTACTTGTCATCATTTACTCTCTCAAGTTGTTTTAAACCTGAATAAGTTTCTTTCTTCTGTTGAAGTTATTTGGAAGAATGTGGGTAACCAAACAGTTGATGTACCCCAGTGATTTCCATAGTATATTTTTCACAATGGAAGCCAATGGGGACCAGCAACTGTCTGGTTACTCACATTCTTCAAAATATCTTCTTTTGTGTTCAGCAAAAGAAATAAATTAATATAGGTTTGGAACAACATTACAGTGAATAAATAATGACAAATTTTTTATTTTTGGGTGAACTATCCCTTTAAGGACAAGCGGCTGCATGTTTATTATTAGGGCTACTGTCTCTTTAAGACCTGTACGCGACGCGTCTAATATACCCCTTTTCCACCAACAAGAACCGGGTGCTGGTTCAGAGCCAGAGCCAAAGCTGGTTCAGAGTGGGTTCGACTGACGAGCTTAATAAGAACCGATTTGCCTTTCCACCGGCTAGAGAGCCACAACAGAGCCAGATCTTACGTCACTGTATACGTCTCATGTTGCCCAGCAACGCTAGTGCGGTAGCGCCAAACAGTACGCCAGGCTTGTTCGAGATGCATCGGCTTCTCGCAGATCGATCTCCGCATGACATCAAAGCACTGCGATAGCGATCTAAAAGCACAAGGAGTCGTATGTTCTCCAAACACTCCCGCAGCTCCGATCGGTCCGCGCCGCTCCGATGCATCTCGAACAAGCCATCAACAATAACGGACGTTGCAATACTATGGATGCTCATGGGTTTACAAAATACATCGGAGTCCAACGCGTTTGTGCAGCTCGCCGTAACTTACATAGACGGATATTTATAATCGAGCTGCTATTAGCTCGACTAGCTGCTATTTAAAAATGGCGGTCACAAGTTTCTATTCGTCTTGTTGGTCACGGTAACCCCGCCCCCAGCCCCTGACGCAAGTGGTTCTTACTTGGCTCTGTTCTAGACCAGCAATGATTTGGTGCTACTTAAGAACCACTTTTCCTGGTTCGGAGCTGGTGCTTTGCGTGTGGAAAACCAAAGAACCGAATTGAAACTAGGCTCTGGCTCCGAACCAGCACCAGCTCTGCCTTGGTGGAAAAGGGGTAATATACACGCATTTGACAAGCAGATTTCTCTCAATTTTCTCGGTTTGCTTTCAGTTTAGACATAACCAATTTATGTATTTTAATCCAATTAATCCAGAAAAATCACATCCCTGAGAATACATTTGAGTCTTTATAGGCTCTGGTAATTATGGAGCATAATAGGAATAAAGTTGTGACAAAAAAATTATCAGGGAGGAAAAATCTGAGGGGGCACGTGCCCTCACTTTGAATGGGCATGACGCCACTGCAAACCACAATAGAATATATATGATAAAAAGAAGCATGACCTACCTTATTAAATCAGCAGCCGTTGCATTAAAGCGCTCTTCTCCGCTACCCTTTCAATGATCGGCCACTGACATGCTAGCAAGATTTGTTTTACTCTTTCCCCGCTTTTGGTTGCGTACTCTTGACGTGGAGCATATTACTTTGGGCAGAGGGGAGGGCCTCTGCCTATCACGTCCTCATGCACGTCCTGCAATATCACTTGCCAGTAGCTAGGGGGAGAAACCCCCCTATAAATATGGGCCTGCCCATCTCGTTTTTTCCAGGTTTCTCACGTATTTTAGCTCTTTTCCTGCTGTCTTCCCGTTTTAGTATTTTCCCGTAAATATCCCGTATTTTTACGCTCTGATTGTGTTAACTCAGAACACGCAACTATCTGTGTCTGTGAAGTGGCGGCTTGCACTTGGGTGCTAGACCTCCAGTAAAGCAGGTGGCAGTATACAGACAGTAGCTTAGGCTACTATCGAAGAAGAAGAAGAAGAAGACAGTAGCAGCGGCGCGGGCGCGAGCGCGAGGAACATAGCGAGGAAGAGGGAAAAAGCATGGGAAAAAGTAGCGGGAAGTGAATTTGAAATGATCAAGGAAAGCAACGTGGTCAGCTCGGCCCAAAACAATAGAAAATAACATCGGCCCTTCTGGCATGTGCCAGAATTGCCAGATGGCCAATCCGGGCCTGAATTCAGCGCAACTCCAAAAAGGAGGACAAATGAGTGTCCGGATTGAGGCCAAAATCCGGACGTATAGCCACCCTAAGGTTAGCAAATATATTTGCTAACCTTGCAGACTTGCATTCAAGTGGCTTTGCTAAAAGCAATAAACAGTTAAACCTGAAGAAGAAGACAACATGTATCTAGTGCGGTGAAGGGGAAACTGCAGTTTGGGATGTTACACTTGAAACCATGTGAAAACCCCCCCCTGAAACTAAACCTAAAGTTGAACTCATTGACCTGAAAGAAAAGCGCTATGTTTGGCTCATGTGCAGCAGCTCGCAGGACAGGTAACACCATCTCTGCTGTAAAGCTAGTCATACTATAGGGTTGCTTTTCAACAGCAATAACCACAAGCTTGTTTGCATGAAGGCTGCTTTGCATATCTCAAATATCCAATGGCTTGCTGGTGTCTTATGTGTAGGACACGTGATAATATTGAGTCAAAGACAAAGCAGACTCATAGTATTTGGTGCGGATTTTTCAGTGTAAAGTTATATTGTTACACCAGTAGAAGGTGACAAGTCTTAAAAAATGTCATGCAAAAAAAACAAACTAAAAAACAAACAAACAAAATACTCATGAAATCATTAATTCACCAAGTTAGTTCAAAAACAGTGTTGCTTCAAGACAGGAGGAAAATGGACAAAGTAACTGGAAAACATTGTTTAAAACTTCTTATTTACTGTTGTATAAAAGCCATTTGATAAACTAATATTGCTTAATGTTACGATTACAGCACTATTTCTGCCATTAGCTCTCTCTATACGCCCACTATCAAGATATATTTCGATTTTTAATAGGGAATGTTAGTACGACCGATTTCAGGGGTGTGAAAATTACAATTTAAAGTTATAGAGCTACAGAAATGTATCTTCATATTACAAGTACAGCTTTATTTTGTAAGTAGGCTACTTTCTACAGCATTTGATGGACTATTTAAACTTTACCATTTTTTACCCTTTAAGTTTTATCAGAACAAGGTAAAAACAAAAAACAAAGTGGCAACTATGAAAGGAGATTTTGTTTAATACGCCTCACAAAAAAGTACTAGTAATGTGATGGATGGTAATATGTCTGGAAATAATGTACCGTGATATTTACATGTCAGCCTGCCCTGGTTCAGGTCCAGAACACTGCGGTAATACCATATGTAATACCAATACCATGGTACCTTTTAGTACTTTGTTGTATTTGTCATACACTTAAAAATCTAAATAAATTGGGTTTTATTCAAGTCAAAAAATGAATCAACCTAAATACATTAATTTACAAAATAATAATAATAATATAATAACAATTTGAATGAGTTAAATCACACTCTTTATGGTTACAATTGCAGGTTACCACATTTTACAGTGAATTGTGAAGAGTGTGGGTGACTAACCTTAGAAACACATCAATAAAAGATTGAGTTTACAATCTCTTTGGCACCCCTGTTTCCTATGTATGCAATAATAATAATAATATTAATAAACAAGAGTGGCTTGAATTAGTAAAAATTTAAATCAGACAGAATTTCTGTCTTATAGTGACATTTTACAATGAATATTCAAATGGGAAATCATACATTGAATATAGGACCAACAATTAATAAAATATATTTTAATAATAGCTACTACAAGAGATATAATACTACAAGAGAACAAGAGATTATGCCATATTTTCCCTCGCCAAAATGTTGGATAGATTTGGAGTACTATTACACTCGTGATCTGCAAGATTCAGTTTCCTGCAAGTTACCCTTCCGGCCATGTCGTTGGCTTATGATTGCTGATGAGGTAAGCTCAGCGTAGTGTTTGGTTCACTCTATCATTAATAATTCAAATAAAATAAAGGTGTTGTGTCACGCTGACACTGCCTGTCGTAACTGTTTGTAATCATTCTCATAACTGTTAATGTAGTGATGCACACCTTCGTTTTTTTATACTTATTCTTGAGACTGTGAACGAGCGCTTACCTAATTTATACGATGAGCCTACGTCACCTGGCATGTTCAGTTGGGTGCGCGCCCGTGATGTGCTTTGTATGGGAGGCCGGATAGGACGAAACACATTAAAACACTTGCGCGTACACATTAGACTTGCGCAGACATGTAAAAACATTTACAAAACATATTTTTGCGCGTAAAAATATACAGTATTTGCGTGTAGACTATATATGAAACTATATTTGAGACAGACTATTTGTTCTTGTAACAACGAGATATGTCGTTAAAACGTCTGGAAGGGCGGTCTCTGCGGAACGGGATGAGACTCTGGAAGGGCGGTCTCTGCGGGGCGGGACGAGACTCTGGAAGGGCGGTCTCTGCGGGATGGGACGAGACTCTGGAAGGGCGGTCTCTGGGGGACGGGACGAGACTCTGGAAGGGCGGTCTCTGCGGAACGGGACGAGACTCTGGAAGGGCGGTCTCTGCAGGGCGGGACGAGACTCTGGATGGGCGGTCTCTGCTTTGTGGGACGAGACTCTGGAAGGACGGTCTCTGCGGGGCGGGACGAGACTCTGGAAGGGCGGTCTCTGCGGGACGGGACAAGACTCTGGCAGGGCGGTCTCTGCGGGGCGGGACGAGACTCTGGAAGGGCGTTCTCAGAGGGACAAGACTCTGGAAGGGCGGTCTCTGCGGGACGGGACAAGACTCTGGAAGGGCGGTCTCTGCGGGGCGGGACGAGACTCTGGAAGGGCGGTCTCGGAAGGACGAGACTCTGGACGGGTGGTCTCGAAGGGACTAGACTCTGGAAGGGTGGTCTCGGCGGGACGAGACTTTGGATGGGCGGTCTCGGAGGGACGAGACTCTGGAAGGGCAGCCTCTGCGGGACGGGACGAGACTCTGGAAGGGCGGTCTCTGCGGGACGGGACGAGACTCTGGAAGGGCGGTCTCGGAGGGACGAGACTCTGGACGGGTGGTCTCGAAGGGACTAGACTCTGGAAGGGTGGTCTCGGCGGGACGAGACTTTGGATGGGCGGTCTCGGAGGGACGAGACTCTGGAAGGGGAGCCTCTGCGGGACGGGACGAGACTCTGGAAGGGCGGTCTCTGCGGGACGGGACGAGACTCTGGAAGGGCAGTCTCGGAGGGACGAGACTCTGGAAGGGCGGTCTTTGCGGGGCGGGACGAGACTCTGGAAGGGCGGTCTCTGCGGGATGGGACGAGACTCTGTAAGGGCGGTCTCTGCGGGACGGGACGAGACTCTGTAAGGGCGGCCTCTGCGGGATGGGACGAGACTCTGTAAGGGCGGTCTCTGCGGGACGAGACTCTGGAAGGGCAGCCTCTGCGGGATGGGACGAGACTCTGTAAGGGCGGTCTCTGCGGGACGGGACGAGACTCTGTAAGGGCGGTCTCTGCGGGACGAGACTCTGGAAGGGCGGTCTCGGAGCAGCGGTCTCGGCGGGACAAGACTCTGGAAGGGCGGTCTAGGAGGGACGAGTCTCTGGAAGGGTGGTCTCGGGCAAAGGGTGGTCTCTGCGGGACGAGACTCTGGAAGGGGGGTCTCGGCGGCTGCTGGTGATCGTGGTTGTTCTCTGGATCGGGACACGACGCTCACCTAACACCTGGCGATGGCTCCCCTCCAGTTCAGTCCATCTGTGTTTGAGAGGTCAGTGGCCTGGTGGAAATTGACCCCGATCCAGAAAAGCAGCTTGAGGGTTTCGTCGTCAAGGGGGCTAGTGAAAAATTCGGTGCTCTCTTGAGCTATGACGACAAATATAGCCCTGTCGTCCATACGGCTGGTCCGATCTTCTGTCTTCTGTTTGTTAACATATGATAATGACATGTAGAAAAATGTAGCATTGGTGCATGTTGATTCAGAGTTTGCGTCATCTGAAGTCTTTACAGCAGTTGGGTCGTCTCTTCACAGGTGTTGGGCATCGTTAGTCTTCACAGGGGTTGGGTCGTCTCTTCACAAGTGTTGGGCATCTGAAGTCTTTACCGGAGTTGGGTCGTCTCTTCACAAGTGATGGGCATCTGAAGCCTTCGCAGGAGTTGGGTCGTCTCTTCACAAGTGTTGGGCATCTGAAGTCTTTACAGGACTTGGGTCGTCTCTTCACAAGTGTTGGGCATCTGAAGCCTTCGCAGGAGTTGGGTCGTCTCTTCACAGGTGTTGGGCATCTGAAATCTTTACTGGAGTTGGGTCGTCTCTTCACAGGTTTTGGGTCGTCAGGAGTTGGGCATCTGAAGTCTTCACAGGAGTTGGGCCATCTCTTCACAGGTGTTGGGCATCTAAAGTCTTCACAGGAGTTGGGTCGTCAGGAGTTGGGGATCTGAAGTCTTCATAAGAGGCTGGATCCAAACTGGAGCTGGTGTACTTTCTAGTTACTCAGGATGGGCATCCTGAGATAAAACAGAAAAGCAAATAGAAAATAATTATTGTAGCTGCTGTACATAACATTAATCAAGGATAATCATGTGCATTTGATCTGATATAACGGTATAACGGTAGGAGATCCATTATGGGAATTCTAGGCTAAAGAGATGCGTCTTTAATCTAGATTTAATCTGGGAGAGTGAGTCTGAGCCACGAACATTATCAGGAAGTATTTTCCAGAGTTTAGGAGCCAAATGTGAAACGCTCTCTCTCCTTTAGTGGACTTAGATATTAGGTATCAAAAGACCAGAGTTTTGTGATCTTAAAGAGCGTGATGGACTGTAAGGCGATGGAAGATTAGTTAAATACACAGGAGCTCTTTTAGGGCCTTGTAGGTCAGTAGAAATACTTTGTATTTGATACTTAGGTAACCAGAGATGATAAAATGAATGTTAAATGATCATATTTTCAAGACCAAGTAAGAACTTTAGCAGCTGCATTTTGGACTAATTGTAGCTTGTTTATCGAGGATGCAGGACAACCAGCTAGTAATGCATTGCAGTAATCTAGTCTAGAGGTCATGAATGCATGAACTAACAAGAAACTGATAACATTTTCCGGAGCTTAGCAATGTTTCTGAGGTGAAAGAAGGCTGTTTTTGTAACATATGAAATATAATTTTAAAATTTTTCAAATAATTAAGTTGTTGAATGTCAAATAACTCCCAGGTCTTTAACTGTAGATAATGAAGTTACAGTACATCCTTCCAAATGCAAATTGTATTCTAAGAGATTATGTGGACAGGTTTTTGGTCCAAGTAATACCTCAGTCTTAGCTGAATTTAATAGAAGAAAATTACAGGTCATCCAGTATTTTATATCTTTAACACAGAGGAATTAACGATAAGAAAATTAAATTAATAAACCTTAACGCTTACTAAATCTCACAAATGTTGATATTCAAATGAAATGACAAAATTAGAAATAGCATAGCCATTCATCAAAAGTGCTAAAATGAGATTTGTGTCATCTATCGTCAGGAGAAACTCATCTTACCCCGACTTACCCTACTCATTTATGGTGACATAAAGCAGTGCTGCACTGCTATCTACTGTGATAAAGTAAGTTATTAAATGTAGCAATATAAAATAATTGATTTTGTAACCTTAACCAAGCATTCACTTAATGCTTACCTTTTATACTACTGCTGAATCAGTTCGAATGCATTAACATTATGAACATCAGCTATGCTAATTATTTCCCATCTGCCTTTCTGCTGTTATCTCGGGACGCTAGTCCCGAGGTAAATAGCGTTCGTCAGCTCCAGTTTGTATCCAGCCTCTCACGGAGACTTCAGATGCCCCAACACCTGTGAAGAGACGACTCGACGCCTGTGAAGAGACGACTCAACGCCAGCGATGTACATTTCCAAAATGCACTTTCTGTAAAGCTGCTCTGAGACAATGTGTATTGTGAAAAGTGCTATACAAATAAATTTGAATTGAATTGAATTGAATTGAAAAGAAGCAAATCAAAAATCAAGACACCTATCCTCGTCTGCGATCCAAGCGCAGAGATTCTTTCACAAGCAAGGAAAATACAGAATCTGGAATCAAAGTAAACAGGCAAGGGCAAGTAATCAAAATTTATCATTGAAACCAACATTTTTAATTCAGGGATTTTAACTCAGTTGCTCTCATACACTTAAGGACTATCCGCAGAAAATATTCCTTAAATATTTAGGCGATAGTTTGTTCATTTTCTGCCAAAGACCACATGAAGAGAAGTTAAAATGATTTTAAATCAACAACCAACCACATACAAAAGTTTTATGTTTATAGTGGCAGAGATCCTTCAGACTCAGAGTGACACACCCGGATGTTCACTTACAAAAGGAATTAGACACGTTTTTGTTAAAGCCCATAAAGCACACACAGGAAGTGATAAACACTTGTCAACAAACAATGATGACAGAAACAGTTGATTGTTTTGGCATGCCTGACCTCTAGTGGCGAGGAGCTTGATGTACTACAGCCACAGATGCTATACCGTGTTTTATTTACCTCTTTACTTTATTTGAAATTTAATCCTTAGATTAAGTCTGAAAATCATTTAATTTAATTTAATCAATAGCCCCTTTCCATTACTGTAACATGCTGCTTGCTTTTGATTGTGCAGGGGAGAGATAACTACACAACACTGAAACAAAAACTAATAACCACTCTTTATTATAGCTTTGCTATCACAACCTGGTATATGGCATTTCTGTTTGTCCTGATCCAAGCTCTGAACTGAATCCATGAAATCCGAACTGTTGTCAGTGATTGAGTTGACCAATGAAATCGACGATGGTTTTCTGGTACACTTTAGGTAAATCGCCCATTTCATTGTCAAGTGTTTAAAAAATTACATTTGAATTAACCAGCAATCAGTTGCCTGGTAAATAGTCAATCAGCCTTTTACTAAATTACCCTATTTTAAGTCACAATACATTTATTTGATTGGCTTGTCTATCTAATTTGCATAACAATTAAATCCATTTAATGGCACAAAAGGAAATAAATGCCCAAACGTTCTCAGATAATGATCACATGACTGGTCACCCACTGAAGATAAGCAGGGCTGAGCCGGGTCAGTACCTGGATGGGAGACTCCTGGGAAAGCCAGGTTGCTGCTGGAAGAGGTGTTAGTGAGGCTAGTAGGGGGCGCTCACCCTGTGGTCTGTGTGGGTCCTAACACCCCAGTATAGTGATGGGGACACTATACTATCAAAGAGCACCGTCTTTCAAATGAGACGTTAAACCGAGGTCCTGACTCTTTGTGGTCATTAAAAATCCCAGGATGTCCTTCGTAAAAGAGTGGGCCACATTTGCCCCTTCGCCACTGTCCATCATGGCCTCCTAATCATCCCCGTATACACTGATTGGCTTCATCACTGACTCCTCTCCACCAGTAAGCTGGTGTGTGGTGGGCATTCTGGCGCAATATGGCTGCCGTCGCATCATCCAGGTGATGCTGCACATTGGTGGTGGTTGAGGAGATTCTCCCTTCCATATGTGAAGCAAATTATTAACAAATATTTATTATTCTCAACTCTAGCCCTCGACTTTCCTGCTCAACCCTGATCAAACTCACTGATGTCTTTCTAGTAATCCTGAAAATGCTTTATAAGCTTGTTCAGGGATGTTTGATTCGTTGACTTTTCAGGGTCAGCTCAGTTTTGGGTTTGACCTGTAGATGGCAGCATAAGTCAAAGGCAGGGTGACTTATGGGCATTTAGGACATCCAACCAAGAAAGCAAGGATTGGGTGGTTAGCAAATTACATGTCTGCTGTCCCTGATGACACACCTCATCATAGTCACTAGTAAAGGGTTTTTGGGACTGTGTGTGTTGCTGTTGTTCCATCAGCCAATCAGAGATGTCATGACGTCACTCACTGCCACTGCAGCTTCAGATTGAGGCCACCTGTGATTCATGACTCAGGTGTTTGACTGAAATGATCTATCCCCTGAGCGAAGACTTTCAGACTGTACGTCCTGTACAGCCAGGAAACTGTCATTGAGATGAATGGAAATGCTAATAGACCTGTTTGAGTAAAATACTCTTGTTGTACTCCATAAAGTGAAGACCTGTGCTTCACCTCACATAAAGAAGATGAAGCCGACATCTGAGGGGGTGATATCGATGTCAACCTCACATTACAGATTACAACACAATATCTGGCACCAAGACATGAGCAGCAGATCCTTCAAGTCCTGTAGGTTGTGATGTGGATTGAAACTGTTGGTCCCGCACAAGATGCTCAATCCGATTGAGATCTGGGGAATTTTGGAGGCAAGAGCAACACCTTGAACTCTTCATCATTTTCCTCAAACCATTCCTGAAGAATGTGTGCAGTGTGTCAGGGTGATTATTCTGCTGAAAGAGACACTTCCACCAGAGAACACTATTGTCATGAAGGTAGGAGGCACGTGTTAAGTTTTGGTTCATCGAGGAATGCAACTTATAAAATTATATTAAATAACTACAGTTAAAATTATAATAAAGTATTAATAGTCAACACATGAAAATAAGTCTACTTCTTCGTGCATGACAGAAGATTATTAAAGATTATTAAAGTCCCCTGTGGTGAAAATCAAGCTTTTAATGTTGTTTATATGTTTATGTGCAGTTTTTAATATGCTTTAAGAAAAACCATGTGTAAATTCATAAGTCGACAGCATTGCTGAGTATTTTCTGCTCAAAACTGCAGTGAAACAAAGACAGTCTCAAAAACACAGTTTGAAATCGCTGGTGTTTCTGACGTCACAAACTACCTTGTAACCAATCAGATCAACGTGTGATCGTCAACGAGTGGATCTCTGAGCTGAGTGAGTGAGTGGAGGCGGGGCTCATTTGCATATTCATAGAACCAAATGAACCAAACAATATACTAAATGAGGCAAGGGTGTAGAGTTACATTCAAGCTATTTTAAGGCACAAAGGAATCTTCAAGGAAAAAACGTTTAAAATATTTAATTTTGGTGATAAAAGATGAGTCAGGGGGACTATAAACATGATTTAAAACGTACTTTAAAGCAAAACTTATAAATTGACATTACAAAGTGCACTGGATGTGTTAAAAACCGGTAATTAAAGTATTCTCTCATTCGGTGCACTTGAGTCACCTCTTTATTTCATTATATTATCTGCAAGTATAGTTATTTTTTTAAATATGCTTTTCTGGTTTGAAGTACTGCAAGCACACATTCAGCACAATCAGACACACTCTTTTTCACTAGAGTTTCCCATGCAGTAACACACACTTACTGCAACAGATGACAGACTTTAACACAAAGTTTAGTGTCTCGTGTGACTGGAAAACCAACATTATGATTTAAGTAAAACAACAAAAAAGCTTGCCTCCAACCACTACTACCTCTTTGGATCAAGTGCTCTAAGTGCAACATTGTTGTCTTTTTATTTTACATTTTTAAAGTAAATATGCTGTAAACTGTCTGTAAATATCACACTCCATATTAACATTGTTATTGTTGCAGAATCTATTGTTTCATAATTATTCAAGCCAGTGTTTTATCCAACATCTGTGGTTATTTTCACATATACGGGTCCAGAAACACATGGTGAGTGTCCAGCCTCGGCCGGTTCATCTGAGGACATGGGTTTGTTTGCTTTAGAGCCGGTCATGTTTTGATTGAGCTCGAGTCCAGAGGAACAGCAGAGTCTTAACAGACAGGTCATCAAGGTAGACAAGGGTTGTTAAGTTAAATTCCTGGGCTCCTCCAACAACAGGAGCGTTTCACCATATGTTTGAGCTTAAGTTCTGTACCTTATCTGGTCCATGCTGTGTGAGGCAGGGGATCTGAAGGACCCCCCCCCCCCCCCCCCCCCCGTCCCCGTCCCACGAGTCTCTCTCACCCAACAGCCTTCACACCTCCTTTTAACTATAACGGGCCTTTCAAAGGGACGTCACACAGATAAACTCAGAGTGAAACAATGTACATTTAAAAAGTCTTACTGTAATATTGCATTTTTATCAATTAAATTGTGATTTGAAAGGAAAAATGTAAAGTAAAAATACAGGTTTAAATTAACAATTGATTTAACATTTAAATTTTAATAGTCAAATACGGTAAACATGCTTTTTGGAAGCATAAGTCGGAGTTACGGTATAATTTATGTAGCCTACACCACCGTTCAAAAGTTATGTTTAAAGAAATGCATTCAATAAGCGCATCTTACTGTTAGAAATGCTCCTACATTAGCCGGTTTCAAGAAGTTGTTAAAAACACACCTTTTTAAAATTGCTTACATAGACTGTTATGATTAGTATTTTAATGATGTGTACTGTAATGACTATTTTGTACAATACTCTTGTACTTCGTTTTTTTTTTACGTGTTTTATTGTTTGTAGCGCTTTGGCTTTTAGAAAAGCGCATTATAAATAAAATATATTATTATTATTATTATTATTATTAAACTGATAAAAATTGACAGTAATGACATTTATAATGTTACAAAATATTTTTTCGCCTAAAAAAAATGCTGTTCTTTTGAACTTTCTATTCATCAAAGAACCCTGAATTATTTTTTCACAGTTTCCACACAAAATATGAACTGTTTTCAACATTGATAATAATCAGAAATGTTTCTCGAGCAGCAAATCAGCATAATATAAAGATTTCTGAAGGATCATGTGACACTGAGGACTGGAGTAATGCTGTTGGAAATTCAGCTTTGATCACAGGAATAAATTATGTTTTACAGTATATTACAATAGAAAACTGTTATTTTAAATTTTAATAATATTTTACAATATTAGTGTATTTTTGATAAAATAAATGCAGCCTCAAAAAGTAAATATTTATAAAATATTATAAACAGTAAAATATTATAAACATTAGAAATAATAAAATGTTCAAATATTATAAATGTTCGTATTTATAATTTTGTATATGTCGTGTGTTTGTGTTGGTGTTTTGTGTAATAGATGGGTAAAAGAAGAAAAACATTTCTTCACCAATCACAATAAGAAATGTTTTCATTATAAAATCAAATTTTATAAATAATTGTACTGCTTCCACTTTGTCTTTTTATCTATAAAATAATTTATATGCTAATTCAATTCAGCATTTATCATGTTTATTTTGTCTGAATCAAAGCTTTTCAAGACATATTTCGATCATGTTTTAAAACACACTACTTTAACATGTGATCAGACTTCACTTACAACCTGAGTGAGTGTGTGTTACTCACATGTCTGGTCTTGATGAAGTCATAAGACTCAGTGCTGAATGAGTGAGTGAGTGAGTGAGTGTGTGAGCGAGTGAGTGAGTGAGTGTCTCCCCCTGAGCAACACAAGGAAAACATCTGTTCTCAACGGAGGACATTTCTGTGCTTTATTCGCTCGCTGTGTCCAGGTCAAGAGATCACAACACTCCGGTCACTAAACACAACCTGTGGCTGTTTTATAATGTGTACTGACAAGCATAAAATGCAGCAAATTATGTGAACGCCATTTCAACACTAAAACCTTTTGTATGTGTGAGATGTTTTGAATTAAATTAAAGAGTTAGTCAGAAAACAGACAATAGTTGTGTCCCAATGATGTACTGCACACTATGCACTTATGCACTATGTAGCCTACTCAACTGTATATGAATTGTTTAAGGTTATTTTGTCATTCAACATTAGAATCTGATAGTCCCCCCCCCCCGCTAATCAAAGTTGATTGCATGACATGTCCAGCATTGCACACTTCGGCTGATTTCAGAACTGCATAGTATAGGCTACTACTCTTTCTACTTCACCCATCTGTCTATATGGCAGAATTAGTAAGAGTAGTAGCCTATACTAGTATGCGGTTCTGAATTCAGCACTCGTTTTTTCTGTTACGTAAGCGCATCAAACAGGCAGTTTTTCTGTTTTGGATTTTTCAGTGTGAACAAACTCACACTATTTATACTACAAAACGACATAATAATAGTGCATAAGTATGTGCACCCTATTCTTCATTATAATATACTGTGAAAATATTACATTTAACAAGACAATATACATGTACCTCAACAGGTAAATATTGTTAAATTAAGATCTATCTATCTATCTATCTATCTATCTATCTATCTATCTATCTATCTATCTATCTATCTATCTATCTATGACATTAAACCATTTTAATACAATAAATGTGAACTGTTAATGTTGTGGCTTAAAATGTAATATCAATTACATTTTTTAACAAGATTATAGGCCTATAGGCGACATGTACACAGTCTATGATAGAGTTAAATATTGTTAATAACTTTTCAAAGTGTTGTGTATTTGTAGTAGGCCTATTTGTGTCTGGTAGGCTAAATGTAGAGAGACAAAGCTGTTATGTGTGTGAGTGTCTGGAATGTGTCTGGCTGGTGTGTGTGTGTGTGTGTGTGTGTGTGCGCGCGCGCGCTCGGCTGACCCACGTCTGCTCGTCGTCCTCGCGATGAACGAGGGCAAAATCACGGCACTTCACACCCTCCCTGTAATCAGATCATGGACACAATGACTGACACAATGAAGAAATGAATGCGCAAAGTAACCGATGGACATTTTAGCACCTCATTTCCATTAGGGCAGTAATGTGTGAGCATGTGAATGTGCCTGAGGCATGAGATGGAAATAACAGAGGAGGATTCAGGACCGACACATTTGTTTAGAAAGGCGGTTAATTTTCAGCCACGCACCCGCTGAGCGTCTCTCACGCCCCGCGGAGCCCCGTGCGGGGAACCAGTCTGATGTGTCCTCTGATCCCGCAGATGAAGGATCAATGGGAGATTGTGCTCCAAATGAGTGTTAAATGACTTGCGATTGTGCTTTGTGTCTAAACCGGTGTATTTCACCATTTAATGGGGTGATCGGGGCTAGTTGTCACTCAAATAACCTACGCTTTCAAAATGTTAACTAAAATTTAATAACATAGGCTAACTATAGCCTATGACGGATTTATTTCATTTTTCAGAAATGGCAAGTCACTGCAAGTTGTCACGTGTTCGAAAAATGCATTTACGGTTTCATTACCGTTTTCAATTGTGACAGCTTGCCCCTCAGTGTTTACTTCACAATATTGAATAGGCGTATTAATTCAGATGTCAACCTAATATGTTATTCACTTTAAATATGCCTATTTATTTCAGTTTATTTGAGTGTTTTTAAAGTGAAATTTATCCACCTGCTTTGGACATCTCCAAAATCTCCAATGTTTGATATGAAACTAAATAAGCATTTATATGGCACTTTACTGTGTAGGCCTTCTAGGCTACTGTTCCCCCAAAGTGCTTTACACTCATATCACGGGGTCTCACCCAATGTTTAACAACAGTTTTACAAATGTAGCCATTTTTTAATAATCAAGCAGTTCTTCCAAGATTGGAATTTGAGTTATTGTTTGAAGTTAGGGAAACCCGCTGGCATTAGTGAAGAGTTCCCGCGGGCACCTGCAGTGGAGGCTGCTCTCGGACAGGGGGCGTGGCGTGATGGGCGTGACCTGGTCTCTAGCCCCGCCCCTTTCCCCGCAGCCTGATATGAAGAGAGCCGTGTGCGCTGAATGGCATTGGTTCATGTGCAACTTTCAGAAACTATCGTCCTCTCTTTAGACGCAAAAATTACTGGACATCTGAAGCAGACCCTGACTCTGAAACGCTGCAGCTTTTTCACAGAGTCAGTCAAGAGTTACTCTAAAACTTGAAGTTTGGAGAAGATCTCTACAAAATGCCTCGTTCATTTCTTGTCAAGAAGTATTTCTCCAACAAGAAGCCAAACTACAGTGAACTGGAGAGTCAGACTGGTGAGTGTGCCTTTAAAAGCTGTTTGTTTGTGTGTGCAGAAAAGTAGTATGTGAATTGACAGAGTTTATCATTAGCCAACACTTTGTCATTCCTGCTCTATTTATGTTCACTTGAATTTTTAATGGCAACACTTTTTTTTTTGTTAGCTATTTTCAGTAATGTTGTTACTTTCAGTTGGGCTATTTTGTTTTTCATTGTATTGTTTTTTTTGTTACACTTTATTTTAAGGTGTCGTTGTTACAGTGTAAATAAATATTTAAGTAAGTAACTATAGGGTTAGGGGTAGGATTAGGATTTGTTTGAGGGTTAGTTGCATGTATTTATGCATAATTTACTGTTATTACTATAGTAAGTACATGTAACAAGGAACCTGTAAAATAAAGTATTACAGTTTTTTTGTTCACAAACTGCAGGCTAGTTTAACTAACTACTAAAATGCTTCAGCTGTAGTATTTCACAGTTTAATCCCATTAATAAATCTCAAAAAGTGAGAGCATGCTAATGCAGTAGATATCCAGTAGATACTAACCAAAGTAAAGTGTGCTTTTGATAAACTGGAGAATATAAAAAAAGCACTACCACCCCATCAAACCTGACAAACGGGACCATTATCATGTACTCCAACAAGTCCTGAACATGCACCTTTTCTCCTACCCAGACCAACGCTATGCTGTCGTCCCTCTACATGACTTCCACACCATGGACGGTGATTCGGTGGTGCCCATGCTTGTGTGGGCCAGCAGTGTGTTACCCCTCGCCTTCACACCGGCCCCCCCCAGCCCCCCGTCTCCTCCCGGGCCTCTGGACCTGAGCTCTCCGTCCAGCAGCTCCAGCTCCAGCAGTGGAGAGGAGGACGACTGCCGCACCTCCGACCCGCCCAGCCCAGGCGGCCTGTCCCGCCACCAGCTCACGCACTGCACCCGCGGCCCGCAGACCACAGGAGCCGCCAGCACCGTCACCAGAGCCGCCTTTCACTGCAAGCACTGTCCCAAAGAGTACACCAGTCTGGGTGCGCTGAAGATGCACATCCGCTCACACACACTCCCCTGTGTGTGCGGCACGTGTGGGAAGGCCTTCTCCAGACCCTGGCTGCTGCGAGGACACATTCGCACACACACCGGTGAGTTAGTTAGCCCATTAACTGAAGCTGTGAGTGGTGCAACACTTGACCGAAACCATTAAAGTATTAAACTTGGGAACGTCCCGTTTGTGGTAATCTCCTCAACAAGCCCAAAACTGTGCAGATAATAGGTGTGCCATAGACCTTGCTTAGGTTAGATGACATTGAATTTAACACGGATGAAAACAAGGCTGTGAGGGATGCGTTCACACAATGCTAAGATCTTAGATCATCTTTTAAAACTGATTCATGGAGTTTTTGTCCACTGAGAGACGTTTAGTCAGTTCAAGAGTCGGTATGCTGTTCAACAACAGTACAATCCATTAAACGCACTGTATTCTGTCGAAGTTTGTTTCCACCACAGAATAAAACATTTTAAAAGATAGTTGAATAATCTTAAAATTCTGACCTTTTCTCAGAATTATGTGATATAAAGTTGCAATTGCGTGTTATAAAATCAGAATTGGACTTTATATCTCACAATTCTGACTGCATAACTCGTTATTCAGAATTTTTTGTGAGATATAAAGTCCGATTCTGACTTTATACAAAGCTGCCGTCATGGAATAAAAAATAAAAAAGGAAAATGAGACCTTTTATCTCACAATTCTGACTTTATTTCTCTTAATTTGGAGGTTTTTCTCAGAATTGCAAGTTATAAAGTCCAATTGCGTGCGGAAAATATCTGAATTGTGAGATAAAAAGTTTTAATTACCTTTTTTATTTTCCGTGTCGGAAACAAGCTTCCTAAGTATTCTGTCCCTTAAAGCCTCGTTTTCATTCCTGTCAAAAATTAAACATGCCACTACCCTGAATAAGGTCTTTTACATTTCTACCAAACGAATTTTTGCTTTCCATCTGGCTGACAATGAAAGTGGTGTAAAAATCCCAAACTGTCGTTTCTAGAGATAAGAACGTTATAGAAACTTCGGGTTTGGCCGATTTTATCCATGACATGTGGGGGGAAAAACAATATATATTGGGGCCACAAATGAATAATTCCTAAATTGTTTCCTTTTTTTAGTTACATCATGACCTCAATTAAAACAAGGGAATGAATTGGTACAACATGACCACGATTTATTTCCAATTCATTGCTAAAACAAAGAGCATTAATTCTTCTATTAATTCGTTGCCACGATACCTATTTTTTTATTCCACATGTCATGTGCAGGGCTTCATACTTGAGTTAAAAAATGAAAGTTTGTTATAGTCAATCTTTCATCTTACATCATGGTCATTTAAACTTAGTGAACTTAGTAACTTTGACGATACGTGCAGGAATAAATGAAAGGGCTGTGGCGTGTTTATGGATAAAGCCTTTGGTTAACATTCCCATTATTGTCAATGGCAGTTTCTCGACTGGTTCATCTAACAGTAGTGGCTAACTGCCCATGTTAACTAGTAAAACCTTGACCGTCTGCATAAAGGACCCCCAAATAGCACTATCTAGAGACAAGAATGTCATAGAAACTTGGAGGTGGCTCTTTAGAGCAAGTATTTAGGGCACATGTTTTGTAGGTTCACCTTGCAGAATCTAGTTGTCTGTATTGCATTTCAAGGTTAGAGGTGAAAATGCATAAAACATCTTTAACGCAATGACAAATAATGTGTGTATACTAAAAGTTCTTCCTCTCCGTTTTAAGGCGAGCGCCCCTTCTCGTGCCCCCACTGTAACCGTGCGTTTGCGGACCGCTCGAACCTGCGGGCTCACCTGCAGACCCACTCCGAAGTGAAGAAGTACCAGTGTGGGACGTGCTCCCGTACCTTCAGCCGAATGTCCCTCCTGCACAAACACACTCTCTCTGGCTGCTGTCCGTCTGCCTAGAGGAGGAGACAGCTGAGTCCCATCTCTCGGCGCTGGGACGGGACGGGCTTAAGCCATAAGTCAATGTCTGGACTCGTAGAGACTCCTTTTTGAAGCACACAGTGCCTTATCTTTTATTCCACAGGCTAAAAGAAGAGATTATTTTCCCATCAGATTTAGGGTGTTTTCACACCTGACCGTTTGTTTCAGAACCTGGTATGTTTTCACCCTTGGTTCAGTTTGTTTAGGCATATGTGAACACGGCATTAACGCTCAGATCCGCACCAGAACAACTGCTCTGAGATCGCCTGAACGAGGTGCACACGGATTCTGGGGCTGCTCTTCGACTCTTCGACCCAAGCAATCCGACCCAACGGATCAATGAACCAAATGGTATTATAATTCATAACGGGAAAGGTGCTATATTAAAAGCAGTTGTGTCTGATTCTGAGAGTGAGCACATTAGTTATCACAGTTGAAAACCAAAAACAATCTTAAAATGTTGTGTAATTGCGCTTCTCTGTGCGAGAATACAGTCCCGATAAAGCCTTGATCCCTGCTCGAGCTGCATTATAACATTCGTCTAGTGGTCGCGTGTGTCTTGACACAGTAAACCTCTAGACAGCGCTGGGAGATCTGTGTGTCTCGACCATAGACTGTAAGCTCTCGACAGTTAAAGCCACAATAAGCTCATGGAGCGAACTTGTCAATCATTTTGACGGATGACACAGAGGAAACTGACCAAAAAGAAGACAGTTACTCGCACGTGACTTGCATGAACCGATTTTGGATTGCTTTAAAAGGTTCCCTTGTGAAAGTGAGCCGTACCAAGAAGAAAATGCAACATTGTAACAAATTAAGTACTTGTTTCGGAACAAAACAAACGATCTATAGGTGTGAAAACACCCGTAGTCTTGCACGCATTCACACAGTGAGGGTCTGTTACACATAGACTGCAGATTTTTGTTATGGGAAAAGGGCCCATGAACTGGCTCTCGGTGGATTCCCAAGATGCACCTCGGTGCCGGCTGGTCCGGGACTGTGAGGGGGCAGCTGCTATTAAACCTGTGTGGTGAGAGGTCATCTCTCACCAAGATCTCCACAGACTTGCCGGGATGTATTGAGACAGCTGTTGGGCTGTCGACAAATGCATCAGCTCTCTGTTTCTCCGTTAGACTGATGGCTGAGAAGCACCAAAAACCTGCTTTAATAGGACATTCAATTAGGCTATGGAATTTGTCTCTGTAATTCGATCTTCGAGGTATTACGTCATTCGCCAGCTTCTGAATTGGCAGTCTGACTTCTGAATCAACGTCAGAATGTCTTTATATTCTTAAAGACCGAACAAGGGTGTCAAAAACACAAGAAGAGGGTCATTTGGTTTTAGATGTCGTTTATGTAAGTTTACTCCAAGCCCTCTGAACTGAAGGGATTTTGCAGTGTCTCATTTGAGAGAGTTCTTCCATGAAGTCTGTTTAACCTGGTCCTCTTCAAACATTTCTTTTCCAAAGCCACAATGATATATGAAGCTGCCTTTCTACTTATTGTTTAAATTTTGGACATATAACAGAAACCAAATGCTAAGCAATCTTTTTTGAGCAAAGATGTTTTAGTGTATTTCCACTTGCTATTTTTTCCAATAAAGTAATTTATGTTCTTTTGCAGAAAAGTGTCTAATTTGTGTTTTTATGAAGGCGTCCGGACATGTTGAAGGAACAGTTCACCCATAAATGAATCAATACTCTTTATACATATACTCAAATCATTCCAAAACAGCATAACTTTATATCTTTCATGGAATACAAAAGGACATTTTTAGTAGAATCTTCTCACTGTTCTTAGAGTTACAACAACAACAACAACTATGAAAGTGGTATAAAAGCATTTCATGCACATATGAAGTCAAACAAAAGACTTTTGCTGAAAATGCTTGAGCACACTACATCTAATGTTGTTTATTGGCCATTTTTTTTGGCAAATTGTTCTTTAAGAAAAATATGAATACAAGCTAGCAGAATCTTGTAAGAATATAGGAAAAGTAACTGGTGTGAATTATTCCTTGAATGCATTATTTTTATCCACAGGTCTCTGAATAGATATGGTGCAATAAATATTTATCGTCTGCGTCTAGACGCAGTCAGATATTTTGAGTGATGGTCAGAACACCTGCACACACTTTCTGCTTAGCCTGACGCTAATACAACACCAACCCAGTTTAGCTGACACATGGCCAACAAATGTTCACGTACGAGACGCACTGCAGGTGGAAAAAGACCAAAAGGGAGGCAGAAGACTTAGAGGAGCACCAGAGAGACGAGGAAGAGAAATGGGCCCGTCTGCACCATTAAGACCCGTGGATCCAGCTCTTCGCTCCAGAACCTCAATCTGTCAAATACATAGATATGCCTCCCCGAGGGGAAATTTAATAAATGTGGGAAATTCCAACAATCTGTGCTTTGAATGTGGCCAGAGTTTTGAGGTTTTCAGTTTTGTAGACTGCCTCCGCAACTCAGCCTTTCCCTGAGCAATCTGAATCCACAAAGCCCTTGTGACCTGCGTTGACGCCAACCAGTCTTGCTAGAGTAACGATGCACTTCCTTTGCTGATTTGGAGGCTCAAAGCTGTGGGATTTTGGTGGGGGAAGCTAGTTTTAGGGGGAGGGCAAGCTTAAAGAAGTATTCCAGGCTAAAACCAACTCAAGCTCTGTCTGTGGCATACTTTATCTGCAACATCTGTGACCACTAAAAATGGTGTAGTGATAAAAAAAAGCCCAATACACTAGGACCATGAATCAAGAATTTTTAAGAACATTAAAGCTTTTTGAACTTTTTTGCATTATATGTGCAAGGATAAATACAAGGAATTTGCAGTTAATTATCTTTAATAATCTTTAATTATCTTTAATTTGGGTCTATAATACCTGGAGAAAGCTTTCGTTTAGCATTCCTATTAATGTCAGTGGCAGTTTCTTGCAGCAGCAGTGGCTAACTGCCCATGTTAACTAGTAAATCCTAGTGAAACCGTCTGCATAAAGGACTGCTTACATGCGGCAAACTTCAGCATAAGTAATAATACTGACCACAAGTTATGTCCGACTTCAAAAGGACAATTTAGACAACTTTACACACTGAAACAGCATTTATTTACTGAAGAAAATAAACTAGTATTAGCACAAATACTAACATCACATTTTGGCTTTCAAAATCAAAAACAAAACAAAAACCTTGCTTCCACTGTAAACACTTTTCTGAAAAGCAGTGTTGTTATTGCTAACCTAAACTTTAAAAAAAACTATTTTGGTAATTGAAATGAAGCTGAAATAAAGTTTAACTCTTAGTCCAAAAAGTTGCTCATTGGCAAATATGTGTCTGTTTAGGTGTATGTGGGCCGATTTGATCAGATATGACTGGTGTTCAGTACACAAAAGTCATTTGGGCATTTGGGTTTGATGTGGTTGGCCTGAACTGCAGACATAGAGTCAGACATAGTAGACGTGAAGGATTGAAGCCATGGAGTCATGTTCACAGAGAGATGACAACTGTGTGTGGGTTGCTGGATGGATGTGTGACAGAGGGTGATGTAATTGTCTTTCAACCCTTGAAGCAGCACAAATCTGCAAGAATTCCCCGTAGAGCCAAACAAATGTCCCCCGTACCTGTGAGGGGGTGAGATAATATGTCTGTAATTGATGGCGGTGCAGTTTGGTATGAGTTGCCCTGTTGTCAGTCCTGTTGTCGAACATTTCTGAGGGCCTTTCAGCTGCATATATTATATGTCTGTCAGTAATAAGGCATGAAGACCACATTTGTCAAGCACATATTTGTGTATATACTGTAGTACAGGCTATATAACCAAAGCAAATGTTTGAGTAATTTGAAAGCCACAAGGTACCAGTAGAAGTATTGGTAAAGTGGTCTAACATCACCCGTTTATTTTAGGATTCTTGCCATATATAAAATATATTATTCCTATTGTTGACCTAGATTAACCTCACTTTTTCATTTCACTTCGTCTTTCATTACCCTCCTTTCCTCTCTCTGGGCTGTAGGAGGCCGTCGGACACAGGAAACGACTTGTCAGTCACATATAAACACTGGCCTTTTTGCAGCACTGATAAAAAACATCTGAAGCATCTGGGTAGAGAAACGCCTCCTGTTAGCTAGAAAGGGAGCTGAAAATGACAGGAATAGTTAGGGCAAAAATAAAAGTTCCTGCATCATTAACTCACCCTCATGTTGCTCCAAACCTGACTGACTTTCTGTGAAACACAAATGGACATTAGAATGATAAGGGGATGGAGCTGTCAAAGCCCAAGATGCACCATAAAAGTATTATTAAGCGATCAATAAGGTTAATGCGCTATATTTCAAGTCATATGGGGGTTTGTGTTAGGAACAGGTCCCAATTTAAGTTATTTTCTGATAATATTTGACATGAATGATGAGCAGTCATGAGACAGACAAGATGTATAATATTATTGACAACAAACCTTCAAGAAGAAACTTTAGTTCATGTTCTACCAAGGACAGTGTTGTAGTTGAGACCAGCTCGTTCGAGACCTGTGTTACTGTAAGTCTGAGTCAAGAATGAGACCAAAAGAGGGTCTGAAGTGAACTATATGCCTTCCATTTGGGGTGAATGAAGCCTGGTCCGAGTCTGAGTCCATGAGTCCAAGACCATGAAAATACGTTCTTTGACTCGGACTCGAGATGGACTACAACAATGTCATTCAGATTTGGAGCGATGAGAAAATGAGTAAAACCATGCCATCACTAACACAATTATTTAACCTTTTCATTTGGATAGTTTTGGACATTTATACAGATCTGAGACCAGTTTTACATTCGGACACACAGATTAGGATCATTGATTGAACTAGGAATGCAGGTCCTAGATATTAAATGACCTTATTCACATCTCTGTGCTCAGCAGTGGTCGTGCATTGCCCTTAAAGGGGCATATTTGTGCAGTGATGCTCTTGTCTTTTCATGTTTGAGGTAGTGGTTTAGAGAGCTGAGTCATAGGGATCGTGTTTGAGCCAGGAGCTGTTATGATGGTTTGGATTACTAACACAGTGCTGGGGGACTGTGCTCTTGTGTGGGGATTACCCACATGCTTTGGCTTCTAGATTTTTTCTCTCTCTTTTCCAGTTTCAACTTCTCTCTGGAACCCTTTCTGTCCTCTTCCACCTCAATGGTCTCAGATGTGGACCGGATGTGACGCTAGGATTGGATGGTCAGCATTTTTGTGATTGGGTGATTGGTCCATCTTGACAGCACGAAGAAAAGTAACTCGTACCATGTGACATCCAAACTGCTGAACTCCCCTGCTGGGTCTGTTTCCTCAAATGTTCCCCCTCTTCTTGAACATAGATTGTGTCCTAGCAGGTAAATGTCTGCTCATCATTTACTCACCCTCATGCCATTCCAACCCTGTATGACTTTCTCTCTTTTGTGGGACCCAAAAGAAGAACGTTTAAGCATTTTTTGAAAGTCAATAAGGCACAAAATATTTACACTGTAAAGATAGCATGAAAGTAATGCACACGACTAAGCTGGCAAGTTCCAACTACAGACTATATTGATACACTATATACTGTAACTCTACATCACAAATGGTGACACAAACATCAAATGTCAAGCTGTTTGGTCATGTGACATGCGAGAACCAATGAGGATTGACATAAGTGGACGTTTGAGGTTTGTAGGTGCGTCGTAATTAACGTAGCAATTGTGAACTGTAAAAAAACTTCACGTGCCTGTTGAACTTGCAATTACAACGTGTAAACTAGTCATTTTCAGATTTAAGGTGTGTTCGACTTGAAGCTGCGCTGTGCAGACCGAACGGTGGATGACAACAAAGTACCGTGAGATAACTCGAAAGGAGCTTTATTTATGGTAATTACGACATGGCGTGAACGCAGCATGCATTGTGTTGTGCACAAGAAAGAAACTATTTTACAAAGTGAGCTGTATGTGGTATATTCAAGTGTGGTGACCAGTTTGAATATGAGACTCTTAAAACTCAGTCTAAGTCTCTTGATTCTTGGCCTTCAGATCCGTCCATGTAATGAAGGACCACTCATCCATTTTCCAAAACCACTTGTCTTATATAGGGTCACAGGGATGGTGGAGCCTATTTAAATCTGTTTTAATGTCTCAACAGTGTAATGTAAATATGGCAACCAAACATATCTAAAAATAGGACTGCAGTCTAAAGGCAAAATTTATTCACTCCTATTCATCCAGGCCAGGTGTAATCAATCATGTTCTTGGAGATTTACCTTCCTGCAAAGTTTAGCACCAACTTGGCAAACCAGCTAATTAAGATATTCAGGAGCACTGGATATTTCAAGAGAGGTGTGTTGGAGCAGGGCTGAATGGTAGATCTTTAAGAACAGAACTGAGACTTTCCTAAACTCCAGCTCCAACCCTCCTAAAACACACCTAGCTGTTGTTTTTAATTAATCCGTAACACCTTGATTGCTTTCGGTGATTCTGATAAGAGCTAAACTCCAGGCGAATTCCAAACTGTGTTTATGCACCCTTGAAGGGAACTTCGGGACGGCAACTCCATTCGTACCGTTCCAAATGATGTTTTATAAACGAGGTTCGGGAGTAACATGTTCTAATGATCAAACAATCAAGTAATTCCAACCAGCTGTCAGCAATCAGTAATCAACAGGTCCACTCAATAAGCATGAGTAAGGCATATAAATATACGCAGTCGGCTCACCCATATTCCTCGACAGTTTTCAGCATCCCTGCACCACCCCATCTCCTCACACTTGCCTGGTTGTCTTCCTAACCAGAGATACGGGGGGAGTACACTGGGTTCGGGCCCAATTTCCGAGCTCGGAGCCCCTCCCCCCGGGACAGCACGCCAAATACGCATAACCATTTACTCTCTGATCAAGTGTGAACTTGTGAAATGAAAGCGAACAACTGAATCCCTTCGCGAAAGGCTCTTCCACAGGTCCGTTAGCGAAGGGAACATGCAATGGTCACTTCAAGGAAGTAATTTAATAATTTATGGTCATGTTCTGCCCTTAGGAGTGAATGGGAGATAGGGATGCTCTCTTCCGATTGGAATTTGCCCCAAGAGTTGGTTTGACTACCCCTGGCCTTCCTACTATTTAGTATTCAACCATTTATCACAGGGGTGTCCAATCCTGCTCCTGGAGGGCCACTTTCCTGCAGAGATCAGTACATTGGAAGCTTCTGGTGATCCTGAAGACATTGATTAGCTGGTTCAGGTGTGTTTAAATAGGATTGGAGTCAAACTCTGCTGGATATAGGCCCTCCAGGAGCAGGATTGTACACCCCTGTGATAAAGGGATGAATACTAAATACCCTGCTTTATCTGTACTGATCAACATGTGAATGGAGGGGACAGGTTGTACTTGTGGTGGAATAACAGTTAAGGATTTAAGCAACCTTGAGAACACAGCTGTTATACAGCATCACATTAGCAGCAGACGGAAGTCTGGTGTTCATGGCTTCAGGCTCAATTGAAGAATCTCTTCAAGAGCCAAACAAAGTGTGTGTAAAAACACATTCAGATTTAAAGGGAGACTGAGGAGAGGGCAGGAAATTAGAAATGTCTAACAATATAAACAAGGAGAGAGGAGGGAGAGAGAAAGCCTAAAAGAGAAGGTAAGGAAAGAGGAGAAACATTTACAGAAGAGTGAAAAGTTTATTAATATGTAAAGATTTTTGGTAACACTTTATTTCGATGGTCCCTTTTGAACGTGCTGTTGACTATAAGTAACTTTACAACTATATGTAAACTAACTCTCATTAGAGTATAAGTAGAGTTTCTGCTTAATATCTGCCTACACTTTATTGTGATGGTCCTCCAACAAACACTCCTAATACTCAACTAACACTCTAATGAGAGTTAGTAGTGTGACGGCCTCTATACTTGTAGGTGCAACGTTACTTATATTCAACAGAATGTGTTAAAGGGACCATCAAAATAAAGTGAAACCAGATTTTTAAATTAGCACCAAACTACTGAATACACATTTAAGATCAATGAGCTGCAACAGTTTTTTTTTTAGCATGTTTCTATATGTAGTTGCTACTTTGTTCTGTTTGTTTCATCTGTTGTTGCTTATTGGGTCAAGTCAGAAGAGCTCACCCTCCAAGTGTCTTTGATATTCTGATGTCTAGGTATGGCTTCTTCAGTGTAAGTCTATGGGATTTATTTATCCACCAGAAGTAATAGCTCACCTGAACACCTCAATAAGCGACATGATTTGAGTTATCATTCATGACTGTAACATACAGTGGGGTTTTCCACAGAGCGCTTTCACGCAAGAACTGTAAAGAAGCACTGTTTTCTGTGTTTTGTTCTGTGAAATTGAGGGCGTGTCTCTCACTCTGTGCTGCACCTGCGGTGACAGAGAAAACACCTGCAGTGTCTCTGACTGCGCCACAGGTATTTGGGGCCCCGGGAGGTACTTTGGATGATTTGAAAGGTGCAAGGTGCACTTTTGTTCTGCCCTGAGACCTGCAGCACTTTACAACACTATTGTTCTGCCACTTGTGTGAGGCAGAGGTAAAGGGGACTGCCGTAACACACACACACACACACACACACACACACACACACACACACACACACACACACACACACACACACACACACACACACACACACACACACACACACACACACACACACACACACACACACACACACACATACACACACTCGCTGGTCTTTTTCACTTGTGTCCTGAAGACGGGCTGCAGGTGTATAACTGCACCGGTCTGAAATGCATTCCGTCTGTCGGCCTTCATATCTCTTCATCTCACAACCACTCAGCGCATTCATAAGTCTTAGCGTTCATTTATCTCTGAGTGTCTGTATTTTTGACAAAGATTTGGTGTCTTCTTACTGTGACTTATGTCAGCATATTATATTCCTTTTCCAAAAAGCATATGTGGCACTGATCGGTTCAAGGTACTGATGAGATTACACATTTCATGGAGCATATGGGAAAACTGCTATAACGCACACACAAACACACACACACACACACACACACACACACACACACACACACACACACACACACACACACACACACACACACAAGGGCGTAGGTTTAGGGGGGGACGCTAGGTACTTGTCCCAATCAATATTTTGAGATGACAAATTTGTCCCCACCAATATTTAGCAAGCTCCTTTGAACGGCTATTTTGATATTTGCGCTGCATTTGGATCTTTGCGCTGCTATTTGTATCGATTCCAACGGCCAGGACGACGACAGTACAAGATACGCCGTAATTTGATTGGCGGCGGGGTTTCTGACAGGCAGGCTACACGCGCGGGCCGGGACTACTTTATGTGCTTGCACTCAATGGCAGCGAGCGGATCGGGTGGTGTGTGCCTGTGTGTGTGTGCGCGCGTGGCGACGCCGACGGTAAGTTACCAGGGCTGTCTCTCTGCCTGCCATATTCAAAGGCCAGAGTAAAACATTTTAATATTCCGTTTTTTTGCCCCTTTTTGTACTTTGTAGATCAGCTATGTCACCCAAGAAGAAGAAAGGGGACATACGAAGCTTTTTTTCATAAAGCAGAGTGTAAGTAGGCAAAAATAACTAGTCACACAAATAACTAGCAGTTAGTAGTAGTGACTGACCAGGCTTTCAAATGCAGATTCTACTGTGGAAAATAGTATTAACTGGTGATCCTGGTTACCCAGGATATTGTTACAGTTAAACCTAGCTTCTGCAATCTTTCAAGGTTAGGAGCATTAATTAGGGGTGTGCAGCAAGGATAGACTCATAGAAGTCGCGCTATCATGATAGAATGCTAACTTACGTTAGCAAGTCACTGAATGTTAATTAGCCTACCTTAACTTAGAATCTTGCAGTCAACATAAACAGTGGATCATCTGAGACATTTTTCGTTTCTACATTCTGTTTAAGTAATGTATTTGTGAGTGTAGCCTACTTGCTAGACACATGTGCTGGAAAAATATGTTGGCAATGTTAAAAAGGCAAAAGTTAACACTGTTGGTTATTCAAATATAATGAATCATTATTTGATTAATAATATCCAAATAACAATATCTGGTAGGAGGGTTAAACTTGCTAGCCATAGGATAGACTACAAAATTAATTTACCATTTTGTATGCAGGAAAAGACAGCATCAAACCACAACAGATTTACATTTATTCATTTAGCAGACACTTTTTATCCAAAGCGACTTACAATTGAGAACAATAGAAGCTGTAAACCTAGGATAACAATATGCAAGTTTTATGACCCTTCCCAGTTTAATCTTATGAACTTTTTTTTTTTTTAAAGAATAGAATGGGGGGGGATGTCCCCACCAAACCTGAGACCAAACCTACGCCCATGCACACACACACACACACACAGAGAGAGAGAGAGATATGGAGATGTAAATGGAAACTTTGAGGTCTGCTTTTATCCCATATTCTTATGGGGTAAATAGTGCATTATAGAAGATAGTTTTGTGCTGAAGTGGCTGTAAGAGACTGCTCATGTGAAGAAAAGCAAATTACACTGATACACTGCTCTCCCAAACAATTAAACAGATTAAATGAAGTGCAAATGGAGAATTGAGTTAAATGAAGTCAAATTTACTTGTGCTTTTCACAATGCATATTTGTTTCAAAGCAGCTTTATAGAAAATGTGTTATGATGTTAATTTTTATATTATCCTAAAGAACGATAATTTTTTATTTTGTTACATTTTCAGCTTTGTTGCTGTTTGAGAAAGGAAAAAGGTCTGCAAAGCACAAAGTCCCTCTAACGGGTTATTCTCTATATCAGTGTCACTGTTTCTGAACTCCCTGAAACGCCTCCATTATAGTCTTGAGTTTTCTTCCGGGAATGAACACGTCACAATATTCCTCATTTAAATAATTCCTGCCCAAGGCATACTCAAAGTTGAGAAGAGTTGTATAGTGTGTTGAAACTACCGGTTATGGTACATTTCCCAAACATGCTCAAAGACAACCAATCTCAGCACACTGATCCAGCCGAACAATCAGAGCACAGTGTGCTTTTGAGAAGGCGGGACTTCATAGAGACAGGAACTAAACAGGGGTGTGTTTTCCTAAGCCGAATATGGTCGCAAGTTCTGTAGTTATCAACACAATTCAACAAAACTTGCAAAAACAGTTGGCTAATGATGCTTTTGGGAAACTCACCTTAGAGCAAGGGTAGGCAAGTTCGGTCCTAGAGAGCCGCTGTCCTGCAGAGTTTGGCTCCAACACTGAAAAAAATCACCTGCCTATAGTCTTAGTAATCCTGAAGATATTGATTAGCTTGTTCACAAGTGTTTGATTAGGGTTGGACCAAAATTCTGCAGGAAAGCGGCTCTCTAGGACAGAACTTGCCTACCCCTGCCTTAGAGTCTTACTGACAGACCGGGAAGAGACGAGCTGCAACAATGTCAAAGATGTGAAATATTGTGTGTTTTTTGAACATTCAAGCGTGATAACCTTTTCTAGTAGAGCCAAACAACGTCATCAAGACTTTGAAAAAGGCCATATTAGGTCCCCTTTAATATCGTTATGCCTTATAGTTGCATTTAGCAGATTGTGCATGTGCCAAATGGCACCCTTCATGTGCACTTGTAATCCTGCAGACTTATAATGGCCACCGCATGTGTGTCCATGACGTTCACAAAACTATAGGTGTCCCATTTGTAATTTTATGTTTCAGAAGGGTTTCAGCGAGACCCTTTTTCTTAGAGCAGATTTATACCCAAGTCAAAGCATTACGTCACGAAAGTGTGGACTCAGTGGAAGACAGCGAGGGCTTAGGGTATGCTACATTTTGTGTGTGTGTATTATATTCTGGGACGTAATTTAGGTTATTGCTATGAGTATTGCTGTTTTTGGTGTGTTTTCCCTCTTTGTCCTCTATCCTTTCAGCCAACAGGTATTAACGACTGCCGCCTGATCCCGATTACCATGCGGGCTTCCCTACCGGTTGTGATTGGCTGATCAGTGAAGGAAGTGGTAGAAAGCTCAGTGCTCATTGAAAAGAGCTGAGAAAATGAATAAATGGTGTTGTGTGGAAAGCGTTCCTCGCCTGTCCCAGACTCAAAATGTCTTAAAATGTGCTCTTTATAGTAAAGTATGTGGTTTTAAGTGTTATTTGAACTAAAGGAACAACATTTATGATCTATTGTTGTCAGATTTTATTGGTGATTTGAAATATTGAAACATAATATTGACAAACAGGTGTGGAACTTTCCTATTCAAATAGATACACAGAGTTACACAGAGAATAGCTGCTTAGGGGCTTTAAGCAAAGATTTCTCATAATCTTTTTCCAAGATAAAGTTTCTAGCAGTTGCTCTCCAATATTAAGTCCGAAATTTTCGTATAGGCCTAAGTTTTTTTGTTTTTACGGCTGTGAATTGTCAAAACACCTCTCAAAATGCTTGGTACGGATGCGGAAAACGCAGAAAATCAAACCCGATCTGAATTTCTTTATGACAAATGAAAGTTTCAGAGGAAGTGTGTAAACGTGATTGACACAACGTGAGGTCGTATTTATTTTTTAACGTGCAGAAATTTTGGACGAGCATTTCGGACTCGGTGTACAAGGACCTTAACTCTATAGCTCTACGCTTATATCATCAGTCTGATTTGTGTGTTTCTGTGTGTTACGTCTGAGCAGTCGTTTCCTCTGGGTGAGTGTTTGGAGAAGAGGTCCCAGCACAGAAGGCACAGACAGGTGGATGGAGGGGAGACAGAAGGGCCTGTGACCTCTGGATGTGGTCAGGTGGGTCCACACCTGTCCTCTTACTAAGACTACAGATTCCGGTTACACCAGACTGACACACACACCAGCGTGTGTAGCATATCTAGACAACACTTAAGGAATCATAGACACACTATCAATGCAAAGACTCTAAGTCTTTATAATCAGTACTGTAAAATAAATTTAGTCAATTTAAAAACCCATTAATCAAATGAATAGTTCAGCCATGAAACTCTATTCACGTTCTGATTGGTTCGTTCAATGTAATGTTCGTTCTCAGCCAATCGATTTCACGTATCCATTCCCAGTGCTGGCTAGATTATACTTAGAAACTACAGTCAGTAACTGATTCCACATTAGGCCTAGATTTCAAAAATTGCAGTTAGTAACATAATCCATTACATTACACATACGGTAATATAATCGGACTACTTTTTGATTGCTTTTAGATTACTTTTGAAGTAACTTGATTATCACATTGATTTGAATAGGATAATTTTGTACCATATTGATATAAAAAATCAAAGAGAAAGAAAATATATTCCATTCTTAATCAACAACATGAAGTTCATAAATGACATCATGATTTCCCAAACTTAATAATTAAAATATTGAGCGATAATCAGTGATGTGCTCATTAGTAGTTTATGAGAGATGCAATGGTGAAATGTTGAAAAACAAAACACTTCTCAAATGATTTTTGTGTGTAATCCCACAAGCCTGGAAGACCCTCTGAATCAAAATTTAAAAAGATAAAAAAGAAAAGTCAGAGATAATCAATAAACTATATGAATAATTTATTGCCATTGTGTGAATATGTAATCATGCAATCAATCAAAAAGTAACTGTGGTCTTATTACAAGTATTTTAAAATGTAATATAATCTAAATAATACTTATAATATAAAATAATACTAAATAATACAAATACTTAATTTTGAAATCTGATTACGTAATCAGTTGCTACCCAGCAATGATTTATGATTTAAAATGTACCTTAAATAAACTTTGACATTATTACTAAGAGCACTTTTTTAAAAGTATACTTAAGTGGATTACGAAACAATGTTGAGAAACGGTGAAAGTTTCTTAAATTGCTTTTATTTAGGACTGTGCAACGATTAATCGCATACAAAAAAGTTTGTGTTTACATAATATATGTGTGTGTACTGTGTATAATTATTTTGTATAAACACACACACACACATGCATGTATATATTTAAGAAAAAAAATGTTTAAAATATTTATATATAATATAAATTATATATCTGTATATACAGTATATACGTTCAAATATTTCTTAAATATATATGCATGTGTGTGTATTTATATATTCAAAATAATTATACACAGTACACACACATATTTTACGTAAACACAAACAAATCACGATTAATCGTTGCACAGGCCTTAATATAATATAATATATAATATAATATAATATAATATAATATAATATAATATAATATAATCATAACATTTCTTATATTATCAGGAAGTACCATTATTCAAAAATATTCTTTTAAGTGCACATTCAATACAATTAAAGGATACAAAAATACTAATGTCAAACTCTGCTGGAATCAGTTAATGTAATCAAGTGTCCTAGATTTACGTGCATTTTTACCGCTTCTTACACACACACACACACACACACACACACACACACACACACACACACACACACAGATCGGTGAGCTGTGACAGATAGTGCCCAGCCAGCTCGTATTAAGGTCTGCTGAAGCGTCTCTACAGCTGTCACTGTGTAATTCTAGATATCGGTCCACCTGAGCAGCCCATGGAGCCAAAACAACAGCACCCCCGCCCTGCCCCCCTCAGTGCCCCCCCGGCCGGGTTAGTCACGCAGGTGTGTGTGTGGATGGGCTCAGCCCAGCATGAATCAAACTACCTCATTCCTCTGCTGAATCAACGGCGGGTTGACTGTTAGCCAGCTTTTCTCCCATTCACACGTATTATATTAACTCAAGTAGGCTGGATCTTATAGCATATTACTTCATCAGCAATTCTGTCATCATTTACTCACCCTCATATCAATCAAAACCTGTATGAATTATTCTTTATTTTGTGCAACATGAACAAAGATGTTCTGAGAAAAACAATAGATGTCAATGGTAATCAATACTGTTTGGTTGGCAAAAAATGTTTCGCTTGAAAATGACACTTGGTTTGATATTTTTCGCTGCAATGACATTCATACATTTCTAAAAACAGGTACACTAACACTGTGAACAATAGAAAGACTGGTTTGGACACACACACGCACACGCACGCACACACACACACACGCACACACGCACGCACGCACGCACGCACGCACGCACACACACACACACACACCAGAGGCTTTCTGCCCTGCACTTACAGCTTTGCATGTGTGGATTTACAGAAACTGGGTCAGCTGATGTACTGTATACATTTATCAAGTGTGTATCTGTTGGAAAGAGATATGCTGTGTTTGTCTGTCTCTGCTGGATATTGTTCTCAGCTGGTTTTGCTTCAGCATCCAGATCTTACATTGTTCAATGACTGTTGACCCAACACAGTACCAAAATTGTTCATTCAACAAAATGTCAAGCATTGAAATGAGTTGATCTTAACATGAAAGGCATGGGCCAGACTGAGGAGGGAAAAGGATGTGGTGCTCATAATGTGTTCAAGGCATGAATCTTAAAAGACAAACATAAAAATGGATACAAAACAAGGTTTATCAATATAGTCACTCTTTTCTGCATGTGGGGACACACACTCACACTGAAATCATTACTTTAAAGCTTGTTATACGGGGGTTTGAGAAAAGTCCCCCCTACAGAGAAAGCCTAGAGAATTCCCCCCCCCCCCCCCCCCCACACACACGGCTCCAGAGATCTCGCTTCAGCACGTAAGTCTTTCCAGATGTGCTTACATCCGTCCCACTGCTGAGAGACGCCACTGAATAAACACACAACATTTAAATTAATGTCCACACTCAGAAAATAATGTCAACAATGTAAAGGCCCTTCATCGACATATTAAAGATGTTTGTTTTCACAGTATCACGTTTGAGCGGACGTGTTTAATTTTTTCATGTTCTCGGCTGAAAACAACAACAAACAAACAAATATAACAAACAAAATATTCCTTTGTGTTTTCTTAATTTTTCTTTCTCTATTAAAATGTGAGGAATATAGTTTTAACTGGCAATCAATTTATAGTTTTTTTGTCCTCAATTTTCACATTCCATCAAGTTAATCTTTATTTTAATAATTAGTGCAGCAAAAAATCGTTGACTTTGGTATAGAAGCATGAAATTTGGCACAGATACTCTCTAAGGGCCACTATTTTGGTTTAAGTCGTTGGCCACTCAAAAATTCAATGTGGCGGCCAATTTTCAAGATGGCCGCCATTGCCAAAGGCAAAGCCCCAACTTTTGTCCCCAACCCACATCTCCTACCGCAGCTTTTGTCACAGACCCACGAATGAGGCATCAAATCGTTCGGATTATTCGGAAATGGTGTGCTATGACTTTTATAAGTGATCGGGGGTACGATGTTCGCGCCAGGGGCGAAAAAGCGGCCGAAAATAAATCCCATAGACTTAACATTGCGACAAACTTTGACGATTCATAGCTCCGAGCGAGGATTTCGCAGAAACGTGTGGTTTACCACATTTGAAGAGGCTGGCAGGCTCTGTAAGAACATACCTCACAACGGGGTAAAAGTTGCACCCCTGGGGGGCAGGAGCTGCCCAAAGTTGCCCCATTGACTTAATATGGTGTAGGACGGCCCATGAAATTGTCACGTGATGAAGAAAATAAGGAAGACGAGGATTCAAGTGCAGGAAGGTAAGTTTAATTAAATGACTACAAAACAACATGAAAACTGAAAACCAAAACTGAGACACAGGAAACACAAGGGAAGCAGATAATAACGAACCAACACAGGACAGCAAACACAAGGAGACTAAATAGGGAACAAATGACAGAAGGTAACAAGCAAGACAGGTGAGGGAGATAATACTATTAACAGGTAACGAGATGGGAGGGGCTGACAATAGACAGGAGAGCACATGGCACAAAGGAAACACATGACAAGCCATGTGCTCACAATAAACAGAACTAGAACACAAGAACATGACAAACCGGGAATGTCAGACCTCTGTCACCAACTAAGATAAGACCAGACAGAAGTGACAGAACCCTGACAGAAATGGGTAGTCATACACATTGCATAGGGATTTTGTATTGAACATAGCTCTGGATCACAGTGTCATAGAGACAAGGGGACGGGCTCATTTTAATCAGACGACCAATCAGTCTCTCAGGATCATTGTGAAGCTATTAAGCCACGCCCTAGCAACCATTTACAGCACCTTAGCAACAAGTTCCATACCATTGAAAGAGATAAAAGGGATAGAAGTATCATAGAAACATGAGTGTGGTCTCGTTTTACCCGGGGCAGCAAACTTTCAATCATGAATTACCTGAACACTTCTAGCCCCTCCCTAGCAACCATTGTTGAGCACCTTAGCAACCAAAATCCAAAGAGGTATATCTTCTATTCTGAATGTCATAGAGACATGGGAGTTGGTTTATATCATTCATAGTGACACGCAGCCTTTAGAGTTTCATGATTGGCAGCTGCCAAGCCACTCCCTAGCAACCAAAGAGAGTACCCTAGCTAACATTTTGCAAGACGTATACTGCCCTACAAAGGCAAAAGACCTTAACTCGCTAGAGTGTGGAACTAAGAAAAATGACTTTAAAGATTTTTAGTTGTCCCGCCAAATTAATTATAGGAAGGACACTGGAAATTTGGCAATCAGATGTTTAAGTAATAAACATTATCTACATAAAAAAATCTTGAGCTCAAACTTGACTTTTGACCACTATTTTAAAGTTACTGTACTCTGCCTTTGTATTGTCAGCAAAGAGTGAGAAGTCATGCAAAGGCAAAAGACAGTGACTTCCACATTATCAATATTTGGTTGCTGATCACCATTAACAAAATCATTATAGTAACACCTGTATAAAATCTAGTGATCATGGAATTTATTTGAATGATTTACAATTACTTATAGCCATCTACTTATTGTGCTTTGGTTGCATTCTGGTGGCCCTATTAATTCATTAGACATGACAAAATACTTCCGTAGCGGTAAAGAGTATAGGCTATCTTCAAGTGGTACTGAGTGGCATAAGACTTTCTAAACACGCGTTCGAAATGATCACGATAAAACAGATCCTCGCGCACATTCGACCCGGAGACTGGATTATAGCGATGGATCTGAAAGACGCATACTTTCACAGACGCTTACCGAGATTCGTGTTCAAGGTGTCACGCTCCTCGTCCATTCACGAAAAGTAGCCTATGCAGTGCTTTCCCCCTTGAGACTCAGTAGGGAGCGCGTTCTGGACTACCTAGACAACTAATGCATTTATAGCACAACCTTCTGTGTTCTGCGTCTTTTCAGTATGCGGTGGTTTCAGCTGCCTCTCTGCCCTATTATTGTGCTTGTGCACTTCGCTCGTCCCGCGGATTTATTCCGGACGCTGTGATTGTATAACCTGCTTGTAACAGCTGAGCTGGTCTGATGTTGTATGCACCAGCACTTGCTTCATTATGTTGTATGCACCAATATACCCTTGTTGCTTCATTATTATCACTCCCTGTGATGTATTTGTCCTGCGTCGGCTCGACCGTGTTCAGGGCGGTGCTGAAAGCGCCGGCGAAGTTTTGGCTCTCTGCCAGCTAGATGCATTAATGTTTCAACCAGATCCGGTAACCGAACTGGGTGAGGCGGGGCTTTAGTTCTTTGTTGTATTCACCTGCTACGGCATGTGTAACACTTTTCTGTCAACTCTGCATATATCCTTCGCGATCGATATCACACGTTTGTCGATGGAGCGGGTTAAGAGCATACTATCTGACCACATTAGTGCAGGACAAGGCTCTGAGGACATCAGAAGTTACAGGGACTGATGACAGCTGTAAGTACACAGGCCAAAAATATCAATAACTCATTTTCAACCAAAAACGAAGTTACGGTCTTTTGCGTTTGCACGGCAGCATATCTCTGCATCAGAACATCGTATGGAGATGTTGGCTCTTTTGACTCATGCTAGCAAACAGGAGTTCCAACATGCTAGACATGCTAGCTGTGAACAGCTACATGCTAATAGCGATTAAGTAAGTACTAAATCATGCCAAGAAAATGCTAAGAACTCCAATAGTGACCATCTGTGACAACTACTAACCACCTACCAACACCATAGCAACCACCCAGAATGCCCTAGCAACCGCCTACCAACACCATAGCAACGACCCAGAACACTCTAGCAACCACCTAGCAACCACCTGAACACATGAATAAGCCATATCTCGGCACCAGAACATCGTACAGACATGTTTGTTGGCTCGTATGCAATCATGTACCACACCCTAGCAACCGAGTGGCGAGTTTTGCCACTGCAAGCACCCACTCACATTTTCTTCTGGAAATGTACATTCTATGGCCATCTTGAAAATGGTCGCCATCTTGAATTTTTGAGTGGCACACACCTTTTTCCATGATAATGTTCCTTGAAGAATATTTGTACCAAATTTCATGATAGCATCACCATTTGAAAAAAAATATGTAAGTATTCAAGAAAAATGGCGGCCATCTCGAAAAATGGTTGCCATCTTGAATTTTTGAGGGACAAGCACTGTTTTCCAAAACAACATTCTGAAGAGAGTATTTTCACAAAATGTTATGCCTACATGATATCACTGTTTGAACAATTGACAATGAGCATTTGACAGAAATAGCGGCCATCTTGAAAAAATGTCCGCCATATTGAATTTTTGGGTGGCCAACGCCTTTTTCCCAAAAAATGGCCCTTGGAGAGTATCTGTGCCAAATTTCATGCTTCTATACCAATTTGAACGATTCTCTTGAAATATGCCATTAATCTGCTGCTCTAAATCCTAAAAAAGCAAGGCATCCTCTAGGAAGTGACATCATATGTGTTCAAGCCATAAACGACATTAAGAATTTTGTAATATTTTCCTTTATATTAAGAGTGATTAAATTTTTTGATAAATTCATATTTTGTGTTATATATGTATTGTAACACGTAATTTTGGCTAGCTTTTTACGTGTTATGTATGCGTAACAATATAAAGTAGTTTTGAGTTTGATTTCTCTTATAACGTAACTTTACAAAGAAAAAGTAAACCTTTACACGACAAGTTATGGATTCACACTTCAAATCCTTTGTGAAACAGTCTTGTGGAAAATGGCGATGAACGGAAAATGATGATTACAAAATCCAAAAACAAAACAAAACAAATATTCCACTCTGTTTGAAGATATGTTGTTCAAATCAACACATGGTAAAACATATCAAAATGATTTCAACTGTCAATAGCTGACTTAATTAGCTCTTTTATCACTCTGTTAATTTACATTTATTTGTAATGTAATTGTTTTAAATATCTTTTGTTGTGCTTTAAAGTATAGTGCACTTATTTTGATGTGTTGACTAACACACTAAAGACATGTAAAGCATGTATTTTAAATGTACTAAATTGCCAATTCATCACTGTGTAATTATAACGTTTTGCCTGAGTTTGCGTTTAGTTATCCATGGACTTTTAGTTTGTATCACCTTGTTTTCCGTGTTCTGTTTATGTTTCCTTTGTTTCCCAGGTTCCCGCTCATTTTGTTACCATAGTTACTGATTACATTCATCACCTGTTTCTAGTTGAGTTGCTCATTATTTAGTTTCCTCCTTAGTTTGCAGGTGTATTTATAGCACTCCGTTTGTGTTCTCAGTTGTCTGTTATTGTCTCCATTTGTTGGTTGTTTTGTTCTTGGTTTTTGTCATGAGAATCCTGAGCATTGTTGTTGTTTCTGAAGTTTGGATTAATAAAAGACTGCTGCACATAGATCCTGCTGCTTTTTCCATTCTTGCTGCAATCAAGTTTTTGCAGTTAGAACAAATAATAATAACATTAAACAATTTATTTGAATGATTATTTATTTACAATACATAATTATGTTTCAATAGAAATGGCATTAAATTTTAGCTTACCATAAATACTTATCAGTACTTTTCCGCAGTACACTTATATTATAACCATATTTCAAGACAATTAGATATATATTAGATATGCAATTAGATATATACCTAAAGGGTTAGTTCGAACGAAGAGTAAATTAGAGGATAATTTTCATTTTTGGGTGAAGTATCCCATTAAGTCCTATTTAAAAGCACTCTTCTCAATCTCACACCATTTAGCTTATTTGCATTTCTTTCCCTCTACCACAGCAATGGTAACACGCTAAAAACTGTCTTTCACTGAGGAAGCAAACGGCTAATTAGCTTATGCATGCTCCGTTATTCAGTTCAAAGAGCTGTCTCTCTCTCTGTGTGTGTGTGTGTGTGTGTGTGTGTGTGTGTGTGAGAGAGAGACGGAATGGAGACAAGTGTTGTTACAATCAAGAAGTTATTGTCTTCTAAAGTTCCCCACACTTCATCACACACACACACACACACACACACACACACACACACACACACACACACACACACACACACACACACACACACACACACACACACACACACACACACACACACACACTTATGCCTCAACAGGTGTTGGTAGAGAGACATATTTAAAAGGCAAGGGAGAGAGAGGGAACATCTGTTATAAAGACCTCCCATGAGATGTTTACAAGAATAGCGTACTACAGAACTATATTTTTCAGCAACGCTATTAATTATTAAAAAAACTACACCAAATAAGAATAGAGACAAGATATTCTAACTCAAAAACACATATGGGGTGTGAAAATGGAGGGCACACACACACACACACACACACACACACGCACGCACGCACGCACGCACACACACTCACGCACGCACACACACACACTTCACGCACGCACGCACGCACGCACACTCACACAACACTGTTTCACTATATTAGTGAGGACATTGCTTAGACTCCCATTGATTTTATGTCAGGTTAATGATTTTTTTCTATCGCCTAACCCAACTCCTACCATACATATGTTTTGCTTTTGTGCATTATAGGTCAAGTTGTAATGAGTGCATGCATGTTACAGGAGGCTGAGAGTCAGAACGAATTCTGACAGAATGAATTGAGAGAATGCATATTGAGCCGAGAGAGCGGCTTGTGCTCCTCCAACGGGACACAGGATCCTCCAGGCAGGGTTTGAGGAGCTCTGACTGTGCTTTTGTGATGCGGAGGCGAATGCTGGAGGGGAAACGAAAGGAACGAGTGTTCAGGAGAAATCTGCTGGAAAGGAGGAATCATCTTTCAGTTATCTCCGTCAAGGTCCCTCTAACCACACAATTAAGAATGCTGTCATTTTTTCAGAAACGTATTACTTCCTCAAATAAGTAATGAGTAATATTCATCGATACAACATGTCCTTACTATAGAGTTACGGTTAGGGTTTAGTTTAGGGTTAGTTACTTGTAATTATGCATAATTTACTTTTATTACTATAGTAAGTACATGTAGTAACGTATGTAACTGCCACCTTTACACAAAGTGTTACAGCTGTTTGAATTAATCGATTGAATGAATGATTCAATGACTCACTCATTAAGACAGTGACTTGCTGCCACCTGGCGGTTTTATTTTCATTCAAAGTATAATTTTATTTTTTATTTCATATTTCCATATTCAATATATTTTAAATATAAACCATTAATCTCGTAACATTATTAATGCAGTCGTAATTGCAGTGTAATTGCATTCATGCCACCTCTGAGCTGCATTAAACACATGTAACATTGAATACATGTAAGTGCCACTTCAGACGTAGCATCTGGGCACATCTGCAGTGGAAAGATGGATTTTGTTGGTACTGATTTCATTTGATCAGTCTATAGTGTCTTATTTTAATTGCATTTATTGAATAAAAGTAAGAATTTACATGAAAGGGGATGCATATGTTTAAAAAGGTTAGAATAGTTGCCCTTATAAATGCCTGTGGAAATCAATGTCAGGGGGCAAATATCGCCCCTTTAGGAAAAGTCCGTTTCTCTCACTCTTAATAGGTGTGGGATTATTTTTGAGTTCTTATGAATAGGAGGATATGGTGTTACAGAAATGGCCACCCTAACGCTCAATGACGGGGAACAGTTGGGATATCAAAACAACAGTTTTGTTTTTTTATGTGTCTTCCAAGATATTATGCCCCCTTAAAGCATACATTAATAATTCATGTTTGGCAGTGCTTCTTAGAAGCTTTAAACCTAATTTAAAACATTTTAAAACATTATTTGGTAACACTTTATTTCGATAGTCCACTTTAGACATTCAACTAACTATAAGTAACTTTGAATCTACATGTCAACTAACTGTAATTAGAGTATTAGTAGACTGTGCTTAATATCTGCTAACTCTTTATTGTGTTGGTTCCCCAACTGATATTCTACTGACTATAAGTAACTTTACAACTACAAGTCAACTTATTCTCCGAACCCAAACCCTAACACCTAACCCTAACCTAACAGTCTACGTAACAGTCTACTAATACTCTAATGACAGTTAGTTGACAAGTAGTTGAAAAGTTACTTATAGTTAGTAGAATGTCTAAAGTGACTATCGAAATAAAGTGTAACCCATTATTTTAGCGGTATAACCTTTAAAAGCATGAACATGGTTTTTAGGACTTTTTTTGAAGTACAATATAGTTGTAAGCCAATGCGCCCTTGAGGACACCACTTCTCTCCAGCTCGCCCCGAGGCTCTGTTTCTGCCATTAGTGTACTGTAAGAAAAAGTGCTGTTAAATGACAAGTAACCAATAGGAAGACAGAAAGAGAGGCTGAGATTAGGGTTATCAGTCCATCAGAGAGATTGATGGAGAAGACCTGCAGAGTTTAAGGAGATGTTAAGCGAGAGCAAGTGCAGTGGAGCAGGGGCCGGGGGGGAAAGGCACCTTGCAACAGCTGCTCTCAATTATCCACCCAGGAGTCCCGGGACGCATGGGGGGGTCAGAGACCACTGGCGCCAGCAGAAGAGCAACAGGTCAGGGAAGATGGAGATTATAAAAATACTAGCAGGCAATTGGCCCCTGAAAGAGAAAACAGACACTGTGTGTGTGGGGTTTGTTGAGTCCGTGCCACAGAGAGGAGGAGCCAAAGGGTGGGCATTTTATCTGCACTTCCTGGAGAAAACTAAATTTAGAACCAAGAGGGACAAAGCGCGACAATAACCAAGAGACAAAATACATTGAAAGGAATTAGTCATCCATTTACTCAATCTCATGTCTTCTGCAGAACACTAAAGAAAATTTTAAAACAAAACAAACAAACATTGGACCCCATTTACTTTTATTGTATGGAAAGAAGCACAGATATCTTTTTAAAATGTCTTCTTTAGTGTGGAAGAAAGAAATGCATACAGGTTTGGAACAGGGGGTTAATAAATGATAGATGATTTAAATGTTTCGGTTATCTCTCCCTTGAAAAAAATGTGAAAACAACACAAAATTGAAATTATAAAACAATATATAAGGGATATAGAGTTCAAAATGAAGACAACATGTATTAAATCATCACAATAACAACTGATTAAAAGCCAAGGCAAAATCAAGAAAAGTATGAGGAGAGCTCTAGGAGCATCCGAACACAGTTCTTGGCGTGATGTAATGTAATGACACTGACATATTTCGTTTCTTAAGTATCCCATGTAGAAAGAATTCTTTGCACATTCATTGTCCTTCATTTTAACCATAAAATCATAGGGTGTAGCGCCCTCTGCTGGAAAACTTTTGATAAGATGGGGAACAACAATAACACCTCGCAAAAAAGTCAAAAATAAATGCTTCCTAACATGTTAGTCGGTTTTTAAATTGGGATTAATGGCAAAAGTGGCCAGATTTACCTGATTTCACCATGTCAGATATTAATGGTTTAATCGACTTTAAACAAATAAAATAAAATTTTTGATTATTTACAAATATATAAATGAACTTATCAGATAATCTTAAATCTAAAACAAATTTAAAAACAAAGTCAAAAACTCTAAATTAACTTTAAGTTACTTTGCATGCTAGCTTTTATAAAAAATAAAATAAGGTAATAGCCTATAGCCTACTAAAATAAGTTAAATTCTAATCGTTACCCTAACAGATTTAAAACTAGAAAACAAGTTTTTCCATATGCCACCACAAAATATAGCAAATAGTTTCAGATAACAATATATATATATATATATATATATATATATATATATATATATATATATATATATATATATATATATTAACAGTGAAATTTGAATCTGCTAATTTGGAATATACTAGCCTACTATATTCTATTGAGCTATATAGTGTACAAACAAAAAATATTTCCATCAAATTATACCATAATAATACACACCAAAAAAGTTATTTTGGCCTTCATGGAGTCAACATACAATCGGAGGCATTTACTGCTAATTATTAACTATATTTATTATATATGCATTATACATTATTTATAGGCTAATGTTTTTTTTTACATACACATTTTTGGCATGCATTGTCCTGCTACCCCTTCGGCTATAGCCTACAAAATATAGCTTATTTATAGGCTACAGTTAATCTAAAAAGTAATATAAGCCTATAGGCCTAAAAGCTTTAAAATCTGCGTCTAAGCCTAGGCATACATGTTTTCTTTTAGGCACCTAGATAAACTAAAAGACTTTTCTTTAAGCTGCCTTATCATAACATTCCGCAGAGAAATTAAATGCGTCGACTGTCGCGTGCATCACACTTCCTCCAGATGTTTCATAAACTCAAGATCAACTGGCTTCGTGCATCAGTCCGCTGGCGCTGCGCTCGAGCTCCGATGCTCGAAGACATTCCATTCATTCATAGAACGCCTGCATGCATAACTAATGAGTCGTCGATGACGTCACAAAGACACACGCTCGCTCAGAGATTCAAAGTTTGTCAAGTGAGCAAAATAATAGATGCCCCAGCCACATTTCCAACCACAACCACAAGTCCAAAGTCTGGACCCACTTCAGCTTTTATACCATTGATGGGACAAACAAAATTGACAAAGCGTACGCGGTATACAAGAACTACCTGGTAAAGTGCACCGGTAATACTACGAACATGCAAAGCCACTTGCAATGCCATCACCCTGATCTCAATAATAATAAAAATAAATCACTTAAAATGTTCAATTTAATTTACAGACTTTTTGTGCTGTATTCTAACAGTTTGGACTTGAATAAAAAGAGAAAACCCGCACTTAACCTCTTCACGGGCATTTAGTTATCATATCACAGATATCGTGATGTGTATCATTATAGGATTGTCTTGCAATATATTGATTATTGCAAAACTGCTGTATCGTGATATTATTGGTATCGTGAGCCATGTATCGTGTATCGTAATGAATCGTGAGGTACCCAGTGATTCCCAACCCTACTCACAATGCATTGCAGCCAATTTGGCTTAGAATTTTTAAGTTACTGGCCATTTAGAACTTATTCTAGCCAAAGCAAAATATCAGAATTAACCAGATTATAAAAGACACAGTTTCGATGTAAATATGTTTTGGCCGATTATATGATTTGATTTTGAAAAAATGAAAAAATAGGGCTACTGAACCCTATCTGTCACAAAATCCTCGGTGACTGCTCTTTTAAAACAGCTTTTGATGGCAAACTTGACATCTTTCCTTCTGGCCACCATAATCATTTTTCTCCATATTTGTTTGCTTTTTTGGAAAGTCATAAAAAGATCTGTTGGTGGTAATTTCTGTTACTCTACTTTTCTATTTTCTTAGAAAAAGAAACAAAAATGAAGAAAAAGAAAGGCATTCATGCATTCCTTAAGAGAAAACTGCAGGCTGTAAAACATGCCATCCTCTGTGGCAGCAGAGTTTTACCTGATCCACTGCCAGATCCATCTGGTCTTGAGTCTAGGGCTCTAGAGGATCCATCTGATCCACAACCAGATCCATCCGGTCTCGAGTCTAGGGCTCTACAGGATCCATCTGATTCACAACCAGATCCATCCGGTCTCGAGTCTAGGGCTCTACAGGATCCATCTGATTCACAACCAGATCCATCCGGTCTCGAGTCTAGGGCTCTACAGGATCCATCTGATCCACAACCAGATCCATCCGGTCTCGAGTCTAGGGCTCTACAGGATCCATCTGATTCCCAACCAGATCCATCCGGTCTCGAGTCTAGGGCTCTATAGGATCCATCTGATCCACGGCCAGATCCATCTGGTCTCGAGTCTAGGGCTCTACAGGATCCATCTGATTCACAACCAGATCCATCCGGTCTCGAGTCTAGGGCTCTACAGGATCCATCTGATTCACAACCAGATCCATCCGGTCTCGAGTCTAGGGCTCTACAGGATCCATCTGATTCACAACCAGATCCATCCGGTCTCGAGTCTAGGGCTCTACAGGATCCATCTGATTCACAACCAGATCCATCCGGTCTCGAGTCTAGGGCTCTACAGGATCCATCTGATCCACAACCAGATCCATCCGGTCTCGAGTCTAGGGCTCTACAGGATCCATCTGATTCCCAACCAGATCCATCCGGTCTCGAGTCTAGGGCTCTAGAGGATCCATCTGATCCACGGCCAGATCCATCTGGTCTCGAGTCTAGGGCTCTACAGGATCCATCTGATTCACAACGAGATCCATCCGGTCTCGAGTCTAGGGCTCTACAGGATCCATCTGATTCACAACCAGATCCATCCGGTCTCGAGTCTAGGGCTCTACAGGATCCATCTGATTCACAACCAGATCCATCCGGTCTCGAGTCTAGGGCTCTACAGGATCCATCTGATTCACAACCAGATCCATCCGGTCTCGAGTCTAGGGCTCTACAGGATCCATCTGATCCACAACCAGATCCATCTGGTCTCGAGTCAAGGGCTCTACAGGATCCATCTGATTCACAGCCAGATCCATCCGGTCTCGAGTCTAGGGCTCTACAGGATCCATCTGATCCACAGTCAGATCCATCCGGTCTTGAGTCTAGGGCTCTACAGGATCCATCTGATTCAGAACCAGATCCATCTGGTCTCAACTCTAGGGCTCTACAGGATCCATCTTATCCACAGCCAGATCCATCTGGTCTCGAGTCTAGGGCTCTACAGGATCCATCTGATCCACAGCCAGATCCACAGCCAGATCCATCCGGTCTCGAGTTTAGGGCTCTACAGGGTACATCTGATTTACAACCAGATCCATCCGGTCTCGACTCTAGGGCTCTACAGGATTCATCTGATTCACAACCAGATCCATCCGGTCTCGAGTCTAGGGCTCTACAGGATCCATCTGATCCACAGCCAGATCCATCCGGTCTCGAGTCTAGGGCTCTACAGGATCCATCTGATTCACAACCAGATCCATCCGGTCTCGACTCTAGGGCTCTACAGGATCCATCTGATCCACAGCCAGATCCATCTGGTCTCGATTCTAGGGCTCTACAGGATCCATCTGAATCACAACCAGATCCATCCGGTCTCGACTCTAGGGCTCTACAGGATCCATCTGATTCACAACCAGATCCATCCGGTCTCGACTCTTGGGCTCTACAGGATCCATCTGATCCACAGCCAGATTCATCTGGTCTTGAGTCTAGGGCTCTACAGGATCCATCTGAATCACAACCAGATCCATCCGGTCTCGACTCTAGGGCTCTACAGGATCCATCTGATCCACAGCCAGATCCATCTGGTCTCGATTCTAGGGCTCTACAGGATCCATCTGATTCACAACCAGATCCATCCGGTCTCGACTCTTGGGCTCTACAGGATCCATCTGATCCACAGCCAGATCCATCTGGTCTCGAGTCTAGGGCTCTACAGGATCCATCTGATTCACAACCAGATCCAACCGGTCTCGAGTCTAGGGCTCTACAGGATCCATCTGATCCACAGCCAGATCCATCCGGTCTTAAGTCTAGGGCTCTAAAGGATCCATCTGATCCACGGCCAGATCCATCCGGTCTTGAGTCTAGGGCTCTACAGGATCCATCTGATTCACAACCAGATCCATCTGGTCTCAACTCTAGGGCTCTACAGGATCCATCTTATCCACAGCCAGATCCATCTGGTCTCGAGTCTAGGGCTCTACAGGATCCATCTGATCCACAGCCAGATCCATCCGGTCTCGTGTTTAGGGCTCTACAGGGTACATCTGATTTACAACCAGATCCATCCGGTCTCGACTCTAGGGCTCTACAGGATTCATCTGATTCACAACCAGATCCATCCGGTCTCGAGTCTAGGGCTCTACAGGATCCATCTGATCCACAGCCAGATCCATCTGGTCTTGAGTCTAGGGCTCTACAGGATCCATCTGAATCACAACCAGATCCATCCGGTCTCGACTCTAGGGCTCTACAGGATCCATCTGATCCACAGCCAGATCCATCTGGTCTCGATTCTAGGGCTCTACAGGATCCATCTGATTCACAACCAGATCCATCCGGTCTCGACTCTTGGGCTCTACAGGATCCATCTGATCCACAGCCAGATCCATCTGGTCTCGAGTCTAGGGCTCTACAGGATCCATCTGATTCACAACCAGATCCAACCGGTCTCGAGTCTAGGGCTCTACAGGATCCATCTGATCCACAGCCAGATCCATCCGGTCTTGAGTCTAGGGCTCTAAAGGATCCATCTGATCCACGGCCAGATCCATCCGGTCTTGAGTCTAGGGCTCTACAGGATCCATCTGATTCACAACCAGATCCATCTGGTCTCAACTCTAGGGCTCTACAGGATCCATCTTATCCACAGCCAGATCCATCTGGTCTCGAGTCTAGGGCTCTACAGGATCCATCTGATCCACAGCCAGATCCACAGCCAGATCCATCCGGTCTCGAGTTTAGGGCTCTACAGGGTACATCTGATTTACAACCAGATCCATCCGGTCTCGACTCTAGGGCTCTACAGGATTCATCTGATTCACAACCAGATCCATCCGGTCTCGAGTCTAGGGCTCTACAGGATCCATCTGATCCACAGCCAGATCCATCTGGTCTTGAGTCTAGGGCTCTACAGGATCCATCTGAATCACAACCAGATCCATCCGGTCTCGACTCTAGGGCTCTACAGGATCCATCTGATCCACAGCCAGATCCATCTGGTCTCGATTCTAGGGCTCTACAGGATCCATCTGATTCACAACCAGATCCATCCGGTCTCGACTCTTGGGCTCTACAGGATCCATCTGATCCACAGCCAGATCCATCTGGTCTCGAGTCTAGGGCTCTACAGGATCCATCTGATTCACAACCAGATCCAACCGGTCTCGAGTCTAGGGCTCTACAGGATCCATCTGATCCACAGCCAGATCCATCCGGTCTTAAGTCTAGGGCTCTAAAGGATCCATCTGATCCACGGCCAGATCCATCCGGTCTTGAGTCTAGGGCTCTACAGGATCCATCTGATTCACAACCAGATCCATCTGGTCTCAACTCTAGGGCTCTACAGGATCCATCTTATCCACAGCCAGATCCATCTGGTCTCGAGTCTAGGGCTCTACAGGATCCATCTGATCCACAGCCAGATCCATCCGGTCTCGTGTTTAGGGCTCTACAGGGTACATCTGATTTACAACCAGATCCATCCGGTCTCGACTCTAGGGCTCTACAGGATTCATCTGATTCACAACCAGATCCATCCGGTCTCGAGTCTAGGGCTCTACAGGATCCATCTGATCCACAGCCAGATCCATCTGGTCTTGAGTCTAGGGCTCTACAGGATCCATCTGAATCACAACCAGATCCATCCGGTCTCGACTCTAGGGCTCTACAGGATCCATCTGATCCACAGCCAGATCCATCTGGTCTCGATTCTAGGGCTCTACAGGATCCATCTGATTCACAACCAGATCCATCCGGTCTCGACTCTTGGGCTCTACAGGATCCATCTGATCCACAGCCAGATCCATCTGGTCTCGAGTCTAGGGCTCTACAGGATCCATCTGATTCACAACCAGATCCAACCGGTCTCGAGTCTAGGGCTCTACAGGATCCATCTGATCCACAGCCAGATCCATCCGGTCTTGAGTCTAGGGCTCTAAAGGATCCATCTGATCCACGGCCAGATCCATCCGGTCTTGAGTCTAGGGCTCTACAGGATCCATCTGATTCACAACCAGATCCATCTGGTCTCAACTCTAGGGCTCTACAGGATCCATCTTATCCACAGCCAGATCCATCTGGTCTCGAGTCTAGGGCTCTACAGGATCCATCTGATCCACAGCCAGATCCACAGCCAGATCCATCCGGTCTCGAGTTTAGGGCTCTACAGGGTACATCTGATTTACAACCAGATCCATCCGGTCTCGACTCTAGGGCTCTACAGGATTCATCTGATTCACAACCAGATCCATCCGGTCTCGAGTCTAGGGCTCTACAGGATCCATCTGATCCACAGCCAGATCCATCTGGTCTTGAGTCTAGGGCTCTACAGGATCCATCTGAATCACAACCAGATCCATCCGGTCTCGACTCTAGGGCTCTACAGGATCCATCTGATCCACAGCCAGATCCATCTGGTCTCGATTCTAGGGCTCTACAGGATCCATCTGATTCACAACCAGATCCATCCGGTCTCGACTCTTGGGCTCTACAGGATCCATCTGATCCACAGCCAGATCCATCTGGTCTCGAGTCTAGGGCTCTACAGGATCCATCTGATTCACAACCAGATCCAACCGGTCTCGAGTCTAGGGCTCTACAGGATCCATCTGATCCACAGCCAGATCCATCCGGTCTTAAGTCTAGGGCTCTAAAGGATCCATCTGATCCACGGCCAGATCCATCCGGTCTTGAGTCTAGGGCTCTACAGGATCCATCTGATTCACAACCAGATCCATCTGGTCTCAACTCTAGGGCTCTACAGGATCCATCTTATCCACAGCCAGATCCATCTGACCTCAAATCTGAGTTGATGTCTCTTTCAGACCCATCTAGTCTCAGGCCGACTCGTGATGCAACAGATCTCGATGAACTGGTTCTGTTTGCCTCCCTTTATGAAATGGGACACAGACTGGGAATGGGAGGTTTCGGCACTGTGTTTAAGGGGACTCGCAAATCTGATGGCCAGCAGGTTGAACCATGTTTACTCTATTCACCAATTGTGAACTTTTTGCTTATTATTTCTGTGAACTTGACTTATAGATTAGCATCCACTCTTCTGACAAAAACAAGTATACAATCGATAGATAGATAGATAGATAGATAGATAGATAGATAGGTAGATTAGATAGATTGAATATTGTCATAAACTCAAATTTCAATATTAATTTCCACAGTCAGTATATAACCAATAATAATTGTTTTTACCCTTTGCAGGTTGCCATCAAAATCATTCCTAAGTATAAGGAGGATGATTACATTGTTATTGTAAGTTGGCAAAATGAATTACTATTACTAAATACACAAAACAGAAACCAAACATAGTCGGTTAACCTTTTGTTGAACATCTTTCTCTAGCCTGGGTATTCCAAGCCACTGGTTATGGAAGTGGTTCTAAATCTGCGAGTGAAAAATTCTCCAAGCCAGAACATTGTCCAGATGCTGGACTGGTTTGAAGAGGAAAATCATCACATCCTCATCTTGGAGCATCCACAACCCTGCGAGACCTTGCTCAGTTTCCTCAAGCTCAACAGGCGTTGCTTGGATGAAAATCAAGCACGTCCCTTGATGCTCCAAGTAGTCCATGCAGCGAGACACTGCATGAGCCGAGGTGTTGCTCACAATGACATCAGGGTGGATAATATCCTGGTCAATACAGAGACGCGGCAGCTCAAATTGATAGACTTTGGCTGTGGAGGACTTATTGAAGGCTGTGATGATGAAGACAACCAATACAGATGTTAGTTAGCTTTTTGTGTTACCATTAAAACCAGCCCAAATATGATGGCAGAGTGAGTGATCATGTGTGGAGTTGAGATTATGTGTGATTCTTTCACGAAACTCTGGGCTCACTACTGAATTGGATGCTATTATAGATTTTCTATAATGTTATCATAAAGACTAATGTTTTACTGATGTATTTTTCAAGTGAAATGTTTGCTCAACTCTGAATCTCTCTTGCTTGCTTGGACAGGATATGTCGTGCCAGAGCTTTACGTGGAGCACAAAATCGCGCTCAGAGAGACAGTGTTGTCTCTGGGTAACGTACTGTACAGAATGGTGCAAGGCCGCTCTGCTTTCGAAAATAATCCAGAGTTTGATTCCAACTTTTTTTCAAAAGGTATGGCAATAACAATAACAAAGAGACAATAGCCCCTTTCACACATACTGGTATTTTGATACGGTCTCTGAGTCAACGGCTACTTTCAAACATACTGGTACACACATACCTGTAATTTCTTTACTGGTAAATTACAGGTGACTGATCATGTGTGAATCGGACCTTGTAAGGCAGTTCTGATTTCCAGGCCTGGCCTCTCTCGATCTCCACTGTCGTCGCTCCTCCTTTTATGCTTCCGCTCCTTCGTGAGAGATACGAGACCGGTGCGTCCCGCAGGTGGCGCTCATCAGTAATCACGGCACTGGCCTCGTGCCACTCTCTCACGGCCCTCGGCCTCGTCCATCTTGCCACATACTCCCATCGCCCCTCGCAGGTCAGGGGGTACCCACGAGACTGCTCTCTGACGGACGGCAGCCGCCCCTCCAGCACCCAGGCGGCCGGCAGCGAGCTCGACCATCCCCCCGGCAACTCACTCAAGCGCACCGCCTCGAGTGTCCATGGCGACGGACTCAGATAAAATTATGATGCAGAGTCTTTACTCAAATGTCTGTTAACAAATTACTTCAAATTGGAGTGATACTAAAGTGAACTAAAGCGCTTCTCGTCCGGACAGATGAAGAGATTTGTCAACAACTTTAGAGATCTTTTTTAGTTAATGTATGAATTCACCGGTAAATTCGTTCTGGCAATTTTACCGGGATTGATGTGTGAAAGGGGCTAATGACACTGTTGAACACACACACACACACACACACACACACACACACACACACACACACACACACACACACACACACACACACACACACACACACACACACACACACACACACACACACACACACACACACAATGTATCATATCATGTTTTCATCAAATGTAAATTCCTAAATATCAACATTAAAAATGAAAGACAGAAACAGCTCAACATTATTGCATCTAGTTCTGAATGGCTAGTAACATAACTATTTACTAGTCAAACTGTAAAGGAAAAAGTTAAAAGACTTTCAGAAGTACATACAGTACATGATGACATTATTCTGTCACGTGGTCATTAAGAACATACTGTAGATGACTAACCAGTGCTTTCCTCGAAACCTGAACAGAGTATCAGGATCTGATACGCCTGTGCATGAAAGATGATCCAGACGAAACACCAACGTTAGAGCAGCTGTTAGAACATGAGTGGTTTAAGCAGGAAGCGAGTCAGGTAGAGTAACGCACTATTTGAGGAAGTCACTACATTTGAGATAATTCTTGCAAAAGACCAAGACCCTAACCCCATTTTATTTACTAAGCCGATGAGGAAGAGCCATTCATCAGAGAGTCTGGAACAGAAAAGTAACAAATTTACTGCAAAAAAGGGACACAAAGTACATAATGTAAAGGCAGCACACATTAAATGTTTATTCACATTGATGCCCCGTTTTCAAGATGAGTGTTTAAAAGTGGAGTAGTACGTGTACTATTAAAAAGTTTAGTAAATTTGAGTAAAAATAATATTTTATTATAATATTGTTAATAATAATATTTATTAAAAACCATAATATCAAATAAATAACATTTCTAATTTTTTTTAATGTTGCCTGTTTTTATTCATGTTTATAAAAAAAAAAAATTCAAAGTGTTTTTATTGTTTTAAATGTACATAACACACACAGACCAACCTACATTCTCTTATGTCATACAAGGCATCCCCATCCACAAACCTCATACTTTGTATACATTATCTCACATATTCCCTTTCATCGCAGACTGGCATCCAAGGTTCGTACAAATACTGAGAATGCACATCGAACACACACAAAAGAAAAAAAAAAAAGGGAAGAGAAGGGGAGACGAGAACAAACATTTTTAATCTAAAGAATTAGCATCAAATGCATTTTCATAATAATCCAAGAAAGGTTGCCATACATTCTGAAACCTTTCTGCTGAGTTTTGGACTGTAGTTCTTAACTTTTCAAGTTGGAGGAAGGACATAGTTTCACACACCCAACTTGAGTGTTTTGGGGGTGAGGAAGATTTCCAATTTGTAAGAATTAGTCGGCGGGCTAACAGTGTAGAGAATGCTATTAATTGAGATTGGCCTCTTGAAACCCCAATTTTACTATGTACCACCCCAAATATTGCAATTATTGAATCTGGATCGATATTCTTTTTACAAATGTAGGTGAATGTATTAAATATCTCCGACCAGAATGTGCCTATGCTTGGGCATGACCAGAACATGTGAGCCAGAGAAGCAGGGGCTTGGTGACAACGTATACAGTTGGGATCTACATCAGGATATATTTTGGCCAGTTTGGTCCTAGAGAAGTGCAGGCGATTAAACACTTTGAATTGTATCAACCTGTGCCAATCACAGATAGACGATGTGTATATTTTATGTATAGCTCTTTGTCAAATTTCGTCCGTCAATTCTGTATTAAGATCCTCCTCCCACTGTACCTTGAGAGACAGAAGAGATGGGCATTTCATGTCCTGAATGGCAGCATACAGCTGGGAGACACCACCCGAGAGATGGGGCTTAATCATCAGACAATGATCAAGAGGGCCGATATTTGGTTTTACGGGGAATGAACTAAACTGGGAACGGACAAAATCGCGGACCTGAAGATACCTAAAGAAATGTGTTTTTGGAAAACTTAATTTATTAACCAAATAATCAAAAGAAACGAACATGCCATCTACAAAGAGTTCTCCCACACTGTTTATGCCTTTTCTAGCCCAGGTGAGAAAGACCTATCTATAAGCCGCTTAAAAAGAAAATTTGAGGATAGAGGCATAGACACCAAAGCTTGTATGTGACCAAAATGTTTGCGAAATTGGGTCCATATGCGTAAGCTGCCTCTTACAATAGGATTGTCCGTATGTGCACCCACTGCCACTGGCATTGGAGCACACAGCATTGAGGCCAAAGAGACATGCGAGCATGAATGTTATTCCATTAGACACCAACTCGGGCTACTCCCATCACTAGAAGTTCCATACCATATCGCTAATTTGTGAATATTTGCAGCCCAATAATAATATAGAAAATTTGGTAGAGGTAGTCCAGCATTCTCCTTGCGTCTCTCGAGAAATGTTTTCCGTACGCGAGGTATAGTTTTGTTCCATATAAATGTACTGATGTGCCTATCAAGCTCCTTAAAGAATGATTTGGGTATGAAGATTGGGACTGTTTGGAATAAGTACAAGATCTTAGGTAACGTTAACATCTTTATTGAATTAACACGCCCAGCCAGGGACAGAGGCAGAGTAGACCAACGATTAAGGTTCTCCTTGATCTGTCCTAAGGCTGATTTGAAGTTATTTTGGAATAGGTCCTTATATCTACTTGTAACACTTACTCCCAGGTATGTCATGGGGCCCTCTGTAGTCTTGAATGGGCATGAGGCAAAGGATCAATTCCGAGCCAAAACATTAATTGGAAATAAAACACTTTTGGGGGGGTTAATTTTGTACCCAGAAGATTTACCAAATTGAGAAATGGTGTCCAGGCATTCTGGGATTGAAGTCTCCGGATATGATAAAAACATCAGCAAATCATTGGCATACAGAGACACTTTATGAACCAGGCCGCCCTTCGTGATACCCCGTATATTGCTATTACCTCGCAATGCCGCAGCAAGTGGCTCAATGACCAGATCAAAGAGAAGAAGGGACAACGGACAACCCTGTCGTGTCCCTCTCTGAACATTGAAATATTGCGAATTAAAGTTGTTAGTCCTCACTCTAGCTTGGGGTGCTGCATACAGCATCTGAATTTAAGAAACGAAGACTGGACCAAAGCCGAATTTGCTTAGAGTTTTGAAAAGATGTCCATAATCAATCCGATCGAAAGCTTTATGCGTGTCTAGTGAAATCACTATTTCTGGCGAGTGAATCAAATGTTTAGAATATATTATGTTAAAGAGGCGACGTAAATTGTGAAAAGACTGCCTGCCCTTTTCAAAGCCTGTCTGGTCAGGGTGCACAATTTTTGGTACTTAGATTCCAATCTTAAGGAGAGAATCTTTGTAAGTATTTTCGGGCTGATCGGGCGATAAGACTCGCATTTAGTGGGGTCTTTGTCCTTTTTGGGAAGCACAGATATTGTGGCTTGGGTCATAGATGTAGGCAGCTTCTCTTGTTTGAGTGATTCCTTGTAGACGAGGCACAATAAAGGTAACAACTTAGGGGCAAAAGCCTTGTAAAACTCAATTGGATACCCATCTGGGCCTGGTGCCTTTCTATTTTTCTAATATTGAATATCTATTTTTCTAATATTCTATTGATCTAATAGCTTGACTAATCTCAGTTTCGGATAACGGCTGCTCAAGGATGGCCTTATCCTCCTCAGCTATAGTCGGAAGAGTTACATTGTCAAGAAATACATGGTCACTAGGATTGTCTGAAGAATATAAGGATGAATAAAATAATCTAAATTGCTCGTTAATGTCTTTGGGGTCAAGCTTAACTTCTCCATCCGCAGTTTGTATTTTTGTAATAAAGTTGGCAGCACAATATTGACGCAGCTGGTGAGAGAGTAACCTACTTCCCTGCTCTCCGTGTTCGTAAAAGTTTTGATTTCAGAAATTTCTCTCCTGTATTAGAAGATCAAATTCAGTTTGAAGTGCTATTCTTTTTTTGCGGAGGTCAGCTGTAGGATCTGAGGAGTATTGCTGGTCAACATCGTGGATTAGATTGATCAACTCATTGTAGTGTCTAAACCTGCTTCTATTAAGACGGGCGGTGTATTCTATTATTTGACCCCTAATATATACTTTATGAGTTTCCCAAAGTATTAAAATATCGGTGTCTGGCAGCTGGTTAGTTTCAATAAAGAAATCAATCTGTGTTGAAATAAAGTCTACAAATGTTTCATCAGACAACAAAGATGTATTAAATCGCCAATTACATTGAATTGGCCTTCTAACCTGGAGCCAAAGCTTTATAGTGTCCGGAGAATGGTCAGAGATAACTATGCTTTAATAGATGCAAGACTTAATTGTTGATAGCATTTTTTGATCTAGCAAAAATAAATCTATCCTTGAGTATGTTTGATGAACAGCGGAGAAGAAGGAAAACTCCTTTAACGTAGGATATTTAAATCTCCATGGATCTACTACGCCACTAGAACCGCAAAGAGCATTTATAACAGTTGCAGATTTGGAGGGGAAGGAGGGGCTGTAAATACTTTAGAACTGTCTAGAGAAGGTTTAAGAACCATATTAAAGTCTCCTGCTAGAATCAGATGATGTGTGCCCAGTTCTGGTATACGGCCAAACAATTCTTTAAAAAAGTCTGGGTTATCCCAATTTGGAGCATACACACTAACTAGGACCACCGGCATGTTATAATGTCTACCCTGGACAATCACAAAACGCCCGCATTTATCACTAATAACACTGGTTTGTATAAATTGTACATTTTTGCCAATCAAGATGGCTGTACCGCGAAATTTAGATTTTAATTCAGAGTGGTAGACCTGTGATACGCATCCTCTCTTTAATTTAGGAATGTCTATTGTGCGAAGGTGAGTTTCCTGTAGGAAAATGATCTCTGCTTTCAATTTTTTTAAATGTGAAAACACCTTGCTTTGCTTTACAGGATGATTGAGTCCCCTCACATTCCAGCTCACAAATTTAGTCGCAGGTCTATCCATTCCATCTGCCAAGATTGTGCAGAGTAAAAAGAAAACTTTTAAATCACCCATTAACAACACAAACCCCTGGTGGTCCCTCCCCAACTGAGAGACTGCACCCCCCCAACCTCCCAAGCCACTATGAAGTTCCATAGAAAGAAGAAAATAAAACTTACCGAATGGAGCTGAGGCCCCACATAAACCTTATATTAACCCTTTAGCTGAACACATTAACAAGACTATTTAGAACCATTACTCAATATCCATGTGTACATGGAAAAGAGAAAAAATAAAAATAATAATAATAATCAAGTTATCAGTACTTTGATTTCAGCATATATTAGAAAACGGTTCTAAATGAAGCATGAAAAAACCAAGCAGACATATATGAATTATAATATATATAGAAAAATAGAACCTAAATAAGTTGCATAAATAATATATAATAATAGGCCTACTTTAAACCAGTCAAATTATCCATACTTGTTTCCTACATATATTAGAAGACAGTTCTGAGTGGAAAACAAAACAAAAACAAAAAACAAAAAACACCGCCTCAGTCCGCCTATGCAACTAGCCATCAGTGCACCCACTGTCTACAGTCACTGAACTGATCCAATGTCCCATGACATTACATTGCAGCGATATTGATCCCCAACAACAATTGGTTCACTCCAGTATTCCCACTAAATATACTGAGGTATGTAGCCGAACAGACTCCCATTTTAATCCCTCATAAGTCCCCTGACGAAGATAACTGCCTTCTCTGGGTCAGTAAAGATCTTCTGCTGGCCGTCCCGAGTCGTAATTCTCAGTTTTGCAGGATACAACTGTATTTTATACAGGATACAACTGTATACTACTGATACAACTGGAGTATTTTACTCCCTCGCATTGCCGTAATAACTGTCTCACCTGTCCGAAAGCCGCTCTCCGTCGCGCCACATTCTGCGTGTAATCAGGGAACACTCTGATATTGTCGCCATTTTCAGATACAAGTTTTGGAGATGTAACAGCCTTCCGTAGAATGCTTTCCTTCTCTTGATAGTAGTGACACTTGACGACAAACGCTCTCGGTGGCAAAGTACGGTGAGCCCTATCGATAACGGGCGGTTCGTCCAGGCCCATCACTTTTTGTAAAAGTTTTGCAACGAAGGTGCTCGGTGAAACGCCTGCCTCTCGTCCTTCTTTAACCCCAAAGATGCGTAGATTACATCTCCGTGATCTCGCTTCCAAATCCTCAGCCTTTGCCGCCAAACTCACCACCTCTTTTTTCAGTTCAGCCACCTGCTGCTCCAGATTAGCAATGGCATCCGAGGGAGTGTTAGCTGCAGTTTCCAAGCCTGCCGTACGCTCCTCTAGCGCGTTAGCTTTGATGTTAGCCTGTTCGATTGCACCCTTTAGCTCGTCTCTCAAACCACTGATTTGCTTGCGTATTTCTTCATTTTGCATCTCAGGGTGCATCTCTGCTTTCTCATCCATTTTCGGCAGCAGTTCGTTTCTTAATGAATTTATTGCTTGCAATATAGCTGACTGCCCCGAGCTCGTGCTTTCCGCTGGTTCGCTAGCTTTAGCAGCCTTCCTCAGGTCCGGCATATTTATAAGCGGCTCAACTCGATAAACAGAATAAAAAAAAATGGCTTCAAACAACGAAAAAAGTGTCTTGTTGACAAATTTTAAGGTTCATGTGGGAGAGCTCAGTTAGACACGTCTACATCTCTTCGAAGCCCAACCGGAACTACCATGTTTATATGTTTGTATGTATTTTTTGAAGTGAAAGAGAATTTTACTTCTCTGACCAGATAAGTTGCCTGAATAATACGTCAGTAACACAAAATAAACTAGGAGAGCACCGAAATGTCAGCCACCAAATATCTTCAGGCAAGAACGATTCTTATTTTATTTCATGCAGCGTAAATTTCAATTGATGAAGGATAATGTATTGACAGTAACAAGGCTGTGCCAGTTGAGACTCATGCAGCCCGTTTGTGTGTGAGAAACTCTCGTGGAGAAATCAAAACAAATGAGCACAACAGAACACACAAAGAAACTCTCAAACTCACAGAAAATGTACTGCGGTAAAACTCTTTTATATTTATAACATGATATAGAGTGCCGTTTCCCCCGAAACCCATGTATTTTACTGTAGTAACCATTTTAGTGCAAACTTACAACCAGTGGTCAACAGTAAACAATACTTGACAAAGACACATGGCAAACATGAGAGACATGTAATTGAGTTTTTATTCCAAAACTCAATTACAATTTAGTACAATTAATTGTATTTAGTTGTGTTATAGGCACTAAAACAGTCCAGTACTTTATAGTCAAATCATTTTTTTTTAGTTTGAATAATGAAGATTTCTGTGCCACCCCAGACTGGTTGCTGGCCCCTGCCTGCCACCTCTACAGAAATATACTGGCTCTGCCACTGCCCGAGAGACAGACATAAAATAAACACAGAACATATATCTCTATTATAGGAAAATGCACAAGTCACACACATCATCTGATTTAAATAGAAATATGAACATGAATTTTCCTGCTCCTTCAAATTTGATATGATTTTAACGAAACACTAAAGTTCACTTTATCACTTCTCTTTGCCTTTGTCACTTTGACTTTGTTTGTTGTGTGTGTGTGTGTGTGTGTGTGTGTGTGTGTGTGTGTGTAGAGCTTAACCAACATCTTGGAGATCAAAATCCCAGAAGGATAGTATATGCACTTTAATTGGAGATCCCAGAAGGACAGAAAACCCTTAATCACTAGTAAACCTCATGAACATGCGATTAGAAAAGATCTAACAGGATCAATTCTTAAGAATATGTAATTTAAGGAAAGGATCAAATTATTAATATAGTTTCACAAAATGCAATGTTTTAGTGAGGGATTGCTGTTAAACATATTGTTACTGAATAGTTTATTTATGCCCCTCATTGTGTATTAATTAGCTAATTATAGACCTTTCACACAATAACCGGAAATATGTAATCGTTGCGGAAGCGGAGTTTCTGTCAAGCGTCAACACATCAGAAAAACATACCCGAGCAAGAGAAAATAGATCATAGAGTCTACACAACTTCGAAAAAAATGAAACTTGTCATGGTCCGGTTGTTGATGACTTTGCAAAATGGTGTGGTGATGCTCAATGCTTGTCTGCAGCTGAATGTCTCTAAGACCAAAGATATGATTATTGATTTCAGAACTGAAGCTCATTCTTCCCAGTATACGTTCATTAAGGGTGAGAAGGTGGAGTGTTTGGAAAGTTATACGCTCACCTAAAGGATTATTAGGAACATCTGTTCAATTTCTCATTAATGCAATTATCTAATCAACCAATCACATGGCAGTTGCTTCAATGCATTTAGGGGTGTGGTCCTGGTCAAGACAATCTCCTGAACTCCAAACTGAATGTCAGAATGGGAAAGAAATGTGATTTAAGCAATTTTGAGCGTGACATGGTTGTTGTGCCTGACGGGCCGGTCTGAGTATTACACAATCTGCTCAGTTACTGGGATTTTCACGCACAACAATTTTTAGGGTTTAGAAAGAATGGTGAGAAAAGGGAAAAACATCCAGTATGCGGCAGTCCTGTGGGCGAAAATGCCTTGTTGATGCTAGAGGTCAGAGGAGAATGGGCCGACTGATTCAAGCTGATAGAAGAGCAACTTTGACTGAAATAACCATTCGTTACAACCGAGGTATGTAGCAAAGCATTTGTGAAGCCACAACACGCACAACCTTGAGGCGGATGGGCAAATAGGAAAAAGAGGCTACAATTTGCTAGAGCTCACCAAAATTGGACAGTTGAAGACTGGAAAAATGTTGCCTGGTCTGATGAGACTCGATTTCTGTTGAGACATTCAGATGGCAGAGTCAGAATTTGGCGTAAACAGAATGAGAACATGGATCCATCATGCCTTGTTACCACTGTGCAGGCGGGTGGTGGTGGTGTAATGGTGTGGGGGATGTTTTCTTGGCACACTTTAGGCCCCTTAGTGCCAATTGGGCATTGTTTAAATGCAACATCCTACCTGAGCATTGTTTCTGACCATGTCCATCCCTTTATGGCCACCATGTACCCATCCTCTGATGGCTACTTCCAGCAGGATAATGCACCATGTCACAAAGCTTGAATCATTTCAAATTGGTTTCTTGAACATGACGATGAGTTCACTGTACTAAAATGGCTCCCACAGTCACCAGATCTCAACCCAATAGAGCATCTTTGGGATGTGGTGGAACGGGAGCTTCGTGCCCTGGATGTGCATCCCACAAATCTCCATCAACTGCAAGATGCTATCATATCAATATGGGCCAACATTTCTAAAGAATGCTTTCAGCACCTTGTTGAATTAATGCCACGTAAAATTAAGGCAGTTCTGAAGGCGAAAGGGGGTCAAATACAGTATTAGTATGGTGTTCCTAATAATCCTTTAGGTGAGTGTAAATATTTAGGGACTATTATTGACAATAAACTGTGTTTTGACGTGAATACCAAAAAGAAGTCTGTCTTATTCAACAGTTATGTCCTTAATCATGCTCTTAGGTAGTGACCTTTTTTTTGCACTCAAAGTTCTCTATTCTGTTCTCGCCATAGACCAAAGATGAAGAACAATTGATACAAATAATAATATTAAGATTATTTCCGGTCACAAATACGGAAGTTGTGTGAAAGGTCTATTGCCACACTTACATGGTCTCATTAGGTGAGCCAGAAAATTTCTGCACGCCTCAAAGACTCCGAACTAAAGTGCACAGCGAATCCATACAGGAAGGTATACTTATATATTGAGGAAAGTTCATTACATTGACTTTTCACTAGGCAGATGAATGAAGAATCACTATTCCTTAGCAGTACAACCACCACCTTTTGTTGTGTTCTTCTCACCATTTTTCTAATGACTGCTTCCTGAACTATGCAGTTTGATGCAGGTCAGTGTTTTAATGGAGAAATAACACAGTCACATCACAAAATATTATAAATATTATTTATTACGTAAAATAATAATAATAATAATAATAAATGACAGTGCATGAGAAGAGTATGTTAGCTTGAGTTTTAGTTTTTTTTAAAACTGTTAGTTTTGAATGTTAGGAACATGTTTACTGTAAAGAACTAGTAGAAAGATGTCATTTAATTATGTTATTTAAAAAAGCAATACATTGCTCATTACTCAGAAATATATAATTCCTATGACTGCTAATGAATATGCTTTTGCTTTCAATGCAATTCCCTCTGAAGTGTCTTTTCTGTTGCAAGGTTCTACATTTCTATGCTTATGTACTTTCTCATTCAATGATCGGAAATGTGCTATTCTGTAGAGCAACAAAAACATAAAAATAAAATATATATAAATTAGAGCTCTCTTCCAGAAAGAGATAATGACAATTCCTTATGTAATACCATACTGGAATAATATTGTAGAGAATTTACTGTGGGAAAAAGTATGGTCTTTGTCTTATAAGTATCTGCTTACCAATAAAGTAAAATAAATAACATTTAAATTAATTCACAAATGTTACCCAACCAAAGCCTTTCTTATTTAATATAAGTCAGTCATTGAAGTGAATTGCTGTTTTTGTCACTCTCCTGAGGAAGATGTCTTTTACTTGTTTTGGCAATGTGCCAACATAGAGAAATTATGGTTTGTTAATGTTTATCCAATCTTGATTTGTAAGTGAGCTTTCTTTCTGTTTCAAATATGTTTTCTTTAGTTTGTTTGATTACTCAAAAGAGAAAACAATACAAATTACATAATTTCCTACCTGCAAAATTGTACATAGGCTACATACATTCTTTCATAGAACGCCAGCTTTACAAATAGAGCCTGTGACGTCATCAACAGTCTCGCGCTCGCAATACAACACTGTTCAGTTCAGTGAGAATCTGAGCGTAAGCGAAGGCATTCCCTGCGCAGTCCAAACGAGAGTTTAAAAGCTCTTAATCATGAGAACAACTTGCGTTTCTCCTGCGCTGGAATCAGTGGAGCTCAGCATTAGCGGTCTGGTGTCAGCAGGAGGAAAGATCAGCGACACATTAGGAGCAAACCAAGAGGCTTCTTCTGCAGCAGCCGCTTTGGAGGACAGGCCGACAGGTCTGACACAACATCATCATATGAATGAGACACCATTCATTACTGTTGTTTTACAAACTCTATCTGGTGTGTTGGCAGCGGCGCCTGCTGGAGACTTTTAATGGGCCGGCCAGAGGGGGACAGTAAAAAACCTAGAGTGTTAACCTGCATTTGTAATTAATTAAATATCTCTACTTTATAACCCACAAAAAATACTTCTACTTTATCAAACCCACAAAATTAAATTAATTTCGTTGATGTAATTTTTCAGGTTGATATGTAGATTTAATTACATTTTTGACTTGCATGAAACCTGTTAATTTAGATGTTCTTTAGATGTGCACATTGTTTAGGAATGATATATTAGTCCGTGATATAAATAGTCAGTCTGACATTTTATTTTTATTAGTATTTTTATGTTTTTAATTTTTTACTGTTTAATTTTATCAGTGACATTTTTGAAAATAGTCATTTCAATGACTGACTAATAACCTTTGTGAAATTACTGAACCTAAACAAATTGGAGCCTGATGAAAATGCTAATTTAAAATAAAAATGATTTTATTTTAAAATCACCCCCCCCACACACACACACATAGGCTATATTAGCTGATTGTTCACACCGACAGTCATCATGTTTAAGGCAATTTCAAGTTTGATTTAAGGGGCTGAGTTGTTTATTTACTTTTTAATTAGTCGTTTTTAATTAACGCCATCATTATCTTCATTCATGCCGAAACGCGCACTAAAAGTGGGATTTATCACGCAAACCAATCATATTCAATCATAGCGCGATGAAGGCGTTTTTAGATTTACTTAATAATCAACAGAGTTGTAAAAACATTTAAATTACACATAAAAAGGCATTTTTATATAATATTTTTAATAATAGAATTATGATTATATTCCAATTTGTTGAAATTTAAAAATTTAAGTTAGGCTAATTAATTTAACCTTTCAATCAGTGAAAGGTTCACTCTATGAACGCAATAAGCATTTTCAAAAACGGTACAATGAGATGACAACATTATTCTTCTCAGCCTTCAAACATCGAACATCGGGACATGTAAAAGTGTAAAAGTATTAAAGGTGCTGTATGTAACTTTTTTACTCTACTAAAGCATAAAAATAGCAATATGATTAAAAATATTCAGGAAACATGCCAGGTTCACATACTCGGTTCTCTGAAAAACCCTTTTACGGCGAGTTATTTTACACGTTCCATGTTGTCTGTCGGTTTTTGTTTTGGTCTGTGTGATCTCGCCCACTGCCAGTTCACCCAATAGTATTTCACCCAATAGTAATTTTAGCACAACGCCAAAGGGATACCTTTATGAACCGGAGTATACCAATGCCGAACTTCAACAGATGGAGATAGAACGGGAAGAGAGAGATCGAGAGGACGGAGATGAAGTTGTCCAAGTTGATGCTGGGCCCACAGCTGTAGCAAGAGCAAATTGTACCTATATCCCTATATACTGTTTTTATATTAGACATCTTTTCACGCGTTTTCCACTGGAGTCTAAACATCAGCTTGTTTACCGTACAGTTTAGACATGGGATCATAAAGTTAGTAAATAGAGCTTACCCGTGGTAGTACTGGTACAGCAAAACTCTTTAAAATCAGTTTTTTTCTTTTTCCTCCTTGGCTTGGGGATGTAATCGTCTTCGCTGAAGTGAGCACTGCACACACGATAATCATTGATTCTGGATATTTTAGCTCCCGCAGTGTAGCCGATGGCAACCAGCCAAAGCTGTCTCGTAGCTATATCCGAAACAGGAAAACGATGGAATCTGAACGGTGATCCCGGCACATTCTTGTGGTCACAGCCTGGAAATTTACAAGTTCGCACCATCGTTCATTTTCTACTTTTTACGTCGTTTCGTAATCGATTGTGTAAACACTATGGAACAGCTGATCAGAACGTGCGCACTGTTGACGTTGACAGCAGCGCGGATTGATAGAAATGGAAAGAAAATAGTGCCGATTAAAACTGAGGTATGAATTTTGAACGGCGTGTTTTTTGTGTGTTAAATTAATCAAGCTTTGAAACGCAAATCATTTTTTCACGTAAAAACGCACAGTTTTGAGGCCCCGGAAACTAACCGGGAGTACTTTCTTGAAAAACTTCCAGCGGCCAGAACTCTGACCAGTGTGTGACTAGTGTGTATGCACTATAGTGCTGGTAAGGATTCCATACAACTTCATGTCTTAAATGGGCGAACTAACCATTTAAGCAATTACTGCCACAGACCATGAATAACCCCTATTATTCCTGCAGAAATATTACAGATGTGTTAAATATAGGCCTATCACTTATACATGTCTGTATAATTGTAACACGTTCCCTTAATCAGAAATGTTCATTTACTGGAACATTGAGTGATAATATTTCAAAGTGATTCATTTTGACAGACAATAAATATTATATTTTCCTGCTTTAGAATCGCTCCAGTAAACACTGCTAACAGGCACAAGAAGTGAAAAGGGGAGACAATTATATTTTAAAACATCTGTGTGAAAACAAACCTGGAAAGAGACGTGAAGATTTGGAGAGAAAAAGAGAGATTCTTAGTGCATTCCAGTGAATTATTAATGGGATATACTGTAAATTGAATTGGGAGAGCAGACCACAAATGCCCGGTATATGTTGTCCTTTTTCATACAGCGGAAAACAAAGCAAATAATCAGAAAATAAAAATAAAATAATCAGAAGGAAAAGAATGCAGAACCTTAAAAGAGCTCTTGCCACAGATATTCTTACATTATTCTTTTGAAGTTTGAACATGAAGGAAATTATACAGCTCATTCAGGCAAAATTATGGATTATTTGTAGAACAACCTTATGATTTGACTTTCAATCTTTTTGAGTGGAACTTCCCCAAACCGGAAGAGCCTCCTGTAATATAAAACGCAGTAGGCTTGTTAGGAAAAAGGTGGATTCATTGAATAAGTGCATTGGGTCTGAAAGAGACAGCAGCCTAATAAACTTGCTGCTCTCTATGTGTGTGTAATGTTAATCAAACAACAGAAGACAAAATCACCCACAGCTCTTGACTGAATAAGTTTTATAGCTTTAATAAGGATTAATCTATATTTAATTCATACAGTGAAGACTTTGCAGTGTAGATTACTTTATCCAATTTCTATAGTATTGTAGTGATCTTTTTCTTTGTAGAAAAGTTAGAAGCTCAGACCAGGAGACGGTGGAAGTTTTCCAAGCAGAAGTTCTTTATTGCTTGTCGGTAGCTGCAGTCATTCCAATATCGTCTAACTAAGGGAACTTTACATTATAGTTTATATACATTTCAAGGGGGAGGGATTACATTGTGAGGAACAAAGCATGTAAATGAGCTGAAACATGAGAACAGAACGGTGCAGGACTTCTCGCACTGAGATAAGAACTCCAAGACAAATGGTCTCAGTAATAAAATAGCAGGTGTTCAAACTTGCTCAGCGTGATTCTTCACCCGGTAAAACAATGAGGAAAATTGAGTTCCTCTGGAAAATTATTTATGAATGTACATACTGTATTTGTTTGGCCCTTGATGGTCACGTCAACTGATAGTTTTGTCCCGCCACTTTTAAAATCCCTGCTATGCTCCTGACTAGAGGGTGCACACATTATATTATATCGTCTTTCTCGTCTTTCGTTTTTTTTTTTGGTTGTGAGGTATAATTTTTTGGCAGTAGTTGTTGCAGCATGGCTTTCATGTCTGACTCCATTTTGATAATGATTTTCGCGGCTACAAAGTGCACTGGGAAGCCGCCGCCTTCTATATTATTGGTGGTTGGCATTGGCATATCAGCTAGGTGCATTACCGCCACCAACTGTTTACAGGTGGAGCACGTCATTCAGCAAACAGGAGAGCATAAAGATGAAGGGCAACTAGAATTGAGTTAAAAATTAAAATAGTTTATTTATTAAATTATTATTATTATTATTAAATGTCATTTTGTTGTGTTGTTGGGTGCAATAATCAATGAAAAATGAATATGCTGTATCTGGAATTTTAATTTCTAGAAAATATTCACATCATTAACTGTATATTCATGCATTATAATATTCATGCATCATTGCACCGTAATGTCACTCTTTACATTGTCGTCTTCTTGGCGCTGGCTAGGCAGAACTGCGGATCGTACCACACAAGTCTTGTACATGACCATTCATCACATAGTTATAGGCATCTAAAGATTTATATGCCCTCAGTTTCTCTTTACCCTTGGTTTCTCTATCGGATAGGTGTAGAAGTCAGGCCACTCAACCGGAGGTAGCCTAGCGTTAACGTTAATCCTGTCAGATCATCCATTCATTGAGTGAGCGTGTAGGCTACGGGTCAGCCAATCAGGTTCCGTTTGTTAAAATTAACTTTTGCTAAAAACAATCGCGGTCCTGGACAGTGAGTGACCTTGCACATTAAGATAAAATCGGATTTTCTCCAGTCATTGTTAAAAAACAAGCTAACAAAACTTGCAAACTAACGTTAGGGAAGCTGCCAGAGGGATCGTTCTGCAACCACCTAAGCTCCGCCCACAAAAAACGTCACCATGTTTACCAACTGAAAAGGGCTCTATAGTGATTTTGTTTCCCATTTTGTTTTCCGTGACCCGCGGTAATCCTGAAAAAATGTCAGCTTTTAAAAGCTTCAAACAAAAGGTTTTATTTTGATTTAAAAATATATTTAGTTACAGTCATTAAATGTATTACTCTCTCTATCTTTCTCTTTTTTTAGAAAAGAAAAGAAAAATGAAGAAATGTATCTGTGCATTCTTCAAAAGAACATGGCAGGCTTTTAAATGCACCACCCTTTGTTGCAGCCAAGGCAATAAAGGGAGCCCTCTTTGGCCACATCCCGTCACAGATCCATCCCACCTCGAGCAAATGGATTGCCAAAGTCTAGATGATCCTCAGCCTGGTCCATTTGGATTTGAGGCGGCCGAGTGTCAGGATTCAGATGATCCTCAGCCTGGTCCATTTGGACTCGAGGCAGCCGAATGCCAGGATTCAGATGATCCTCAGCCTGGTCCATCTGGACTTGAGGCAGCCGAATGCCAGGATTCAGATGATCCTCAGCCTGGTCCATTTGGATTTGAGGCAGCCGAATGCCAGGATTCAGATGATCCTCAGCCTGGTCCATCTGGACTCGAGGCAGCTGATTGCCAGGATTCAGATGATCCTCAGCCTGGTCCATCTGGACTCGAGGCAGCTGAATGCCAGGATTCAGATGATCCTCAGCCTAGTCCATCTGGACTCGAGGCAGCCGAATGCCAGGATTCAGATGATCCTCAGCCAGGATCTTCCGATCTCGAGCCAGTTGCTCATCCAGATCCAGATCTAGATGATCCTCAGCCTGGTCCATCTGGACTCGAGGCAGCTGATTGCCAGGATCCAGATGATCCTCAGCCTGGTCCATCTGGACTCGAGGCAGCCGAATGCCAGGATTCAGATGATCCTCAGCCAGGATCATCCGATCTCGAGCCAGTTGCTCATCCAGATCCAGATCTAGATGATTCTCAGCGTGGTCCATCTGGACTCGATGCAGCCGATTGCCAGCATTCAGATGATCCTCAGCCTGGTCCATCTGGACACGAGGCAGCTGATTGCCAGGATTCAGATGATCCTCAGCCTGGTCCAACTGGACTCGAGGCAACCGAATGCCAGGATTCAGGTGATCCTCAGCCTTGTCCATCTGGATTCGAGGCAGGCAAATGCCAGGATTCTGGTGATCCCCAGCCAGGATCATCCGATCTCGAGCCAGTTGCTCATCTAGATCCAGATCTAGATGATCCTCAGCCTGGTCCATCTGGACTCAAGGTAGCCGAAAGGAAGGATTCTGATGATCTTCAGGCTCGTCCAACTGGACTTGAACCGAACCCAGACACAAATTTACCAGATCCCAAGCCAGCTAAAAGTGAGTCTACTGTTATTGTTACTCTGTATGTGTTGTTTATTTTCCTCTTGTCAACTTTTTCTTGTTCTCCCCAGATGGATGTATGCAATGTATGCAATGTTTATGTATGCAATGTTGTCTGAATCTAGTCCTCTTAATCTTTTTCCTTGTCATTGTTTGCCTAATTCTTTGTTTATAGAAATATGTTGCATGCTTTGCTACTGACTATTTATAATCACTTATGTTCACATGTGTGTAATCACACAATCATGTTTTGTTTAAATGTTTTTTTCAGGGCCATTTTACCTCTTTTATGAAGTTGGAGAGATGCTGGGATCAGGATCCTTTGGCAGTGTCTTTAAAGGGACCAGAATAAATGATAGCCAGCAGGTAGAATCAGTCGTACTGTATTCATCTTATTTTCTCTCTTCTGTTGTTTTTTCCCATTCCTAATATTTTAATAAATACGGCTATGATTTGTTTTGCAGGTTGCCATCAAAATCATTCACAAGAGGGCGAGTGACCGTTTCATTCATATTGTAAGCTGGCTTAATAAATATATCTAAATATATACAAAATTCTGAGACCACAATTGGCAGGAATGTTTACATGCACTGATTTTTGTCAATTGGAACTAATCCAATCTGATTTTAGATTATGAAAGTTCTGTTTATAAACAGACTATTTGGGTGCATGTACGTAGATTTAGCAAATGAAAATCTTTTTAACCTGGAAAAAATATTTGAAAAAATGTAGCTTTAAGACTTTTGTAAAAAATTGTAATCCAAAGAAAAGTTATGAAGTAATAATACATAAACTACATAATTGTGGTCTCAGACTTTTTGAACCCCACTGTATTTCGATACGAATTATACATGGGTTTATAAGATTACCCATAGGCAGCTAACCTTATGTTTAACTTCTTTGTAGCCTGGTTCTTCCAAGCCAGTTTTTGCCGAAGTGGCTCTAAATCTGCTGATGCAAAAAGCTCCCAGAAGCCAACACTTTCTACAAATGTATCAGTGGTTTGACGAACCAGAACGTTGCATCCTGATTTTAGAACATCCACATCCCTGTGAGACTTTGCAGGAGTTCATTTGGCACAATGGAGGTCACTTAGATGAAACTTTAGCATGTGGTCTAATGCTCCAAGCAGTCCTTGCAGTGAAAGACTGTCTGGACCGGGGTGTCTACCATAATGACATCAAGATGGATAACATATTAGTCAATACAGAGACGCTACAGCTCAAATTGATAGACTTCGGCTGTGGATTTCTTCTAAATTCTGGATATGTAGGCACCAAATTCAGAGGTGAGTTGGCTTTTTTTTTGGTTGCCATAGAAATAATAATATGATGGCAGAGTGCGTAATCTTATGTGGAGTGATCATATATGATCATGTATGATCCTTTCACCAAACTCTGGGTTCAAGAACAGCTCCTTAACGTTCTTCCAAAAGCACACTATGGGAATTAACTGATTGGATGCTATTATAGATTTGAATGTTATCAGAAAATAGACTAATGATTCACTGAGGACTTATGCAAATGAAGTGTTAGCTTAACTCTAAATCTCTCTTTCTTGCATGGACAGGACGACTCAGCCAACGCAAGCCCTATGCGGACCCTGCAACAGTCTTGTCTCTGGGTGTTATTTTGTTCAGGATGGTGAATGGAATTCAAACTATCATCACTGTAATTGAAGATCTGAAATTTGTTGTCAATGTGTCCAAAGGTGAGAGAACAGCACTACCAATAACACACTGACAACAACATCATTCAATGCACACACAAATACTCAAAACCAAATCAACACAAAATCAAATAAGATGATAAATTAGCCAAGTGTAAAACACAGCAAACTATTTTCATACATGGCAATGTTTGTGATTCACATAGTTGTAAAGCACATGATTAACCAGTTCCTTTGTCAAAACTTGTTCAGAATGCAGTGATGTGATAAGCCAGTGCCTGCAGCGTGATAGAGCGAAAAGAGCAACATTAGAGCAGCTGTTAGGACATGAATGGTTTCAGCAGGTGGATGGATTAGGAGCAGCACGGGAGTGTAGGCCTGTCCAAGCCTCTATAGGGGCCCTTCACAGATTCATTCCCCTTCAGTGAGGACCAAACATTGTGCCAAACAGAGTGGGGAAGTAAGTGCAAAAAGGAGGAAATAAGGTGCAAATACAGTTTAAAAAAAAGAAAGAAACAAAAACATAGTCACAGCTATATCACCCTGTTGCCCAAGATTGGTCACCCACTGAAGCTAAGCTGGGTTGAGCCTGGTCAGCACCTGGATGGGAGACTCCTGGTAAAGCTAGGTTGCTGCTGGAATAGGTGTTAGTGAGGCCAGCAGGGGGCGCTCACCTTGTGGTCTGTGTGGGTCCTAAAGCCCCAGTATAGTGACGTGGACACTACACTATCAAAGAGCACCATCCTTCGGATGAGACGTTAAACCGAGGTCCTGACTCAATGTGGTCATTAAAAATCCCATGGCACTTCTTGTAAAGACTAGGGGTGTAACCCCGGTGTCCTGGCCACATTCCCTCCTTTGGCCATTATCAATCATGGTCTCCTAATAATCCCCTTTAATTGAATTTGCTCTATCACTCTCTCTATTCTCCACCTATAGTTCATGGGAAGAGCGAACTCGTGCCGTTGTACTGTGGCTCATTAATAGTTTCGAAAAGCAAACTTAGCACAAAGTAGATTTAATTAGAGCAAGAAAGGAGCAAACTTAGTTCAATGAAGAAAATGTGCAAACTTAGTTAAAAAAAATTGCACAAACCTGGACTTTTAAATAAATAGAGAAATGAGAGCATTTGTGGCTCCTCTGTAAGGCAAGGCAAGTTTATTTATATAGCACATTTTATACACTATGGCAATTCAAAGTGCTTTACATACAAAGGAATAAAAAAAAATCACAAAATAAAAGGAAAGATAAACCAGTTATTCAAAATGCTTTACATAGAAAGGAATTAAAATAATCACACTATGGCAATTCAAATAGCTTTGCATAGAAAATAAACAAAATAAAAGCAAGGGAAATTAAAACAGTTATAAAATGAATTAGAATCAAATTAATTAAAGTAGTAAAAAGATGATACATAGAATACACTTCTCATAACTCCGTGTGTATCTTATTTTGCATATAGTTTTACTCTGACACTGTGTCTGTGGTGTTTATTTTGTGCTCATAAGAATTCCATTTGTAGTCTCAGATGGACCCTTCCTCCCCTCTAAAATCGGACAGGAGGAGCTCTAGGACTGACTCACGGGGTAACTTCGGGTTCACTGTGACACGTCAAGCTCACTACTCCAACACAGACCCAGGTCATCAGCATTGTTCCCCAATTTTGTGCTCTCTTACCCAATTCTCAGTGCCATTTGAGTTCAGTTTAGAATCAAAAGGATGAATGCAGTGCAATCAGTCGGCCATTTGTTATATTTTATAGTAAGCGATTTTAATAGTTGCTCACCACGTGTAACGTGAAGGGCTTGGGCCCGAAACGTTACACGTGGTGAGCAACTATTAAAATCGCTTAGGAGCATTTTCTGGTGTGCGGGCCATTGTTTACTTTTGCAACTACCTGTCTGCCCAGCACCCAGTTTTATTGTTTTGGATGTGCGTGCTGCACCCTTTGAACTCTATACTGTGAAATTACCCATGTGGATTGTACTGTGTCAGTGGTGATCTTTTGATGCGCCTAAAAAATCTATTTGACGTCTCCAATGGACCCGATTTTCCCCTAAAATCGGACAGGAGAACTAGGACTGACTCACGGGGTAACCTCGGGTTCACTGCCCCATCAGTCCGCACCCCAAAAATCCATTTGTTCGGAAGCTCTAGGAATGGAGTCAATCCAGTCCGCACCCCACAGAACCTCGAGTTTAATCACGTCAAACTCACTACTCCACCACAGTCCCAGGTTATCATTATCGTTTCATCTATCAATTTCTCCAATTAAGTAATTTATGTTTGTCCCTTACCCAATTCTCAGTGCCATTTGAGTTTAGAATCAAAAGTAGAATGCTGAAATAAAATACAGTGTAATCACTCGGATGCACAGTGGCACAGCACTCATTCAGTAAATGCACAGCTAAAGAGATGTGTTTTGAGTCTGGATTTGAATGTGACTACTGTAGGAGCACATCTGATCTCTTCTGGAAGATGGTTCCAGCTGCGGCTGGCATGGTAGCTAAAAGCAGACTCACCATGCTTAGAGTGAACCCTTGGTATTTCTAGTTGATGTGATCCTTATGATCTGAGTGATATGTTACGTTTATATTTAGTAAGCATATCTGCAATGTATTGAGGTCCTAGGCCATTTAATGATTTATTCACCAGTAATAATATTTTAAAGTCAATCCTAAATGTAACTGGGAGCCAGTGTAAAGACCTGAGGACTGGTGTGATATGTTCATATTTTCTGGTTCTGCTCAGAATCCTGGCAGCAGCGTACTGTATGAGCTGCAACTGTCTTATGGAAACAAAGCATCTAATTCTTGCAATATTGTTGAGATGATAATATGCTAATTTAGATATTGCTTTGACATGACTACTGAAATTAAGGTCTGACTCTAGAGTCACACCAAGATTCCTGACTTGATTTTTAGTTGTTTGACCCCTAGCGTCAAGGTATGCGTTCACCTTGAGAACTGTATCTTTGTTTCCAAATGCAATGACTTCAGTTTTGTCTTTGTTTAACTAAAGAAAGTTTCGGCACATCCAACTGTTTACTTCATCAATGCATTGGCACAGGGAGTTAATTGGACTGTAATCGTTAGGCAATAGGGCTAAGTAGAGCTGTGTGTCGTCTGCATGGCTGTGGTAAGAGATTTGGTTCTTTTTCATTATTTGGCTCATTGGGAGCATGGACAGGTTGAATGGGAGTGGCTCAAGAATTGAGCCTTGAGGGACTCTGCATGTCATGGATTTCCACTCTTCTCACATAATGGTCTCACATAATAACCTCTCCCTTCTAAGTATGACCTGAACCATTTTAGGACTATCCCAGAAAGCCCGACCCAGTTTTCCAGCCTGTCAAGAAGTATGTTGTGATCGACAGTGTCAAATGCAGCACTGAGGTCGAGTAGTACAAGAATTTATGTTTTAATGTATCACTATTTAACCAAATATCTTTTATTATCTTCATGAGCGCTGTCTCTGTGTTGTGATGTGGTCGGAAACCAAATTGAAAATTGTCAAAGTATCCATTTGAGATTAAGAATTTGTTCAGCTGATTCATGACAACCTTTTCAATGATTTGAAAGGAAGATTTGAGATTGGTCTGTAATTGCTCAATATGTTGCTATCAAGATTGCTCTTTTTCAGGAGGGGCTTTTCAACTGCAGTTTTAAGGGATTTTGGAAAAGAGAAGTGAAGAATTTACCACTTCTAGGAGATCTGCTTTTAAGCAGTTTAACACACCTTTGAAAAAAGAAGTGGGTATTGTGTCAAGGGTGCAGGTTGAAGGTTTAAGGTGCGGTACTGTTTCTTCCAAAATTTTACTACTATTTTCTTCAAAGTCAGACATAGAATCTTTCTGAGGATGTGGTCAGTGCCACATGAGGATATGCTGTTCACCTTTCTGATATTTTTGATTTTCTCAGAGAAGAAAGAAGCAAACTCACTGCACTTGCTGTCTGAGAGCATTTCACAGGGAATCTGGTTTGGGCGGTTTGTTAGACTCTCTACAGTAGCAAAAAGAGTGCGTGTTTTGTTTCTGTTTCTGTTTATAATATTTGAGAAGAACGTCTGTCTAGCTTTGTCTAGTTCCACATTGAAAGCATGGAGGCTGTCTTGATAGATGTTGTAATGGACTACAAGTTTTATCTTCTGCCACATGTGCTCAGCTTTTCTGCATTGTCTTTTCATATATTGCACTGCTGTTGAGTTTCTCCAAGATGCTTTTACTCTGCCACTCTTCCTCCTGACTTTCACAGGAGCAATTTAATCTATTACACTCTGTACCTTTGAGTTAAAGGACTCAAGGAGAGAATCAACAGAGTCCGCAGATATGCTTGGTGTTAAAGATACGGCCTTCATAAATAGCACACTAGTGTTCTCATTTAAGCATCTCTTCTTGGCAGACACAGATCTAGCCTCATTAGTAGGAGAGATCAATATATCAAAGAAAATACAGAAATGATAAGACAGTGCTACATCCTTAATAACAATTGATGAAATGTTTAGAGCCTTACTGATAAATCTAGAGTGTGTCCACGATTGTGTGTGGGTCCATGTACATGTTGAGTCAGATCAAAAGTATTTAAAACAGTTATGTTCCCCTTCGAGGGAACTCGCGATGCGTCGATGATGCTTTGGGAACACTGGCTGTCTCAACTACACCAGAGGCCAGCTTCGAGGGGCTGGTTCCCTTGGTGGATTTTTCGGCAGCGCGGAAGCTACTGCCAAATATATCTCTATGGGTCTTGCAATTTGTAGTAAGAGGCAGATTCCAGTTTGGTTCTCGTCCTCCAGGCTACAACGGGGTGTTGCTCACGTTAGTGCATCCCGAGCAGGCTCTGGTAATGGAGCAAGAGGTAAAGGCCCTGTTAGCAAAAAAAGCTATAGAGCAGGTGTACTCACCCGACATTGCGTCGGGTCTTTACAGTTGTTATCTCATTGTTCCAAAAAAGTTTGGAGAACTGCGTCACATACTAGATCTTCCTCTGTTTGAGTGTTCGGTGCTGGAACTCAAGTCCAAGATGCTGACACTTAAACAGATCGTGACTAAAATCAGATCCGAGGACTGGTTTGTCACGATAGATCTGAAAGACGCACACTTCCATATCTCCATCCTCCTTCAGCACAGGAGGTTCCTGAGGTTTTCTTTCAGGGGCAAAGAACACCAATATCAGGCACTTCCTTTAGGTCTAGCTCTACCACCCTGCACATTTTAAAAAAAAGTTCGTAGATGCAGCTCTGGCCCTGCCAGGCTCTTTGCCATCAAGTTGCTATCTCAACAGATACTTCCCTCACCAGCTGGGGAGTGGTATTGGAAGGTCGCTCAGCTCAGGGCTTGTGGAGGAGTCATCATCTCTCTTGGCACATGAATTGCCTTGAGATGATGGTAGTCTTCAATGCGTTGAGAATTCTCTTCCCAGACCTGAGGGGCTAGCATGTGTTGCTCTGGAACAGTGACTGTTAGGCCTCAGGACAGCAGCGTCCAATGTGATACCCTTTGACCTGCTGTACGTGAGACCTTTACAGTGGTGGCTCAGGACCAGAGGGTTCTCCCTGAGGGGAAACCCACTTCGTACGATCAACATCCCGCTGCAGTATCCCCGTGCCTTGGTTATATGGAGGAAAATCTGGTTCTTGTCCCACAGACAACACGTTGGTGGCCTCTTATTTTGGTCCCTCAGGAAAATACGCTCTCTGAGGGAAGTGTATAATCCAGGGGGCCAGAGTATTGGAGCAGACACCCTGTCGAGGCAGGGGCTGAGGCCAGGGGACTGGAGACTCCACCCCAAGGTGGTGGAGCAAATATGGGAGTTTTTTACGGCCAGGCAGAAGTGGATCTGTTCACGTCTCAGTATACGACGCACTGTCCACTCTGGTTCTCCCTCACTCAACCAGCCCCCTTGGGGCTGGATGCTATGGTGCAGACGTTGCTCCCAGGAGTTCTGGAGTGTATCCGCTAGGATGGAATAAGCCTATTGCTAGTAGCACCACCCTGGCTGAGCCGAATTTGGTTTGCGGACCTAATTCTTCTCCTCGACGGCCCTCCCTTGTAGATCCCGATCAGGAGAGACCTTCCGTCTCAGGCAGGGATGCAATATTGGACCCCTGGCAGGGGATTTGGAAACTGTGGGTTTGACCTCTGAGGGGGGGCCCAACTCATAGAGAGTAGTCTCTCAACCGAGGTTGTTGAGACCATTCTAAGCTCCAGAGCTCCCTCTACAAGGAAACCTTATTCACTATTTGCAGAGTCTTTCACTTCTTGGTGTTACCAGCATCAGTGGGATCCGGTCAGCGTCAGTGGGATCCGAAAACTGTTCAGTAGACACAGTATTGAAGTTTCTGCAAGAATGCTTTGTATCAGGTCTATGTCCTTTCACGCTTGAGGTATATGTGGGAGCCATTGGTACTTTCCACGCCCTGGTGGGTGGTACATTTTTGGGTCGAGACCCCCTGATCACTCATTTCCTTCGTGGCACTTTGAGGCTGAGGGCTGCAACTTGCAGTAGGGTGCCGGCTTGGGACCTTGCAATAGTTCTAGAAGACCTATCTGGGGCTCCCTTCGAGCCCTTAGATTTGGTCTCAGAGAAGTTTCTTTCTCTTAAGACTATTTTCTGCCAGCTATCAGCAGAAAATTTATCAATGGAAAGAACTTAACAATTATAGTGACATGTTTGCTAACGAAATAAACCAGTTAAAAGCCATGTGTGTGGTGTGGCTTTTGTGTTCATGGTTAAGTTCTATTCTAATTTACATTCCCGCAGTAAAAAAAGTGTATTAGCGTGAAAATCTTGCCTATAAATAATGTTGCGCGCCGCCTTATTAAATTCAAATGATCAAACTCTCCTCTATTTTGCTTCGGAACTAATGTGGTCGGAACCAAAGTTTACAGGACTGCGTTCTCTGGAATCCTCTCAAACGGAGCACTTCTACATTCCGATTCGTTGCCGCCGAACCGTGTCATAGCTCATTACCATAAAGTTGACCAGATTTCAACTCTCCTCGCCGCTCTCACCGTCCAAGACGCGCCGCGCCGCCCTCGCCGAAGCTCGCCGCCGGCTATCATTGAAAATGAATGACTTCCGGACACTTTGACGCTCTCGCCGGCGGCGGTGTGAACGCACAGTTAGTGTTTGCGATTGTTTTAAAATGTGATTTTCTGTTTTATTTATATATTCCTGTGCATCCCTGTCTGTTTGTTACTTGCTGTCTGTGTAAGTTTATCCTCTATGTGCTGCCTTCTTGGCTAGGGCTCACTTATAAAAGAGATTGTAATCTCAATGTGATTTTATTCCCTGGTAACATAAAGGTAAAGAAGAAGTGTAGTGATGACAACAGGCTGACACTTAGGCATTTGAAATTTTGGCGATTTGGGTATTCTCGTTCCCAAAGCGTCATCGACGCATCGCGGCGTCGCAACCATCTCAGGTTACGACTGTAACCATAGTTCCCCGAGAAAGGGAACGAGACGAAGCGTCGCTCTGCCATACTTCCTGCATCCCTGTGATCGACTTGCTTCGCCAATTTTCTAAGCCAAAACCGGTTGCACCGGATGCGCTCTAATCTCTTCCTGGTCATGACGTCACCCGCCCATGACGTTCATTCCTCCATTGGACTAGTTGACATAGATGCTTCAGATGCATTCACGCAGGAAGCGTTCCCAAAGCGTCATCGAAGCATTATCTCGTTCCCTTTCTCAGGGAACTATGGTTACCGTCGTAACCTGAGACGATTTATTTTGCAATATTGGTTTCTGAATTATCTATGTGAATATTAAAAACCCCAGCAATAGCAAAACAGTCAAACTCTGAGGAAATTGTTGATAACAGTTCTGTAAAGTTCTCCGCAAAGACTGAAGAGTTTTTTGTAAAACGCGAGCAGCACCTTTTAACACAATACCCAGATATTCGAAAGACACGCAATTCCCAAATGATACTTGCTTACATTGATAGACATCTTTAAAAAGCACATCTACACCCCCACCTCTCCTACCCGCTCTGCAGACACTCGTAAAGTTAAGTTAGGAGGGGCTATTTCATTGAGGACTGTTGCACTGCAGCTTTCTCCTAACCGTGTTTCATTTAGAAGCTTAAAATCCAGGTTGTTTGTGGTTATTAAGACGTTGACTAGAAGTGTGTAGCAATGTTTAAGATTCAGGGAATAAAAAGGCGGGAACCGGAGAACATTTAAAGAATTTAATCACAAAATAAAACAAATACAAAAACAAAAGTATAAGCCAGCAGCCCCTCACGGACGACTGGCCACACAAAACAGAAACAAAACAAAACATAAAACCAGGCCTGTTCCTCTCTCGATCACCTCTGTCGTCGTTCCACCTTTTATGCTTCCGCTCCTCCGTGAGAGATACGAGACTGCCATCTGGTCCTCCTCCATGGGAGATATGAGACCGGTGCGTTGTGCAGGTGGCACTCATCAGTAATCACGCCACCAGCCTCGTACCATTCTTCCACGGCCCTCGGCCTCGTCCTGCTCGCCCCAAAGTGATTTATTTTTAAGTGATCGGATGTTTAAAAGTGCTAACTCGACACTATTAATATTTTCCCCCACAGCAATCTTAGTTTGCCATGTAATGGGCAACAAAAATTAGATTTGTTTGCTGTACGGCTTGGGAAGACCTTAGACTTTCTAGCATGTAATATAACAGAAATAGAGAAAGATACAGGAACACTGGGTTCCCGCTTGTTCTGTAAACATTTAAGAAAGTTACTGTTATCATAGCGGGGACCCAACACATACAGTATCATTGAGTGCTGGTATCAGTTTTTTTGGTTCACCTCAAGTAGATGGAGGAGGTTGTGGGCCCTGGCGTTGTGGCAGAGGCCGAACAGCTCTCATAGGAGGAGGGAGAGGGCGAGCTGAGCCTGCAGGCTTTCGTGGAAGCCCCTTTTTGGTTGATATCTGGGGGCTCGCAGATAATTTAGTTCCAGCATACACCAGTTCCTCCAATTTCTCTGAGAAGCTCAGAAGCAGGAATGCTGGAGAGAGGGATAATATGTCTGGTGAGAGGGGCTGTTGTTCTGGTGATACCGGAGGCTGTGATATGTTGTCCTGGTTTTCCTGGCTGTTTTCCAGAAAGTCATCCTTGGGTGCTGAAACTTCTAGCAGTTCTAATCCGTCACAGTCTGTCTGTGGTGAGCTCTGTGGCCAGGGCTCAGATGAGATTGTGTCCGTGAGCAGAGGTTGTTGTGGCTGCGTGGTGTTATCATTGTCCTTGGGTGCTGTGTCAACATGTTCATTCAAGTGCTGACGTGTGTCCTTTGTTCATTTATACTCTGTCCAGGTGTGTGTGACATTCAGGTTGAGTGGATTGGTACATACTGCTGAAGGGTGATGGAGGGAGAAGTAAATGTTGTCCTTTAGCACTCTTGCACCAAGTTTGTTTGGGTCGAGGCCATCCTGTTTAAACATTTGTCTCTGACTCCAGAAAAGATTGAAGTTGTCAATGAAGTTTACTCGTTTTATGTTGCAGGTTTTTTTTATTGTAATGTATAATACATGCAGCCATGTAATAAGCCCAAGCGACCGTGAGAACCGATTTGTTCCTCTTGCTGGAAGTGGTCCACTGATGAACGTCTGAACTGTCAGTCTTCTAATTGTTTCAAAAAGTTAATTGAAATCCTTAAGGAGTTCTGACTTCTCTTCTGAGTATAATTTCCCCCCACATGAATGATAAGTCGATTTGCAGTCTTATGTGTCATCAGAATGTTCTGAAGTTCCCTGTTTACATCAGACATTGTTGCTTGTGGAAGGCAGCACTTGGTTGTATCTAATGTTTCTGATTGGAGTCACCCACTATCAGAGTCCTGTGCTCGGCTACGCTCTGAGCTGAGTGCCGCTGTGTGCTTGACCTTGAGCGCCAGTTACCATCAGAGTTAGCTACTGGCTGACTTGGTCTGTGTTCGATCACATTCATCTCGTTTGGGGATTCCTCATCTACATTCATTAATACTTCAAATCTGTTCTCAAGATGTATAGGCGGTGGTAGGAAACTAGTGTTTGCAAGCCTTGTCAGAGCCGTATCTGGGGTAGAGGATGCTACTGCGGCAATATGTGATGCTCGTGACAATCTGATGTCTCTAGTGCATTTAGGTTTTGCTCCCTGTTTGTGCCATCGATTAGTGTGTTGATCAGTTATGGCTTGTTTCTCTTCACTCAGTATGGCCTGTCAAGGAGCACTAGATTCATGGGACTCACCGGCTGTATGCTGAGGGCATCCATGCGAAGGTCTGTTGTGTGTTCCGTCTGGTTTGGTAGTCCCGCAAGTAACTTTGTTTCAAGAATTGCAATCTTTTGTAAAAGTCTGTGGCAGTTTTTGCAGCAAGTAGATTCTTGAGGCATTTTCTTTCTTATCATTTTGAATGTAGGCAGCTGTGTTTTCCCTTCTCCGGAATGTAAGCTGATGGCAGTGGGAGGCTGGCCGGATAGGAAATCCGCTTTTTTGTAGTAATCTTACAGTCACAAAAGTTTCTAGTTTTAACATTGATGCCAAGCTATGTCGATTTAGCACTGTGCCGATTTGCTGAAGTTAAAATTAGAAGATAAAATATAAAAGCGATAGAGCAAAGTGCGGAGCAGTAAGCAAGAGCGTCCGAGCAGTATCTAAGCAGGAAGCAGGGGGAAAAAAAGGCCACATCTGCCTTTATGAATGTCCTACCAAAATATTAATCCGATTCATTCACAGGGCTCCAGACTGCGACTAAATGGTTTCATTTTGCTACCTTTTTTCTTGCTGGTGTGACTAAAATGTGTTGGTGCCAAAACCACATTTAGTCCATGGGCCAAGCCAGAATTTGGTACCACCTAAGGTGGCAAAATCTCTTTGGTACCAGTTTGTTTGTAGAGTCCATATAAGTACTTTGAAACATGATAACCTTTTCAAATGAGTAGCTTTACTAATATTTTGGGACAATCATTATTATTGACATTATCGTCCTATAGAATCTGCCCCGCAGGTTTGTATAAAGTCTATTATAAGAGGTAGCCATACATGCTATATGTTTATTTTTTCAGGACAGTCAGGGCTATTCAGATCTGCCATAATTTGACATGATATATGTGGTATAAGTTTTATATTAGCCTTCATATTAAAGACAACAATTTTTTGCATCTACTAAATTTTTATATTTGTATATATTTGTAAATCTATCATAAACAGATATTGATGTTAAGGGGGTATCTTTTCAGATATGGATAGACAAGATTGTCTGTAATCTGGTGATATCAGAATCATGATGGTGGGACAATCCATGACCTAGCAATTTGAAAAAATATGCATGTACTGCATATGAAATAATATTAATGTAACAACAACGACTGGTGCTAGTTTCAAAAGTTTCAGATTACTCCTCCATACCTCGCTGTATGGACAAGTCACTATGTTCTTCTGAAAAGGTGAGTCCTGCTGTTTATTTTGATATGTGTTACCCTTGGAAGCTACAGGCACTTCTCGACTTACTCAGCCATGACTCAGCTGTGTTAAAATGAGTGAAGAAATGACAGATGATTGCAACTTTGTTTTATTTTAATTAGATTTTTCAAATCAAGATTACTCAGACCATCTTTGTTCTACAAGCAATCTGCTTGTGTCACTGTGAAGCAGAAGGTCCACTCTTTCATTTGATACCTATTTTATACAATAACAACTTTGTGAGTAATCAAAAAAAGATTGATGAGTGTGTGGAGATGCAGAGATGAGAAGTAGTTTAAGACGGCTGAAATTTCATGTAATTTCAAAACCATTTTACAGGGTTCTCAAGTTTTATCAAAAGTTTAGAGTGAGATTTAGGGGAGGAGCCGCCCAAATATTTGCAGCAGCGGTCCCTCGACCCAACCAAATTCGCTTCAATTTTTGCTAGCAGCTCAATTTTGCCTCTTGTTCATAATTGACCAGCACAAATGGAAATTATAACAATTGTTAAATCTGATAAAAAGACAAATTCATCCAAATAAAATAAATAGTTATATTTAAAAAATACAAATTTATTGAAAAATAAAAATAAATTTGACCCCAAACAAGCCAAATGAACATCAGTGCTCAATGTACATAACATTGTGTCATAACAACTTGCCCTGAACATGTAGGTCAAGACCCAAACCGGTCACCATTACAGGGGTCATCGGATGCCCATTTTCCACAAGTTGGTATGATTCTTTTGGGTCTTCATGTAAAGTTTGTAACATACTTTGGTTAAAATTTCTCAATGGTTGTGTAAAACAACACCCTTTTTACCTCTTCAAAAACAGCTCTGTTCACAGTGACCCGTTTCGGTGCATGTCTCTTTAAATGATAATGAGCAACAACCTTTTGGCTTTTTGAGGATTAAAAAAAAGTGAATGGATTTTTTTCATTGCATGGTGATTGTGTCCAGTGGATTGCACTGTCCACTGGACACTGTCCACACACTGCAAAGACACATTTATTTGTAAATACCATATAAAAGTGTATTTTGCATCCGATGACTCCTTTAAAAGCAGTTGGAGATTTTTTGAATGCATCAAAAATAATTTAACACGAATTTGGCTATACTCCTCAACATCAGCTCTCACTGTCTTTGATCACAGGCAAGAGATATCGTCCAGGAATCGTAAAATCAAAATGCTAAAAAAAATAAAATAAATGAAGATGTCCGCAAACCGCATTCATCAGATCGTGCTCTTTCAGCTTCCACTCCGTGTGTGCGCGTGTTGTCTAGTAACGAACGTGCTTGCAGCGGGAACACATAATTTACCCGGAAACAACTAATTCTAATTTCTGATTGGCTGGTAGCTAGGATTTAACTCTGTATAACTCGAAACAGATGCTATGAACTCGGCAGAGAACTTCCCTCCGTTTGCCTGCGCCTCGTCCATTAATTGTATAGCGGGACAAGTTCCCTTACTCCTCAGCTTGAGAAATACAAGGTGTGGCGTGTGAGCGTGTGAACGGGTTGAAATGCGTGTGTCTCACGCCCAATGCGTGAGACTGGAGAGCCCTGATTTTACTTCACAACTTTGTTGCACAGACTAGCACATAGCATCATTGGAAACGGCTAGTCCTGATGCTATTTTTAGCACCACAAATTTAAATGTTCATTGTTCTTGATATACCGGCATTGCTGTTATTTTCAGAGCAAGGTACATGACAAAATAGAGAAGTAAGGCAGAACAAAGTGCAAGTAGTACACAGTCAGAGTGTTTAATACACTGTTCAGAGGATGACTCTAACCTTGTGGTACCTACGAATATAGAATCATGGAACACACTACTCAAAGCAGCTAAAATAATAGGCTACAGCCCCATCCTTGATCTTGCTAAAGACCTACCTGAAGGTAGCATACCATCAGTTTTGTATCACAGGAAATGTCGTAGCATCTTCACTATGAAGAAACTGCTTGTCGGCATCCTTGCAAAAGAAAGTTCTGCAGAAATATCTGCAAAAGACAAAATCCACTAGACAAGGTTCACAGGCATCAAGGGTGTATGAGGCCAAATGTATATTTTGTGACAAATGTAGCAAGTATTTGAAAGGTCAAAGGACAAAAGAGAGCCTGACAAAATGCACAGACTTGAGAGCTGATGATACAATCAGCAGAGCGGCTGTCAGGAAAGGTGACAACAGAATGCTAGCCATAGTCATTCGTGAACTAGTAGCAGCTGAAGGTCATTATCACAGATCCTGCTACAGGTTGTACACAAAGGATCCAAATAATAATGATAATAATGCATTTTATTTCTAATGCGCTTTTCTTAGACTCAAAGCGCTACAATATACAAAAAACCAAAAACAACAACAATAAGATACAATAAAACAAATACATTCATTTACAATAAGCAACTCTAAAAAGGTGTGTCTTTAAATAATTCTTAAAACAGTCCAATGTTGGAGAGTCTCTAATTCCCGATGGTAGGGCATTCCAAAGACGTGGTGCTGAGACCGAAAATGCTCGACCACCCATTGACTTTAATTTATATCGAGGCTGCTGAAGGATGCATGACCTAGAAGAGCGCAGAGAGCGTGCTGGAGTGTGAGTGGTAACTAAGCTGCAAAGATAGGCAGGGCCCGTTCCATGAATCGCTTTATACATTAAAACCAGTGTTTTGAATTCAATACGTGCTTGTATAGGCAACCAATGCAAGTCATGGAGTACCGGGGAAATATGTTTTCGAGTAGTAGTGTGTGTCAATAGCCGAGCGGCTGAATTTTGAATATATTGTAATTTTTTGATGGATCGATTTGGGAGACTAAGATAGAGTGCATTGCAATAATCGAGCCTCGACGTAATAAAGGCGTGAATAAGCCTTTCCGCATCTGGGAGCGATAGAAACGGTCGTAGCCTAGCGATATTTCTAAGATGGAAAAATTCAGTTTTTGACATCATTTTAATATGGGCATCGAACATCATTTCTGGGTCAAAGATAACGCCCATATTGCGCACTTAAGAGGACACAGTAACAAAGTCATGGTCAGTAATCAAATTAGAGCTGTTAAGTTTAAGTAAAGCCGTCGGCGTACAGACATAGACAATAAAGACATAGACAGACATAGACAAAGGTGAAATTAACCTGGGCCAAGCAGAATGTTATTATGAAGCAGCAGAGAGAATGGCGCTCTACAAAGTTTTTGCATATATTAGGGAAGGACTAATTGAACATCCTACAGTGGTACCATTCACAGACCTGACCTCTAAACTGGTGACAGAAATGGCTGAATGTGGTGTAACACAAGAGGCACCTTCTACAAAGAAACACCTACGTCGCAAGGTTGAATCTGAATTTGGTGAATCTTTACACATCATACCAAATGACAAAGGAAAGCTGTTGGTATACCCTGACAATTTGACAATGGATGAACTTGTAAAGGTTTTCCAGAAACTAAAAGATGAACTGAAGGAGCACAAATCAAGCAAAATTAGCGAAGACATCATATCACAAGTGGCACTGAAGATCAGAGGTGATATTTGGAACCAAGATATTACTCAAGCATGGCCAGCACATGCGTCAGATCTTGAGATGATGAACAGCACTCCTACATCTCTAGTGGAGTTTCTCCAGACACTCCTAACAGGTTCATCCAAAGTAGGTAATAACTCATCCCAGAGGGAGAAAAGACTCACAGCTTCATTTAGCCAAGACCTAGTGTATGCTGTTACTAGCGGCAAAGTCAAGCCTGCAAAACATATTGTGTTGCCCTTTGCTGTCAAGTCACTCACCGGAAATGTGGAACTGATAAAGATACTGAATAGATTTGGCCATGGTGTTTCATATTCTCAGGTAGAAGAAACTGACACAGCCCTTTGCCTTCAGAAGCAAGCAGCAAGTGGAGGTGCCATCCCACTACCACAAAACATCAAGCCTGTTTTTTTCACAACATTGGCTTGGGACAATATAGACAGACCAGAGGAGACAATCAGTGGTGAAGGGACATCACATAGAGTGAATGGAATTGCTGTGCAAACAAAGCCTATTGCTGACCATCCTGCTGAGACCAGAGCTTTGCCTTGCATCCCCAAAACCAAGAAGAGAAGCATTAAAGCAGTAGAGATGGTACTTCCCATTTACAATGCAGGAGAACGTGCCAATCCTCCTGTTTTACAGACAGCTGACACTAATCATGCCTCCTTCCTACATGATGCAGCAGACAGAAACCACGTGTGGCTAATGGCTTGTCTTTCCAACAAAGATGTTTGCTGCTGGACTGGGTTCAACAGCCTCACCCACAATGATACAAGTGTACAAGAAGATAGTATAGGCTATTTGCCCGCAATCAATGGTCCTGTTACACAGTTATCAACAGTACATGAGGTACTTAACCAGTCGATAAGCATCGTCGTGAAGTCTCTGCAGCTCAACAACATTATTGTTGATTTTGACCAGGCATTATATGCCAAAGCTGCAGAAATTACCTGGAAACACCAGGAGGTATTCAAGAACATCATCCAGAATGGGGGTCTTCCATACCACCTGTACTTTCATGGCAACAATTGGAAAATTGCAGATGCTGGTCTAAGAGACCTTTGTGTAGAGGCAGGAGTGATACTAGAAGATCAACTTGTGGCAGTTAAACTGGACGTTCGGTTAGGCTAAACTTGAAGATGCGCTGCGGTGCTCTGGAACCTGCCGCTGCGAGCCGGAGTTTCTTAAACAGAGGCCCTCGTTTGTTTCTAAATAATAATAAAAAAAGAATTGTGCTAAATATGTTGTAACATAGGCGATATAAAACCGAAATCGATCCACGAACCTGTGTCGCGGTGTGGGAAGGCAGAATTTCAACTCCCAGAGTTATCCTTTCCGTCCAGATCCAATAGGCTATAGCATATCTTTAAATTACTATTAGTAAACTATTATTTGAAGTTAACATTATACAATACAATACCACAAAAAAATGCATTTAATATATTCAAACTTCTGTTTATATATCATACTCCATTAATAAAGGAGTCCAGACATTAGAAAAATATAACACATGCATTTTATATTTAATATGAGGGAAATACACATGCGTTACAGACGTGACACAAAAAAAATCTTACATTTTTAGGTGGCACCTTTTTTTTTAGTAATTCTGTGAAATGTGTGAATTGCACTGCGCAAACCTAAAGTAATACTACCCACTGGATGAAGAAGGATTAGCTCTCCACAGAAAATAAAATATTCATTTTATTTTATTTTTCGTGTTCGCATTTATGAGGAAAAAAAAATGTCAAGGACGTGACAGTTCCTGAAAGCGTTAGCCTACTAAAAGACTGCTTTAAAACTTTTACAGACCTCAAACAGAAAGCACTAAGCCTTTCTTTAAAGTTAATTTTGTTTTGTATTAATTGTATCTTCATTTTAATCAATGTTTCATCAACAAATTACCTGGATTTAATAAATAATAAGTAAATATAGCAGACAATAATATCACCACACGGAGGCGCCGGCGCCTGAACTGCAGCTCGTCTCATAAATGAACCGAAACTCTTAGCATAGTCTACTTGCCTTACAGACCTGAGAAATATATATATTATCTACAGAACGCTTGACATGTCTTAAACGGAACAATTCAAAACGAAAGAAAACTATGTCATCCGTATGAAATGTGCATTTTTCTCCGGCGCGTTCACTGCTGTGAAGATCGCAAGTCTAGCCTGGTTAAAACCAGACCCTTCTCAGTCGCAACTGAGTTAGGGTCTGGGGAAGGTTCATTCACAGCTCATTTCCATAGGGGCGTCACAAATGGACGTCGCTCAAATGCCTCTGTAAGCAATTGCATAGACCTTAAAACCAATCAGATCGATCGTCATCTTGTAAAGCCCGCCTCAACGTGTGTGATTGGTGCCTCGATTTGGAGAGATTGGAAATGAGTTTGAATGGGCTCTTCGCCAGACTAACTTGCAGAGCAAATCTAAATTCGCCGGAAGTTCGTCTGGGTTTTCCCAGGCTATCGCGAGTCAGCATCGACACAGAAAACACTTGTTTATTAATAAATAGCCTAATTAAAATGTATCATTGCTATATTTTACATATTCATAATCATTACTTTTGCCGGTTCTTTGTGACAGCTTTTATGTGTTTTACTGGCAGCGCCACCCTTACATGTTACATGAACACGTCTGCATCAGCACCGGAAACATGGAGATGTTTATATAATGGGATAATTGTAGGCTATAATAAAATTGGCCACTGAATTAGCACATGTTGTCCATGAGCTCCGGAACGACATCTCTCATAAAGGTTTGCGACTTAGTTTAAACAGTAAAAAAATGATCCGAAAAAAAAAGAAAACACCTAGCCTCTTCGCTAAATAGCACCAAAGCCGTCTAAGGCCATATTAGACATTCTCTGATAGCACACAAAATACCATTGGTATGCTACTTCCGCCGCCTGACCGGAAGTTGCACCCACTTTATTTTTTACAGTAGCGCCCCCCGGAAACAGCTAGATACCTTTGACCTAATTTGTGTCTTTGTTTTGTGAAACTTGCTCTGTAATTCCTCTAATGCTCCAGTGATTCCTCCTATTTGATTTTGAGATTTATTAATTTCAGAGATTTTACCTCTTTAGTTTTTGTTGCTTTGTCTAGATTGAGCAACTGTAATCTCACTGATCAATCCTGCGAAGGCTTGGCCTCAATTTTACAATCATCAAACTCTTCACTGAGAGAGCTGGACCTGAGTAATAATGACCTGCATGATTCAGGAGTGAAACTGCTCTGTGTTGGATTGAACAGTCCAACCTGCACACTGGAGATACTGAGGTATTTAAGAACATTACCTTCATTGTACAAAAGAATCTCAGTCATTTGTCCTTTATCATTAATTATTAATTCACAGATCAAAGTGTTTATCAGCATGTACATTTATGTAAACTTCATTGACATTTCCTGTTCTCTCTCTATGTCTTTAGATATAATACATGTATAAATTGTGTCTGACAGCAAAACTTTACTCTAGATGAATCTGTATTGAACGGTGGATAAAATATATCTGCTAAATTATCAATGGGTCATGTATTGAAGGTTGAATGGTATATGACAGAAATCAGTATGAGAAGGAAACTGTTGTACAAGCATTAGAGGTGTCTTGTAAGAACATTGTGAGAACATTACATCAGTCTTGCTAAAGTTCATAAAAAGACATTCTAGGGTATCTTACTGTCTGACTACATCTATAGTAACTTTGTATACTGACATTACCTGGAATGTTGATGATATTCTCTGGTCTGACCCAGACTAGAGGCTGTAAAAATTGTTGGGTGTATCTTTGTAGATTATCTGGCTGTATGGTGACAGAGGAGGAATGTTGTTGTCTGTATTCTGCATTAAGGTCTAACCCCTCACACTTGAAAGAACTGGATGTCAGCTACAATAACCCAGGATACTAGGAGTAAAGCTGCTCTCTGATTTACTCAATGACCTACACTAGCGTTTCTCAACGGGGGCGGTAGGACAGTGTTGGGGGGCGGTGTGAACGAGGCAGCAGAGAGGGGGCGCTCAGGCATAAATGGGGGGCGTTACTCACTGTTATTCATCACAACTTTTAAGCCTCTGACAACACGTACAATTTGAATGTAAAATAAAATTATATCTGTGCAAATCAATTAATTAATATTTAAATGTTGCTAGTAGCCCACTCAGACTTGTCCGGCTAGTTACCGGCAAATGATCTCCATAGCAACGCCTAAAACAAATGAGGCAGCCGGCAGCTGTCAGAGTGAACGCCGCTGAGGACTGACAGCAGCCTCTGAACTCCGTTTCGCGGTTTAAGATAAGATAAATTTGTCCAATCAAAATGTACACAAGCTTTCCGGTTTAAGAGTAATGTGTCCAATCAAAATGCACACAAGCACAATTACGTAGGCTTAAACAATTTTGATATCAAAAAACATTCAAATATCATGGCAGAAAACAAGAACTGCAGACAGTATAGTGCTGAGTACGTTAGATATGGCTTTATTCCCTCACCCACGAACATCCAGCTCCCGATGTACCTGCTTGCCAGCAGGTTATCTCAATGAAACCGTCCCGTCTAAAGGAGCACTATTAAGCTTTGCACATGCAGACGAAGTAGACTACCACAGGCATCCCAGTTTGGTTATACTCCGGCTCAAGCTGACATCCTTGTGTCCTGATGTTAAAAAGTTGGCTGCCAGTCACCAAGCTCAGGGCTCACACTAATGACCGTAATTACGGTGGCTGTTTTTGAAGCATTTGTCATTTTTTCTTTGCTTTAGTTCAGGTGGCCGAGCTCTTGTCTTCTTTGTTCGTCATTTGAATCAAATGACGGCTATTCAGATTTGAAGCCTAGTAGGCTATATATTGCCTAATTGAGTGCGTTAACGGTCTGTGTATCTTTTGGTCATTTGATGTTCCTTTCAGAAAGAGAAAAGAGAGCTCTCTGATTGTAATTCTTACTAGTAACAATTCAATTGTAGAACTCTCTATTTGAAATTCTTACTAGTAACAATTCAATTAGAGAGCTCTGTAATTAAAAATGAATGGAAGTCAATGGAGACATATGACTAGTAAAAATTAATTTGTAGAGCTCTCTAATTGGAATTGTTACTAGTAAGAATTGAATTAGAGAGCTCTCTAATTGCATTTTTACTAGTAAGAATAGAATTAGAGAGCTCTCTAATTGTAATTGTTACTAGTAAGAATTCAATTAGAGAGCTCTCTAATTGAATTCTTACTAGTAAAAATGAAATTACGACGAGTAAGGCTGGGTACAATTAAAGCTCAAATGGCTTGCCATATGGTGGCGCTCATTAACGGAAGCTTGAATCTTAGCAGAGATTCACTTGCAGAAGCTCATCCTCGCCTGACAGTGAAATGGACATATTTGTTTGACTTTCTAACATTTACAGATGGAGAATATACCTGTGAAATGTAAGTTAAGCACTGAGGAAAGCACCACGACTCAATTAAACGCATTAAACACCGCAAGTATTTATCTGTCAGTCAGCAACAGTATCTGTCCGACCATCTGAGAGGGCAAACTGCTTTAAACTTTTTAACTATAACGTTATCTGACCAGTTATTTTGAAGCGCTTAATATAAGCTTGTGTCATGTTTAGGACAAATTGTAGTATGTACTTTCGCTCCAGGAGTTCACACTCCGATCTCCGCTATTTTTCAGATGTTCTCGTATAAACAGTATTGCCTCATTCCATATCGTTTAAAAAAAATATCAAAATATTGTACAAACTCGATATACCGCCCAGCCCTACAAATTTGGTGCTCTTGTCACGCAAGTGGCCACATCCGGTCTCGGAATGTGAAGGGCCTTTTTTCATTTCGGTTTTAAAGTAATTTTATTTTTTGTTAACCAAAATAGAAAATGACACTCAAATCATTTTTAAAATTTTGCTCATCCCTTTTTGACACTGAAAAAGAAAAACTCTTTTTATTTTAATTTTAATTTAGTATTTTTTGTTTTTTAATACCCGTTTCTGAAAAGAAAATCAAATGACCAAATGATACATGGACTGCGAACGACCGCTGTTTTTTCATTGGCCATTTAGTTTAAGAGGATCATGAAGAGGTCAGAGGGGCATTTGTTCAAAAAAGGTTGAGAACCACTGATCTACACTGTAAATTGGACAATCTCTAGTATTCAATCTTCCGGGTGAATGCTGGCGCTATTAGCTGCCGCTGCTCAGGGAGGGAATTTTAAAACTTTAAACTTCTAAATCCTCCTGCACTTATGAATGCATGAAGGCATCTATGAACTCTTTTAAATTATTTTAAGGAGTAACTCTGACCTGTGTATCCACGCTGATTCGGCGGGTTGGTACGCTGGTTGATCTACCTGCGTATTGACTGTTGATGCTTGATTGACGGGGATCAACTATGAAGATCACTGAGCTACTAGTACGAATGAACTACATCTGGGTCGTCGTTTCTGCTGTATATCATTCGGTAGCATGGACGATGCTCCAGTATTCAACGGTGGAACTTACTCAGCTCCGTTTGCGTCCTTTTAATCTTCTGTCAGCTCCACATCTTCCCTTGGATATTGTGTACATACTGCGTCGGAAATACATACATCGTGAGTCTCGGCGGAGTTATAACATCGATGACTAGGGCTGGGGCGGTATGGATTTTTTCTAACCGCGGTTGAAAAGCAAGATTTTCCCACGGTATGGCGGTAAACCGCTTTAAATACAACAGACAGACTTTCGCGCATGCACCAGAAGTCGTTTTTGACTTTGTTAAATATTGTCACCTACATCCGGAAAAAAAACGAGCACAATTTGAAAAAGTCACATTTTCATCAAGCAGTAATTTGACATGAACCAATCACTGAATAGATTTACTTATTTAAGAATATTCTCAGATACATTCACATTAAATTCATAATTTTCAGGAGAATATACATAATGATGTTCACATTGGAAATGAAAGATGAACACCTTTTGCAACATGTCTTAATTACAAATATTATACTCCATATACTCCATATATTATACTTATGTTTACATAATATAGTGTTATTTTTTCTTTAATCTATGTCGATTATATGAAAAGGGAACTGCATGAGTAGGATAGGATCATAAGATGGGTCAGACACTTTCTTTAAATTAAATTTCGTTTTGTATAAATTGTACCTTAATTTTAATCACTGTTTCATTAACTAATTGCCTGGAATTAATAAATAAGAAGCAAATATAGCAGACATATAATCAGGAGGACGTGGAAGCGCCGGTGTGATCTCTTGCGCGTGAACTGGAGCTCGTCTCATTAATGAACCGAAACTCGGCGTAGGCTAGGCCTAAATGTCTACAAAACGAAATTATACAATTTTTGACTACAGTAGCCTAGTCAGGTAAGGTCAGGTTTGCCGATGTGCGTTAGGCTATTATTTATATTTATCCCTGTGCGCCAATCGGAGACGGAGTTCACTGCTGATATTGGGGATACAACATAGCCAATATACTAGGGACTTTAGCCTTTAAATATCTTTGCTGCATTGGATCAGTGTTCATTTTAGAACAGCCAAGAGCTTTCTAGCCTCGTGGCAGCTGCGCCTCGCATTGCTCATAGACCTTAAAACAGTCAGTGCCGCGGATGCGGTTTCGAAAATTCATCAAAAAACGTTGGTGCGGGTGGATGGAGGACAGATGATGAGTTTTGTGATGCGGTTCCGAATGAAATTATAATAGCCCATCCGCGCATCTCCAATTCGAATGGAAAGTTATTATTTGTCATGGAACATTGCGCTCCTCAACTTGCGAAAGGTCGGATTTCCTCCATCTTTTGATGATAAAGGGGGTGGCCAGCAATATTGTTATGTTTAAGGACATTATCGAATTAAGATAATGTCTGTACTATGTTATGATTGTACTGTACAACTAAATACAATCGTTACTTAGTCTGCCGTCCGCACACTTTACCTCAGAGCATCCGTTAACTGAATGAATTGAGAATATCACCTGAAAATCAGAGCCGTTAAATATGAAATACGATAACATCAGCAATTTTCATTCAAGCAGCTGATTTCTGTAAATGAATGTAAAACTAAATGTATTTTGCAGCACAGGGGGAAGTCAGTATATAAATTAATGACGATTTGAGACAAATAAATGTAAATTTAATATAAAACTATGTAAATGGGGCTCTGTGGCGCGGCAGGGTTTTGAACAAGGTCCAGAGCTGTAGGTGGGCGGCGCGGACAGACGCCGAATGGCGCCGCTGGTGTGTGTACACTCATAGAGAATAATGTGTTCGAATTTTAAAGACATGGCGCTGCGCGATGCGGCGCTGCGCTTCTCGTCCGGTGTGCGACCCCCTTTAAGTTTTGTTTAGAAAACCTTGAATCCATGTAAGACACAATATCATTAGACATAATCCATGTCATTAGACACAACGTGCACACATGTGCAGGCCAATGTTTTTTTTTTGTTTTGTTTTTTTTGCGGTGATGACGGTGACGAGCTCAGACCCGCGGTTGGAGTGGACAAATGTTTCCACGGTTTATTACAATTTCACCCTTAGTAAATATAGAAAATGACAAACATATCCATCAGGGTTACACTCTCTCCCTTCAGATGGACTTCATGCCCCATAAGACCAAACTTAAGATGTATGCTCATTTATATCGAGAGGGGACAGGTACACATTTACACCCTGTGGCAAATGGATTAACATCTCGGGTTTCGTAACTTATCCGAATGACAAGCCCACGATGTACTAAGGTAATAGGCCGGTTTGTAGGTACTCCTGGCTCATCATAACTGAGTCGAATGACAGGTTCAACCCTGCGTCTGAGTCTATAAGTATGCCTACTTTCTTCAGCTTTACCAGAGTCATAAGAAACAGCATTGTCTCCCCCTTCAGCCTCAGACTCCACTGCTACAGCTACAGCAGACTCAGCATCATTCCCCACCATTTCATCAGGCACAACAGGTAGTTCTTCTACATCACTCTGCTCACTAACAGACAAAATATCTTCCGTTAACTCTGCTGGCTAGCTATCACCCTGGCCCGACTCTTTTCTGAAGGAATCCAGTATCTCTTGGCAAATTTCTGACTCACCATAATACATTTCATCCTCAGAACTAGATAAGCTGTCCGGAAAATCTACAGATACATGAGGTAACTGAGTAGCCTCTGTTCTTAATGTTTTTGTGGATTCTCTCCCTGCTCGTTCAACCCTTGTCACCGGTTTACGAGAGACCTTCTCTTTCTCAACGGAGTTACCAAACCGAACAAACTCTCCGATTGGGAGCACATGATATCTGTGTAACGTTCTCTCTCGCCCAAAACCATTTTCAGGTTTCACACGATATACAGGCAAATTGGGCAATTGTTCCACCACAAGGTGCGGAACGGGACACCACTTATTTTGAAGTTTGTGCTTCCCTTTGAGTCCCAAATTTCTAACCAACACTCTGTCTCCTTCAACTAAGAGCTGGTGCCGGACTCTACGATCATAGTAAGTTTTGTTTTTCTGGTGATTTCTCAACACTGGCAAGTTCGTAGGCCTCCTGCAGATCAGCCTTCACCTTTGAAAATACTGCGAGTGGGTAGTATTTTCCTCCCCATAGGGAAAAAGTCCAAAGCAAACATCAATGGGCAAACAACAAAAAATAGGGCGAGTAACCCGTTGCTTCATTGAAAGTACAATTATACGCATGTACCAGTGAGCTAACATATTGGCTCCACCTTTGTCTGTTTGCTGACTCCAGAGTGCCCAGCATTGATAAAAGCTTCCTGTTGAAACGCTCCGGCTGAGGGTCGCCCTGTGGATGGTAGGGCGTGGTCCTGGATTTTCAGATGCCTAGCATTCGGAGAAACTCTTGGATCAGTTGGCATTCGAAATCTCGCCACTGGTCGGAGTGTATCCGTGCAGGTAGACCATATTGGACAAAAAATTTCTCAAACAGGAAATTTCTCAAACAGGGCCTTTGTCACGGTTGTCGCTTTTTGATTCTTAGTGGGAAACACCTGAGCGTAACGGGTATAATGATCGGCAATTACCAACACATCTGCAAATCCCTTGCTGTCAGGCTCTAGGGATAAAAAATCTACAGACTAAATCAAGGTGGCTTCTACTGGTTATCTGATTCAATGGGGCTGTCTTCTGTGGGATAGTCTTGCGAGCAATGCATCTACCACAGTTTTTCACATAGGACTCGATGTCGCTACCCATTTTTGGCTAGTAAAACTTGTCCTTAATCAATTCCTTGGTTCCTTGTCAATTCCTTGTCAATACCTAAATGACCTGACTCATCATGAAGAGACCTTAGAACTGTCAGACGATACACTTTAGGCAAGACTAACTGTGCTTTCTTCACCCTTATCGGTCTGCGTTACGCGATACGAAGCATCATCCAAAAAGCGTAATTTTTGTCTCTGACGCTGAAGTAGTATAACAGCTGGGTTATCTCCTTTCACAGTAGACATTACGTTACCGGTCTCTAGTTCCCTCTTCACCACTCCAATTACAGAGTCGGTATCCAGAGCCTCCTTTAAGTCATCTAAGGATAAAAGTTCCAAGGACTGACCACCTAACTGTCCAGGACAACTGAATGCTACAGGAAGACCATCAGGATGAACTCCTAACTGATCGGCAAACCTGTGAGGAGTACTGGAAGGAACATCAACTTGAGCGAGTTTGCATACAGCTTTTACGCCAGATGGCGAGATCTCAGTCCACTTAACAGGAGCTGGGTCATCGTGCGGATTGCGGGACAATAGATAAGCATCAGTATTAATACGACCTGGCTTATACTGAATGGTAAACTCATAGGTGGCGAGAGCAGCCAACCATCGGTGTCCGGTGGCGTTCAGTTTAGCACTGCTCAGTACGTAAGTGAGAGGATTATTGTCGGTACGGACGGTAAACCTTGCCCCATACAAATAATCATGAAACTTATCGACCACAGCCCATTTAAGGGCAAGGAATTCAAGCTGATGGATGGTGTAGCGCTGTTCCGTTTCACTCAACTTATGGCTGGCATACGCGACTGGGCGCAAACCATCTGGATATTCTTGATTAAGGACCACTCCAAGACCATTCATACTTGCATCTACATGCAAGATGTATGGCTTGGACGGATCTACAAAGGCCAAAACTGGTGCATGAGTCAATCGGTAAATAATTTCCCTAAATGCCTCAGTACATTCTGGAGTCCAGCGATCTCCAAAGGGTTCTGACTCTTCGAAGTACCCCTGAGCAGGTGGAAAACCTTTCGCTAAGTCAGTGAGTGGTCGCACTACAGAGGAGTAACTCTTTATGCCCTCTCCATCAACCGTTGGAATGTGGCTGGTGCTCCAGTAATTCCTTGGGGCATGCGTTCAAATTGGAAAAACCCCATAGGACAGATGAATGCGGTTTTCTCTTTATCCTCCTCGGACATCTCTATCTGGTAATATCCAGAGCTCCGGAGGTCCAGGACAGAAAACCATTGGCTACCCGTTAGGCAGTCCAACGCGTCATCTATCCTGGGGGTGGTATACTGGTCAGGTATCGTGCGGCTATTTAACGTGCGGTAGTCCACACACATTCTCACATCGACATTTCTCTTACGAGCAATGACGATGGGTGATGCATATGGACTCCGCGACTCTTTAATAATTCCGGCGGTCATCAGATTTTTTAAGTGCCGACGAACGTCTTCAACATCCGCAGGGGCGATACGCCGGGACCGCTCACGGAAAGGGGTGTCGTCCCTCAGCCGAATACTGTGTTTGACTCCTTGCGCTAATCCCACATCAACATCAGATAGGGAAAACACATTCACTCTTTCTGATAATTTCTGAGTCGATCTTTCCATGTCTGAGGGACAGGGGAGTTATCAAAATCAAACAATTCTGGACTGAGTATTTGATAGTACTTTGTTACCTCCCGTGCGTCTCTCACGGTGTCTGTAGCATAAACTCTGGCTAACACCATCCCATTTGGTATAGACTTTTCCTTAAAAGTGTCATTGCGCACCAAGACTCTGAGTTGGTTTGCCTCTATGGCTGAAAAGGGAACAACCACAGGAGGAACTAACACTCCAGCAGGAAGAACATCCTCCTCAGGACCCTCTACCAGGTAAATATCTTTATCCAGAGGACACTGACAGTCCATGTGACCCACCACACATGTCTCCGTCTGAGGAGGGAGTGTAAAAAAATAAATAATAATATGTCAAAACAACCCTCTATGATGGTCTTACTTTTAACAGTAACTAAACACTTTTTTAAAGCTTCACGCCAGGATTGTCAATTTTTTGTCACTTTCTGAATATGTTTAAATCACTAACGTTAACCATATAGTCATAAACCTTTTCTAATTTCTGTTTCATCTTAAGTTATACTATTGTCACCGGCTGAAACGGGCCCCTTTTGTTTTACGTACCACCTCGATGAGTTTACCCAGAGACACCACAGATGGACAACAAGGTAAGTAATAAAAGTTATGTTTTATTGAACTAAAATTAAAAAGATAATGAGACAGGCCGTGGCAAGAGACTTTCATACAGCGGCTTCTCGTCAGAACTGACAACGGCCGGTCATGGAACAGACGTTGGCAAGAGGCTTTCCCACAGCGACTTCTCTTCGAAGCAGACAGCAGATAATGGAACGGACTGCGGTAAGAGACTTTCACACGGCGGCTTCTCATCAGAGCAGGCAGCAGACGATGGAACAGACTGTGGTAAGAGGTTTTCTCACAGCGGCTCCTCTTCGGAACAGACAGTAGATAATGGAACAAACAATGGTAAGAGGCTTTCACACAGCAGGTTCTCTTCAGAGCAGACAGCAGATAGTGGAACAGACTGCAGTAAGAGGCTTTCGCACAGCAGCTTCTCTTCAGAGCAGGCAGCAACAGATGATGGAACTGACTGTGGTAAGAGACTTTCACTCAATGGCTCCTCTTCAGAACAGACAGCAGATAATGGAACGGATGATGGTAAGAGGTCTTCACCCAGCGGCTTCTCTTCAGAACTGACAACGGCCGGTCATGGAACGGATGATGGTAAGAGGTCTTCACCCAGCGGCTTCTCTTCAGAGCAGGTAGCAGATAAGATAAAGGAACAGACAATGGTAAGAGATTTTCACACGGCGGCTTCTCTTCAGAGCAGGCAGCAAAAGATGGAACTGACGGTAGTAAGAGGCTTTTACACAGCGGCTTCTCTTCAGAGCAGACAGCAGATAACGGAACGGACGATGGTAAGAAATCTTCACCCAGCGGCTTCTCTTCAGACCGGACAGCCCCAGACGATGGAACAGACTGGGGTAAGAAACTCTAACACAGCAGCTTAACTTCAGAGCAGGCAGCAGAGCAGACAACACGTAATGATACAGGAACAGACAATGGTAAAAGATCTTCACCCAGCGGCTCCTCTTCAGAACAGGCAGCAGAGCAGTCAACAGATCACGAGATGGACGATAGTAAGAAATCTTCACCCAGCGGCTTCTCTTCAGAGCGGGCAGCAACAGACGATGCAACAGACTGTGGTAAGAAACTTTAACACAGCAGCTTAATTTCAGAGCAGGCAGCAGAGCAGACAACAATTAATGATACAGGAACAGACAATGGTAAAAGATCTTCACCCAGCGGCTCCACTTCAGAACAGGCAGCAGAGCAGTCAACAGATCACGGGACGGACGATGGTAAGAAATCTTCACCCAGCGGCTTCTCTTCAGAGCGGGCAGCAACAGACGATGGAACAGACTGTGGTAAGAAACTTTAACACAGCAGCTTAACTTCAGAGCAGGCAGCAGAGCAGACAGCAATTAATGATACAAGAACAGACAATGGTAAAGGATCTTCACCCAGCGGCTCCTCTTCAGAACAGGCAACAGAGCAGTCAACAGACAACGAGACAGACGATGATAAGAAATCTTTCCAGTAGTTCCTATACAACACACGCTGGATAAACAATGGTTAGAGGGCTCTCTTCAGCTCGAGCCACACAGACCTGCCCACTGGGGCCAACCGGTGGAAGCAGAATTAGACACCCTCACTTGTACATACAGTAAGTCACTTCAAAGAGTCACACTTGTTCACTTCACACTAAGCACTGCAGTCCACAACAACTCACAGTGAATAAGGCTCCCACTCGCGGTCCCAGCCGACGTCCTCTCCCATTGATAGGTCTAAATATCCAACACTGTGAGGAGTACACTACAAAGTAATCTCAGTCAATATCTTGACTAATTTGGAGCCACGGTTCACTGTCTGATACACCCAAACGAATATTGAAGAATACAATGGCTTCACAGAAGAATATCAAAGAGACACTTAACTGCTGCATAGGTGATGTGGATGCTCAGCCACTCTTCAATCCTTATCGTTCTCACTTTATGAATCCATTCTTCCAGTTGCCCGAGATGCGGAGAATAAAGTTCTGCCTTCGCGCCACGTTAATCCTTCCCGCTCCATCCCGTCCTCTTCACGCCAGAATGGCCTTTTTATAATCCATGTAATGGATAGGTGTCCCAATCACTATTAACTTTCCTCCTCTCGCACAGCTGACGCTCGTCTCTTCATTTAGAGAATACGCCCGGACACAATACATGGGGGAAACCCCGGAACCGGCCTGGTGTCCCACTAAATCCGCTCCCACTCGGAAACATTCCCCGGAATAATAGTTCCTCTTTGTTCGTCACCCCGTGACACTATTAAAATAACTAAATAACTCTGTATAACTTTTGTAAGCTTTACTAACCCTTTAAAGCTTTTAACAAATTCAGACAAAACACTCAAAATGGAAAGGGGAAAACAAAACCAGTCACATTATTATTAGCACACTCGAATGTTTGCACACACCCCACCCCGTTGCAGACCTGATACTGAGCTTGAGTGCGTAGTGGCCGAGAAAACGAAACTGGCCCCTTCGCTCCAGAGAGCAAACAAAAATAAATCAGATGATTACCTCAACCTGGTTGCTAGTGTGCGTTGAAACAAGTCCGCTTTCATCACCTTGAAATGGTCCTGAGTCACGTGTGTTGCAATGTCTCCGTGTACAACAGATGCGGTGGTTGTTTGCGCGTCGGATTCTCATACAGCTACTGGACGATGCTCCTCGACATTTTCATCCCGAAACTCCACTCGGTTTAAGCAGAGGACAACAACAGTTTCAGTCTAGAAAGTAGGCCAACATGCAGAGCGTTCGACTCTGGCCAAGCCAAACATGCAGCAACTGCCAACTCACATGAAACAGTCCGAAGTAATAACGAGCCACCTCCTTAGTGATGAAATACGAGCAGTACTTCTGATTACAAGAAAGATTCTCATTTTAAACACTCAAAGACATCGCCAAAACCGCGTCTTTTTCCCTCGAACTTTCTCTCCTCTTCTCCCTCGAACATTCTCTCGTCTTCTATCTCGGAAAATCTGATTGGCTCACAAACTTGTCAGTATCTTAGATGGCCAATGCACATCAACTAACAAACCCAAATGATGTTAGACAAGTTTTTTTGCATGTACACCCCAGTCAAACTATAATATATGAAGAAAAAAAACAATACATATTAAACATAAACCTATTTCAAATTACAAAAAAATAAATAAAAAAAATAAAGCGGTTTATTACAATTTCACCCTTAGTAAATATAGAAAATGACAAACATATCCATCAGGGTTACAATAGGTTAATTCTCATTTTGTATATATATACAGACGTGTGTGTGTGTGTGTGTGTGTGTGTGTGTGTGTTTGTGTGTGTGTGTGTGTGTGTGTGTGTGTGTGTGTGTGTGTGTGTGTGTGTGTGTGTGTGTGTGTGAATACTATCAACCATTTAAAGCCGTTTAACTCATGATGCTTTGCTTCTTGTCTTTCTTACAGCATACTTACACTTTATTTAAGCGTGTAAAAACACCTAACAAAATCATTATGCTGATTATAGTCTGTGGTTGACACCCAAAAAAGGGTGTGTACTGAGAAACTAGGAATTTGTGGGAAGCATCTTGCCTTCTAATTCTTTCTTTTTTAAATGAGAAAAATAAATAGATGCACTGGTGACGTTCAGAGAAATGTTCCTTAGAGTGATGTAAAATAGTATTTACAATGGCAGTATTTACAATAATGCCAAGATAGATAGATCTGTTTCTGCAGGGGTGTGTGTGTGTGTGTGTGTGTGTGTGTGTGTGTGTGTGTGTGTGTGTGTGTGTGTGTGTGTGTGTGTGTGTGTGTGTGTGTGTGTGTGTGTGTGTGTGTGTGTGTGTGTGTGTGTGTGTGTGTGTGTGTGTGTGTGTGTTTATGTGTGCTAGTTGGCAGGTGTTGCTCTTGATCAGTCCCATATGTGAATCTCTGTTGCTGCAACATCACCATGGCTGGGAAACTAGCAAATTGTCAAAGTGCAACAATAATCAGAAACATAGTAATTATCAGAAAATGCCAGTCATCTGAGCTAACTTTTTACTGAATTTGTATAATACATTTGCTGTTTAACTGAATATGGTGGAATATTTGAGAATATATTGAGAATGAGAGTAGTGTATTTGTTGAGAAATATACCAGGAATCAGATGACTGAATATATATAATGGGGTGTTTAAAATCAATATTTATAATATATTTAAGTCATTTAGCAGATGCTGTTACCTAGAGAAACTCACAAAACTGTTTTAGCATCACTTATTAAAGTATTGTGATCAACAGATGGCAAGCAAGCAATTTGGAACACAATCTGCTAAAAAATAAGTGCTTCCTGTAAACCTGAAAGTTTATTTACTCACCATTAATTCATTATTCACAAATGAGTCATTCATTTATTCCAAAAAGTTAAATTATATAAACCTTTATTTAACCAGGAAAGAAGACTCACTGAGATTTAAAATCTCTTTTACGGGAGTGTCCTGGCCAAGATAGGCAGCTGAGTTTACATAGACAATTTAAATCAAAGTTACAACACACAAACATAAACAAACATCATTATATAAGTATAAAATATGCATATTGTTAGAAACAATTACACACCATTAATTTACTCTGATGATTGTTTAATAAATATTTAAATTGACCACAAGATACAAATTTTTTTTACTTCATCTCAGTGTGGAGAAGATTCCAATCCGAGGCCGCAGCATATTTAAAAGAGGTTTTACCCATCTCGGTTCTGGCGAAAGGCACACACAAATTGTGGGTCGATTTAGAGCGTAAAGAGTAATTACCAGGCAACTTCTGTTTAATAAGACAGCAAAGATAAGAGGGCAGATAACCCAATATAGCTTTGTAAATCAAAAGATACCAGTGCTTTTTTCTTCTAATATTCAACGACGACCAACCAACCATTTTGTATAGGTCACAATGGTGTGGTGAAAATCTATAATCAGTTATAAATCTCAAAGCACCATGGTACAAAGCATCCAGAGAGACAAGAAGATAAGAGGGCGTGTGCTGATACACTACATCCCCGTGGTCAAAAACTGGTAAAAAGGTAGCAGATACTAGTTTCTTCCTCGCATTTAATGAAAAACACGATTTGTTTCTAAAATGAGTTTTTGCCTCACATATTTGATATGTGAACCAAAACGTAATGTGTTATCAATAATAATACCAAGATATTTGTACTCCGATACTGATGTAATCAAACTACCAAAACGACTAATCAAAACAATGAATTAAAACAATTTCAGTCACATGACAAATAGATACACACAAGCATCCACAAACATGTGTCAAATCCCTTTTTCCTCCTAAACTATCCAGCTGTGGGGTAAATCCAAGTAGATTAATGCACTTTTTGACATTGAGAGGCTAAGTTTACCTGAATTCACCCTGAATTTGCTGAATGAGCTGCTACCCCGTGTAGGGTTGTCACACTTCCTGTCCCAAGATGGCACCTGTGAGATACGTACTAAAATGCGGAGGAGAAGGAGAGGAAAACGGGTTTGGGAGACAGGTGCATCTCAGGAGACTTTGGAGGTTGGAGCAGTGCTGTGCTGTTTCCAGAGTGCCGTGTCCGAGTTTATTCGACTGGTCGCGGAGTGTGCGACGAGCACCTGAGGCCGCTGCCGCGTACCTCTGTCTTTGTTCCTGGGGGTAGATCTGCTCCGCTTAAAGGGTCACTCCACCCATTTGCATTAATATTTCCATTGTTAGAAATCCAGTCATACTATTGAATGGTCGTGCAACACTCTTTCATTTTCCCCTGAGACGAGAGAAATCCTCTATTTACCCTTTTCACTTCTTCATACCATGACGCAAAAATCGTCATTTTACGTCATTGTAGGAGGAAGTGTAAAGGGGGGGGATTTCTGTGAAGACTACAAGCACTAGTTCCCAGCCTTTCAAACCCGCCCATAGGGGGTTGGACCTAATGCGTTAACAGACCTATCAGATCAGTGCCAGTGCGTTTGATTTCACCTGGAGAAACTTTTTGAAAATATGGACGGAGGTACTGAATACACAGGCGGATGCATTATGGAGGATCTGGATTTTGACGAAGTTATGGTAGAAACGGATGTTCGTGGCTACCTTTATGAGCCACAGTATAGTGACCAGCAGCTGAGGGCTATGGAGGAACCGTAGGCGGCTGAAGCTGCTGTCACCACAGCCGATGCAGACGATCTGCCTGCCGTGGACGAGGAGCCCGCAATGGCTCGAGCTGGGGCAGATTGGTGGTGCCTGTGCTCTCATTGTGCGCCAATGGACACAGAACAAGAGTCTGTCTGCTGCCGAGAATTCCAGCGGTGCTACGGAATCGGAGGATGACACGGATGTGTGTGTTGTTGCTCACCCGAGTTTCGCACCCCATATGGATAGCGGCGTCCTGGAGACCTACTTTAGAATACCTAAGGTCAACTGGCAACGTCAGCCAAAGCCTACAGGGTCAAATGGTTGTCTTTCTGTAAAGTAAGTTTATTTTCATTTTGTTAACACGCTAACGTGGCACGTTCATTGCACAAATATCTTGCAGTTAAGCTAGCTACTGTAGCGGGAGTGGTCTGCGGAGCTGAGCATTGCAATGCACTATGGGGATTGTTGTCTACAATCCACAAGCACTAAAAAGTCATTTTCTGCCTTTTATCGGCCAAGAAGGACCCAAATTAGAAATGTATGATACTATTCTACTACATATATGACCCACTTTCAATACATATTCATCTCTCCACCGGTGGAATGACCCTTTAAGATGGCTTTGTTGAATGTTCGATCAATCAGAAACAAGTCATTCCTGCTTAATGAACTATTCACTTATAAAAATTTGGACTTTATGTTGTTGACGGAGACATGGCAACGGAGTATGGAGTTTTCCCATTTGATTGAACTCTGTCCTGTGGAATGTTCATTTATCAGCACACCAAGGCTCGTGGGCCGTGGGGGTGGACTTGCTGTTGTCTACAAAAATCAGTTTATTTGTCAGTTGATGAACTCCAATACGTACTCGTCCTTTGAATCACAGATGTCGAAGGTTGGTCAATCAAATTATTTTTATTGTATACTTGTTTATCGGCCTCCTGGGTCTTTGGGTCATTTTCTAATTGACTTTATTGACTTTTTTTCCTCTATCATTAAGTTGAATAGAGTTATTATTGTCTGTGATTTTAATATCCACGTGGATAATGCTGCATGTAATACTGTTTTAAATTTTTTTAATTAAATGGATACTTTTAATTTTGTTCAACATGTCTCTGGTCCAACACATGATAAAGGACACTTGCTTGATGTAGTGTTTTCTCATGGTTAAATATTGATGATGTGTGTACAGAGGATGTTTATGTCAGTGATCATAAATGTGTTTTATTTAATCTTGCGTGTAACGAAAAACCACTGCCAGTCAAGCGGGCTTCTTGTTCTCGCATGATTACCCAAGTTGCTGTTGAAAATGTCTCGACCGCTTTTGATTCTGTAAGGAACTCAGCTTTTTGGAAATATTAATAATCAATAATATCTTGTTATTATTAATTATAAATATTTGGGTCAGTTAATTGGATTAACTTTATGTGGCTGAATTAATATTAAAATCAATTAATCAGTTCTTCCAACGAACTCTTTTGATTATTAATTTATTCTAAGAAAAGGGTATCTTCCATGGCCATCGAAGAATAATTATTTCTTCGCCCACAGTACTTTGAGCCAGTAGCAAAAACCGTGATCGTAAAGTGACTTGTATTGCAAACAAAACAGAACCAAATACATATTATGTACAAGTTTTATTAACTAAATATAGATATTTATATGAATATAAATAAACTAAACAACATACACACATGAATACATAAATACGTTAGTGATAGAATGAAATTGGAAACCGGAAGAGGGTCTATGAGAAGAACCATCAGAATTTCATTTTCACATTTCATTGAATTGAATACTTGCATTTGTAATGGGAACAATTCTTGAAGTTGTTGAAAATTGAAGTCGTTGATGGTTCCGGCAGTGTCAAGTGGAAGTTGGTTGAGAGTTCTCTTACTCCAGGAACGCATGGCTGGTTTGGTCAAGGCCTGGGACTCTGTTGAGGCCACGCCGAGCACCCAGGAGAAGTGAGGAAGTCGGAAGGATGGGTGATTGGAGTCGTTGTTGGTTGGAGTCTTTGTTCCAAAACTCTTGAGATTGTCCTTGGTTCTTTGTGAGAGAGTCATCTCTCTCCTGCCTGAGCCCATATCTGGTTGGAATCGAGGCCTGCTGGGCCCTGGGGCCCCCGTGGAGGGGGAGGGGGCTCCCCACTATCACCAGAACAGTGTTGCGGCTGGATGAAAGAACTAAGAGAGGGAGGTCACATGTGGACTGTCTCTAATAAGGCCTGGAAAAGATCCTCCCCTAAGGGTTGAACTCGACCAATCAGAAAGGTGACATGTCTGAGAGGGAAAGTGGCTCTTAGTTGATTTACGGATCTTTGTCCCTAGCATGATTATACCTTCATTAATGTTCAGATAGCTATAACACATCCACACTGCATTCTAGAAGAAGGTGATGTACATCAAAGTGTGAGTCATTAAATGAGCATTAATTAGGTAGGAGGCATGATACAGGTGAGGTTACATTGATCGTTAGTTGGTTGTGTACCAGGATACATACCATAATATATACCTAATAGTACACAAGACAGTAAACCATTTACACTGTTTCTTTCACAGTTTTATGCATGTTCATTTATAGATCAGTTAGTCTATGATTAATGCAGCAAAGTCTGTTTTAAAGAGGTTTCTGTTTCATAGTCTCTCTCTTGAGTATGTGGCCACATTCCTCGGAGGTCGTAAAATCTCCTCATCATGCCCTGTAACATGACACTGTTTCTACCCTTGTGTTTGTTCATTTGGGCTGTGTGAGGAGTTTCATAAACCTTTGTATATAATGAATAATTAGTATGTGTCTGATTGGTCCATACCCTACAATTCCAACTCGGTTATTTTCTTAAATGATATTGACAGTTCTGTACAGTCGTTTAATGATCACTGCACTTTGTTACTGGATAAAGTGGCTCCATTTAGGAATCAACATATTCCCGTGGTTAATACTTCTCCATGGATAAATGATGCCATTCGCAGCTCAGACGTGTGTGTCGGAAGACTTAACGCTTGTGGAAATCTACGCGGCTCCAGGTTCATCGTCTGTATGTTAAAGAGTTACTGTCTGATTTACATGAGATGATCAAGGTGACCAGAGAGCTCTATTTAAAAAAAAATGATTTCAACTTGTAAAAGGAATCCTAAGACTTTGTTTGACACTATTACTGGTCTTGTGTCTCCTGTTATATCATCTGTACCCGTTTTTTTCTAACGATGATTGTAATAATTTTTTGTCTCATTTTGTGGGTAAGGTTATGGCTGTTAGGGCTAGCATTTTACCATCAGCTATCCCCTCTGTAATTATCACAGAGCGACCTTAAATTTTATGCTCTTTTCAGTCAATATCCTTTAATGATCTTGTAGTTTGTACGATGAAACCTTCCCAAAGTCCGACGGATATTTTGCCTGCGTCTGTGGTTATGGAAACTATTACATCCATTGGTCCATGTTTGGTCTCAATTATTAACCTTTCGCTAAAGTTGGGCCAGGTCCCTAGGTGTTTTAAACATGCTGTTGTTCAATCGCTCTTGAAAAAGTGTAATCTTGATGTTACATCGCCGAACAATTATAGGCCTATTTCTAAGTTACCCTTCATTTCTGAAATCCTGGAAAAGGTTGTTGCAATGCAGTTGAATGATATTTTGGAGACTCATAACATTATGACAAATTTCAATCAGGTTTTCGCAAAAATCATTCTACTGAAACCGCCTTACTCAGGGTATTAAATTATATTTTGATGGCCACAGATGCGGGGGAATGTTCCGTGTTGGTTATGTTAGATCTCAGCGAAGCGTTTGACACGGTAGATCACTGCACTTTGATTAATAGATTACGCTGTTTAGTAGGTATTTCGGGTTTGGCTCTGGATTGGTTTTCATCTTATCTGTCCGATAGGACTTTTTCGGTATCTGTTGGATCCTTTCTGTCTGATTCTGTACTTTTGTCCTGTGGTGTGCCACAAGGTTCTGTGCTGGGCCCTTTGTTGTTTAATTTGTATATGCTTCCTCTCGGACAGATTATTAATAGTTTTAAAACAATTTCTTATCATCTATATGCGGATGATATTCAGTTACTTATTTCGTTTAGACCTGATAGTCTAGATAAACTGTCGGTTCTACAGGATTGTTTAGTCTCCATTGATAAATGGATGGCAAACAATTTTTTGCAACTTAAGGATAAAACTGAAATGATGATCTTTGCTCCTGACAATATTATACCTAAGATTAAGCAGGTTTTGGGTGTTTCAGCCACTTCAGATTGTAATGAGATAAGAAATCTAGGTGTCTTTCTGGATAGAGCCATATGTTTTAACAGTCATATAAAGTCTGTTGTTCGCTCATGTTTTTTCCATCTTAGGAACATTACTCAGATTAGATCGGCTGGTCTCAAGAAAAGAGATGGAGATGCTTGTCCATGCCTTCATCTCGTCACGTCTGGACAATTGCAATGTTCTATACACTTGTTTAAATAAGTCATCTTTGGAGTGACTAAAAGTTGTACAAAATGCAGCTGCAAGGCTTTTGACGGGTACCAGTAAGTGGTCTCATATAAGACCAGTTCTCAAGGACCTTCATTGGCTCCCAGTTGAATGTAGAGTGCAGTTTAAAATTGTAGTTATCACTTATAGAGCCTTGCACGGTCAGGCACCTCTCTATATTCAGGATCTTTTACATAAACATTCACCGGGTCGGCTCTTACGTTCTTCTGGTCTGGACCTCTTGGTTGTCCCTCGAACACGTCTTAAGACTAAAGGGGATTGTGCTTTTTGTACTGTGGCACCAAGGCTTTGGAACTCGCTTCCATTAGCACTGAGAACTGTGGGTTCTGTTTACTCTTTTAAAAAAACTCCTGAAGACGTATCTTTTTGGACTTGCTTTTATTTAACAGCAGTGGTTATTTGTCGTTTCATGTTTGTAAAGTTTGATTTGCGTGTTGTGTTATGGTGTATTTATTGTATGCATGTTTTGATCCTTTTTTATTAACAGTTTGTAAAGCACTTTGTGACTTCTTGTCTGTGAAAGGTGCTATATAAATAAACTTTACTTACTTACTTCAGGGATGTCAGACCACCCATGACAGTGGCTATCCGTGGTTTTGGATTAGGATCCAGATTTTACACACAACATCAACTGGCATCTCAACACAACAGGCCCACCAAAATTGTTGATACTGTACAAAATTAAACTTCTGTTGTTTCTTTTATGCTCTATGCAGCCTGCATAAAACAACTCACTGTACAAAACACATTGTGGGCAACCAGTCGTGTTTATCCCAAAAGAGAACACAAATTGAATGTAGCCTGGGTTGTATTTATTTTGCTATCCTAATTATTCATGATTATATGGCTAAGTTGCCTTGCGTTATTTGCATTTAGCATTGTTTTATATGTTTGTCCGCAACCGTATCAGAACAAACCTGCCATCCATTTTTGGTTTGCGACCACACCAGTTGAAACCCACTGGCCAATGACATAAGAGCAACACAATAAGAAAGTACATGTGTGCACACATAAACACAGACACTACACAGACTCTTATTCCTTTGCTTAAAGGCATCTGGGCATGAGAGAGTTTCTGAGACAGACAAACAAACGCGTGGTAGATGCAAATGTTAAAACTCACCTAGCAAAATGAACACACATCCATAAAGTAAGTGTCCCATTGGTAAAAAACATATTAGCTTGGCTTTTTGTTGTTTGCCAATATTGTCTGTTTTATTTATTTATTTTTTATTATACCATCTTGATCCACATACACTATAAAATATGTCTTGATGGAACACCAGTTGTTGTCAAATTTAAGCTGAGAGTTGTATGTGTTTGCAAAAATGCTCATATTTTCTCAACTGAGGTGAGAGTTAAATCGAGAAACTGTGATTATGTGAAATGATACTGTGTTCTAAAATGAGCACTCACTTGGGTGTTTGTGTTTGAACTAGATAAATGGGGAGATTCTGCCAACATATGTGTGTGTGTGAGTGTGTGTGTGTGTGTGTGTGTGTTTGTGTGTGTGTGTGTGTGTGTGAGAGAGAGAGAGAGAGAGAGAGAGAGAGAGAGAGAGAGAACATGCAAAAAAAAAAAACGGACTCTTGTGGTCTTAAACCTCATATAATAAAACATTGTTTTTTCATTTTCAGAAAAAAACGTGAGTGCTTTCCTGTGCAAGACTTGATGCAATGCTTACTAAGGTATAGTCTTTTGTCAAAACAGCCCACCCGAAGTCTCAATGATATACCTTGAGTCCTTTAATGTAAGTGCATCTGACCTTTTCAAGCTTTTTATTGTCTGTTGGGCTCCTCACTTTAAAAAGTCCTAGAGGATTTGAGTTGTCATTCATGTATGCAGCGCATATAGTGTGGGACGAGTTGCATGCTGAAATTGTCTACTTAGGGCGAGGGATTTGTTGGAGACCCAAACCCAAAGAATAGCACACCCTTAGCACAAACCATGAGATTCTTACAGTTGTTTCTACTGGGATATTCTACTGGGATAGTGCAAGATCAATCACTTTTAATGTTTGCAAAAATGAATGTCAATAATGGTACAAATATAGCCTATTCTCTTCTAACAAACATTATGCACATGTGAGAATGAGTGTTTGTATGTCAATAATGACGCAATGCTTGAGGTCGCTGCCATTAGTGTGAATCACAAAGAACATTCTCATCATCATTACTCCTTTAATTAATCTTCCTCTCTTTCATCACTGACAGTCGTCTAAACTGTGATTAAGCACACGTGTTGCTGTGTGCATCAGCTATCTTGTGGTGATCATGCTGAAGTGGAAATAAAGAGAGAACATAAGCGTGTGAGAGAGAGAGAGAGAGAGAGAGAGAGAGAGAGAGAGAGAGAGAGAGAGAGAGAGAGAGAGAGAGAGAGAGAGAGAGAGAGAGAGAGAGAGAGAGAGAGAAATGACATATCTTGCTGAGTCTGTGTGTGTTTTTCTGCCTGGTCTTGGTTTGGGCTTTTGGGCCACGTACACAAGTTTTGTCAGTGAATCCCCTGGGTATTCATGCTGGAGGGTATGTGGAGAAGACATATAAACATTGAATTGTGATTTTTACAAATTGCATGACATTTCTATTTATGTATTAACTCATGGTAAGTTAAGGATACTGCACAAAATTTAGTTGCATTAATGTTCTTAATCAAAGTTGTCATCACCTTTTGCAGAGACAGTCTAATTCCTTGCTATTTTAGGCCCCCTTGGGGTAGCTGGGTCCCCAGCCCAGTCTCATCCCAAGGCGTCATCTAACTGACGCTTTTGACCATGTTTGACCATGCGTCAACATGCCGACGCACATGGCACCATTTAAGCGTCAATATGAGATGCGCCTCCTAGTGGTCTAACCCTAGCCCTACCCCAGACCTAAACCTACCCATAACGGAAGCGTCATCTAACTGACGCTAAAGGGTGCCATGTGCGTCGGATTTAGACGCACGGTCAAAAGCGTCAGTTACCCCTGACCAAAGTCTGATTGTATGAAATACATGAATTACTCCTGAACGTGTAACAAGGATAACCATAGCAAACGTCTGGCATCTGACCGATGTAAACAAGACACATGGACGACAACTGTTTAAGCCGCCTAATGTTAGCTATTTTTGACAAAACAAACACCAGAGATATTTTATCATTTAATAATTGTTAATAAACTACTGTCAACAATGTGCTGTGGTTTGTTTATGCCTAAGGAGTTGGTGCTTTTAAACATCATGCTCTCTCTGTACTGTTATTCATTTGTCCCAAGAATGCAGTATTGGTGTAAGCAACTACATTACTGAATATAGACACATACACCCTGTTTCTGTGATTTCCTAGCACTGCATTTCAGGTGACATAAAAGAGTGATGTCACTGAATTAATAACTAGTTGTTTAGTTTGGTAATGTCCAAACTATGTGGATATGTGGAGACCCTTTTTATCCAAAGCTAGAAATTAGGGACATTACAAGTAATGTATCATACAGGAATCAAAAATTTGTACAGTATGTGCAGTACAGGTGAAAGCTAGATGATTACAGAAAGTAGAGCGGGACTTAAAATTAGAGAAAAGATAAACATGTATAGGATGTGCCTTTAGTTAAAACAAGAGGAAGAGATGTGTCTTCAGTTGATTCTTGAAGATTGTGAAGGTGATCAGATGGAGGTTGGAAGCTTCTCCAGCACAGGAGCGCAGAGACTAGTGATAAAACCACTAGGCAAAGCCTTCAATTTGCAGGTACTGTAGCTAATGAAGTCAAACCAGGAGGGGTGTGTGATTAGACTTGCATGGTTCGTTGAAGAGCAGATGTGCAACTATGTTCTGGATTAACTGCAAAAACTTAATTACAGCCAACACAAGATTGCAGTAGTCCAATCTTGAAATGAAGAGCCTGGAGACAAGCTGTTTGCCTTTATGATAGTGCTCAGTGTGGTTCTGTAGATAGAGAAGATGAGAGGATCAAGCCCTGAACCCTGAGGTACCCCAGTGGTTAGCTGATGTAGCAAATCATTTTGAACAGTGAAATCACACATAGTAACATTAACTTGTTAAGATTACCTCCATCTTGACAACACTCAACGACAATGTCTGACAGGAGATGGATTTCGACCTCAAATGTCCTGATTTCTATTGTAGTCACTGCATTGTTGCATATGGCATTGCTGCATATATGCATAAATTTGCAGTTTAGCAATGTAACAAACTTTGTTTTAATGTAACATCCTTGTAATACTGTTGTCACAGAACTTGCCTGCAATGCATAATCAACACTCACTGTTTGTCACCGTCAGTTATGTTCCCAGTTCCCAGACTTGGGAAGTTTTGTTGCTCAAAATCATTGTATGTGCGAGCACTCTTAAGTCATTCCTATTGTAGTCTCACATAGTGAGACTTTTGACTCTGAAAAGGTCTGGACCTTTTCACTGATCATTCTGGCCATACTGTCTGACTAACATCTTGAGTGACCAACTATAATTTGCTCATTTCGATGTGACGCCTGAGGCTGGTCTATACCCGATATTGACTACAGTGTATGAACAAACATGGAGACAAGACTGATAGAAACAAACAAGAGCATCCATCTGTTTTGATTTTTATTGTTTGTTTTATCAAAGCATGTTGTATTGTGTTTGTGTGTGTGTGTGTGTGTGTGTGTGTGTGTGTGTGTGTGTGTGTGTGTGTGTGTGTGTGTGTGTGTGTGTGTGTGTGTGTGTGTGTGTGTGTGTGTGTGTGTGTGTGTGTGTGTGTGTGTGCGTGCGTGTGTGTGTGTGTTTACATATAGAAGCTTTTATACATGTGGATATGCTCTCCTAACTTAGAGACCCATTTCATTAATTGCAAACCTTTCTACTCGCCTCGGGAGTTTTCCTCTTTCATTCTCGTGAATGTTTACATCCATCCAGGCGCGTGCGTGAGCACGGCGCTACAACAGCTGGCTGAACAAATAGCTGAAACGGAACAAAGGTACCCAGACTCTCTTCTAATAATTATTGGGGATTTTAACAAAGCAAATCTTTCCCGTGAACTACCAAAATACAGACAGCACGTTACATGTCCCACCAGAGACAGTAATATACTGGACCACTGTTACACCACAATAAGGAATGCGTATCACTCCGTTTCACAAGTAGCTTTAGGGCTCTCTGATCACTGTTTGGTTCATCTTATTCCGACCTACAGGCAGAAACTGAAATCAGCTAAACCTGGAATACGGACTGTAAAAAGATGGACTAATGAAGCAGAGCAGGATCTACAGGCCTGCTTTGATTGCACTGATTGGACTGTTTTTGAAGCTGCTACCACCGATCTGGATGAGCTCACAGACACTGTAACATCATATATAAGTTTCTTTGAGGATACATGCATTCCTACCAGGACATTCTTATCATTCACTAATGATAAACCGTGGTTTACTGGGAAACTCAAACACCTTCGTCATGCCAAAGAGGATGCTTACAGAAGTGGGGATAAAATCTTGTATAACCAGGCCAGAAACAGACTGACAAAGGAGATCAGAGTTGCTAAAAGAAGCTACTCTGAAAAACTGAAAAACCAGTTTTCATCCAACGACCCATCATCAGTCTGGAATGGCCTGAGGAACATCACCAACTACAAGTCACCATCCCCCCGATCTGTGGACAATCAACACCTGGCTGACGATTTAAATTCATTTTATTGCAGGTTTGAAAAGCCCTCATTCACACCACAAACCCGGTCTGATCTGCACTTCACACATTCACCATTACCTCCTGCACCTCCTGCCATCCAATCTGAGCTTAAGGTCTGTGTGGAGGACGTGAGCCGAGTCTTCAAAAAACAGAAGACTAGGAAAGCCTCAGGCCCAGACGGCATCTCATCTGCTTGTTTAAAAGCCTGCGCTGACCAACTGGCCCCGGTCTTCACACAGATCTTCAATAGATCATTGGAGCAGTGTGAAGTTCTCTGCTGCTTCAAACGCTCCACTATCATTCCGGTCCCCAAAAAAACCCAAATCACTGGACTTAATGACTACAGACCTGTCGCTCTCACGTCTGTGGTCATGAAGTCAATTGAAAGACTGGTGTTGGCCCACCTGAAGGACATCACTGGACCCCTGCTGGATCCCTTTCAGTTTGCTTACAGAGCAAACAGGTCTGTGGATGATGCAGTCAACATGGGACTGCATTATATCCTGCAACATCTCAACAGACCTGGGACTTATGCAAGGATCCTCTTTGTGGACTTCAGTTCAGCCTGATCTTCTCACAGCCAAACTGACCCAGCTCTCCATACCATCCTCGATCTGTCAGTGGATCTCCAGCTTCCTGACGGACCGGCAGCAGCGAGTGAGACTGGGGAAACACACATCCATGACTCTCACAATCAGCACTGGCGCCCCTCAAGGGTGCGTTCTCTCCCCACTGTTCTTCTCCCTGTACACTAATGACTGCACTTCTAAAGACCCCTCTGTCAAGCTCCTGAAATTTGCCGACGACACCACTGTCATCGGTCTCATCCGGAACGGTGACGAGTCTGCTTACAGACTGGAGGTTGAACAGCTGGCTGTCTGGTGCAGTTACAACAACCTTGAGCTGAACACGCTGAAAACAGTGGAGATGATCGTGGACTTCAGGAGGAACAGCTCAGCACTCCCCCCACTCACCATCATGAACAGCACTGTGGAAGCAGTGGAGTCATTCAGGTTCCTGGGCACTACCATCTCTCAGGATCTGAAGTGGGACAATCACTTTGACTCCATTGTAAAAAAAGCCCAGCAGAGACTGTACTTCCTTCGCCAGCTGAGGAAGTTCAACTTGCCACAGGAGCTGCTGATTCAGTTCTACTCAGCCGTCATCGAGTCTGTCTTATGCACATCCATCACTGTCTGGTTTGGTTCAGCTACCAAATCAGACATCAGGAGACTACAACGGACAGTCCGGACTGCGGAGAGGAGTATTGGTGCCCCCCTGCCAAACCTCCAGGACCTGTACTCTTCCCGAGTGAGGAAGAGAGCAGGTAAAATCATCACAGACTCCACTCACCCTGGACACCACCTGTTTGAACGGTTACCGTCAAGATGGAGACTTAGATCACTGGCCACAAGAACATCTCGGCACAGGAACAGTTTCTTCCCACAGGCCATTTCCCTCCTGAACAGTTAACACTCCTCCCAAGGCATATATGCCTTTAAGTGCAATACTCCCACTATTAAGTGCAATATCCTACAACTCAGGTGATACTTAGATTTATTTATTATAATATTCAAAACACTGTAAATATGTTCATAATCTGTAAATCTGGAAATGTCTATTCTGACTAAACCTAACTGTGATACTTTTTATTCTCATATATTTATATTTTTATTCTTTATTCTTATAATTTGTAGTATTATATTTCATGTTTCTTGTTGTATTTGTATAGTCCACTGGAAGCCTCAGCACCAAAACAAATTCCTTATGTGTGCAAGCACACTTGGCAATAAAGCTCTTTCTGATTCTGATTCTGATTCTGATTCTGATCTGCCCCAGGAACATTTGCATGGGATGGACTTCTTGTGACCTCTAACTTGAAACTGTGTGTGTGAGAGAGAGAGAGGATTCATAGCATTTGCAAACAATCCATTTGTTTTTCTTTTGGTGTTTGCCTAGATAAAATTTGAATTGGACTGAGTTTAGTTTTTCCTGGCTGATAAATAGATATTTGTTCAGTGGTGCTATTCTGCAGACATAAATTTACTTTTTCATGAATAAACAGAAAATATATAATAAATATACTCAAATACACTCCTGTAAAATGTAACGGCAACAAACAAATGTTGAAACAGGTGAAACTCATCTAATTACTCACTTATATGGCTAAAACAAGCCACCCAACATATGAGTATGATTAATTTATAGCACAAATAGAGGTTCATCAATCATGATATCACAAAGAAATTGAGAACAGGACTCAGAACAAAGCAGCATTGCCACAAAAAACAAGGTTGCTTTTTGGCATATAGCATATATTCAGAGAAATGTCATAAATAATGAGAATGCTAATACTTATATCATGAACAGATCAAATCAAAGAAACCACTCTCATGTCTATTCTGCGAATGATTTTGAGTTCTCTGCTATGCTTGCATGCTCCCGTAACAGGCACATCTCAAAAATGTGTTTTAATGTTTTATGACCCTTTTTGTGTGTGTGTGTGTGTGTGTGTGTGTGTGTGTGTGTGTGTGTGTGTGTGTGTATGTGTGTGTGTGTGTGTGTGTGTGTGTGTGTGTGTTGTGTGTGTGTGTGTGTGTGTGTGTGTGTGTGTGTGTGTGTGTGTGTGTGTGTGTGTGTGTGTGTGTGTGTGTGTGTGTGTGTGTATGTGTATGTGTATGTGTATGTGTATGTGTATGTGTATGTGTGTGTGTGTGTGTGTGTGTGTGTGTGTGTGTGTGTGTGTTGTGTGTGTGTTGTGTGTGTTGCGCACAGCAATGAAGATACTCAAATTCGTATTTAATCCAAGAATCAAACAGGAGATTACCTCAGAGGAAACAACCACAAACGCATTGACATTAAACAATCCAATGCACAGGGCAAACAAAGGAGCTGAGGAGTTAAATAACAAGGGACGGGTGAAAAGTATGAATCAATGAAACGCATGGGAAAACTGGGTCAAAGGAAAAAGCCAAACAGAACACAATGAAAACTAAGACATGACAGAACATAACCCTGACAATGGGTAGGTTTAGGGGTTGGGTTGGTGTAGGAGAGAGAACATACAATTTGTACGGTTTAAAACCCATTAAACAGTATAAGTCCCCATTAAACATGGAAATCCAACGTGTGTGTGTGTGTGTGTGTGTGTGTGTGTGTGTGTGTGTGTGTGTGTGTGTGTGTGTGTGTGTGTGTGTGTGTGTGTGTGTGTGTGTGTGTGTGTGTGTGTGTGTGTGCACAATCTGTGGGAATGTTTCATCTTTCAGATGAAACAGATCTCTATGAGAAATAGCTTTTTTAGCTATTATTTCAATCAAGAGAAACAGGCAAGAGAAAGCCACAAACTGTTATTCATAAACAAGTCACACTTGTTCCTGATTCTGATTATATGAGTAATTTTCATGTTCAAATTTCATGAACTGGCTGTTTAAATCAAAATTCCAACCAGATTGATTTAACCTGTAGAGTTGTCCTGACAATTCACAGGATCATGAGACATAATCAGTTGCAGACAAAAACATCACTATTTATGCTTTAAGCCTGAGGCTGCAGTTGCAAATATTCACAAACAGATGAAAAGGATATGTATGCGTCAGTGCATCTGTGTGTGTGCTATTTTGCTAGCCTCGGCAAAAGGTGTTTATGTCTACTAAAATAAGTCTTATTCAGC